>NC_090288.1:64823088-65430172 GCF_037392515.1 Haliotis asinina
GAGTCGTTCAGGATACGAAAATATTTTCTTCACTACTGCCGTCAGGACTACGGAATTTATACAAAATTAGATATATTTTGAAACTTTTGAAAATTGCCAGTCATATGGTATTTGAGATTGCAGACTGTTAAAACGGTGTCCTTGAAATTTCAAAAGTTCACTGATTTCTTTATTCCGCACTCTGTAATATTCCAGCTAAAAGATGTACCCCTGTAAATATTCATCAGACAATCCAGTGATAGATACTGTGTGTAACGATGGCCCTAATCAAATGATCCTGGTCGTCACATCCACGTGGTCGCCTCATACGATCAGCACTGGCACCTGGACTGGACTTATTAAGACATGACCGGTGAAGGTCCTGAGTAGAATAGGGCTTCAGCAACCCATGCTTGCCATAAAAGGCGACTAATGGGATCGGGTGGTCAGGCTCGCTGACTTGGGTGACACATGCCATCGGTTCCATATTGCGCAGATCGATAATGTTGTTGATCATTGTCTGGTCCAGACACTCACTCACTCACTCACTCACTCACTCACTCACTCACTCACTCACTCACTCACTCACTCACTCACTCACTCACTCACTCACTCACTCACTCACTCACTCACTCACTCACTCACTCACTCACTCACTCAGACCTGTAATCCTCATGACGCAAGTGCCACCATATATTTCACCCGTGTTGCACTGTTTTGGCACATTTTCGAGTCGAACCTGCGTCTTCACAATGATTATAATTCTGTTGACGTCAACAAGTTGTTTGCTCTATGTGTAAAGATCTATATATATACTATGATGAGCCCCTCGGTACTATATGTGTTGACGGACGTGGACGACCCAACTGCTCACGGCTCTTCTGAAATAATTGGCCCCTGTTGGACTCACTGTTGTAGTGGCGCTGGCGGTGGCGGCGGTTGTGGTAGTAGTAGTAGTAGTAGTAGTAGTAGTAGTAGTAGCAGTGGTAGTAGTAGTAGTAGTAGTAGTGGTAGTAGTAGTAGTGTAGTAGTAGTTGTTGTAGTATAGTAGTACTAGCCGTCGTAGTAGTAGCAGGTAGTAGTAGTTATAGAGTTTCAGCAGTAGTAGTAGTAGTAGTAGTAGCAGCAGCAGCAGTAGTAGTAGTAGTAGCTGTTGGATTACTAGAGGCGGCGACAGTACTATCATCAGCCGTGATAGTTGAAGTAGCAGCAGCAGTAGTTAGCAGTAGTATTTAACAGTAGTAGTAGTAGTAGTAGTAGTAGTGGTGGTGGTGGTAGCGATGGTGGTAAAAGTAGTTGCTGCTGCAGTAGACGTGGGTATTGGACAATGTATCTTCCTTTTTTCTTGGGTAACAAGGTCAAGGCGAGCAATGCTCTGAACGCCATACATTTACTTAGGAACCTTGCATAACACTCTCTAATGGCCTCACAGCTCTAAGTGGAATTGAGACAACTAACATCCTCCATTAACCGGCATTGTGTCATTCACACCTGAAAAAGCCTTAAGAGGTGAGACTGAATACACGTGTGATGTAGACACAAGAAAAGACTAATGACACTGCCATAGGGTCTTCTTGAATATCCGGGCTTCCGAAGTCAACACTAATTACAGTGGACAGCTCGTCAGATGCAATACTAAATACCCTTCTGTTGTAAGTCAAATCCCAATACAACAATGGACAGAAAAACAAGTGTTTGTTCATATCCAGTCAAGGTTACAGGTTATTTGTATGATTTGAGAGATATTTTCAGCCATATCATCTGACTCTCACAAGAAATGGGACACATGTCCTGCAACTAGCTGAGTTTAGTTGGGCTTCCCAAAACACTGTTTCATACACCGAGGTGTGTAACATGTGGACAAAAGCGATGTACAAGATAGCACAGTAATACTACATGTAGAAGATAGCACAACAATACTACATGTAGGAGAAGATAGCATAATCATACTACATGTACAAGACGTAAACACCATAATACTTGATGTAGTAAAAGATAGCACAACGATACTACAGGTAGAAGAAGATAGCACTACGATACATCACTAGAAGAAGACAGCAGACAATACTACATGTAGAAGATAGCACAAGGATACTACAGGTAGAAGAAGATAGCACAACAATACTACATGCAGAAGATAGCACAACAATACTACATGCAGAAGACAGCACAACAATACTACATGCAGAAGATAGCACAATGATACTACAGGTAGAAGATAGCACAACAATACTACATGCAGAAGATAGCACAACAATACTACATGCAGAAGATAGCACAACAATACTACATGCAGAAGATAGCACAATGATACTACAGGTAGAAGATAGCACTACGATACTAGAAGAAGAAGATAGCACAACAATGCTACATGCAGAAGATAGCACAATGATACTTCATGTAGAAGAAGATAGCACTACGATACTAGAAGAAGAAGATAGCACAACAATACTACATGCAGAAGATAGCACAATGATACTTCATGTAGAAGAAGATAGCACTACGATACTAGAAGAAGAAGATAGCACAACAATGCTACATGCAGAGGAAAGCAGAAAGCACATCAATACTACACATAGAAGAAGATAAGACAACAATACTGCATGTAGAAGAAGATAGTACGACAATACTACATGTAGAAGAAGATAGGACGACAATACTACATGTAGAAGAAGATAGGACGACAATACAACATGTAGAAGAAGATAGGACGACAATACTACATGTAGAAGAAGATAGGACGACAATACTACATGTAGAAGAAGATAGGACGACAATACAACATGTAGAAGAAGATAGGACGACAATACTACATGTAGAAGAAGATAGGACGACAATACTACATGTAGAGGAGGATAGTACAATAATACTACACGTAGAAGATACCACTACAATACTACATGTAGAACAGCATAAAACAACAGCGTGATATGTACAACTAGATAACACAACAATACAGCATATACAAGATAACAGAATAATGCTACATGTACAAAAAGATAACACACTACAACACGGCACAACAATGTGACATATACAAGATAACACAACACTACATGTACAACACAATACCGCAACATTGCCACATGTAGGAACCATCCATGATTAAAGACCCTTGGTCTTGGTTTTCACGGGAGCTAGTAGTGAATGTCTTGGCTGCAATGAATCCACCTGCTCTTCGGCGTGAAGGTGACACGCTCTCATATGTATGGACAACTCACCAAACTCACTCTCTCATTCACTTACCACAATGCTAATGGTCACGGCGTATGTAGAAAATATAGTCATTTTCTCGATAGGCGTCCTCATCTTCATATTTGCAATCAACATTGGGATAGTAACAGCAAGACTGTATTGTTACTGTAATTGTATCGTCTTCTGTTTTCCTCTTCACAGTGCTAGACCTTCACGGCATAAACTGATCGAATACAATGGGTATAACATAGCTGTATAAGGAAAGGGAATATGGCTGCTAGTTTCAATGCATGTACACAAAACAAAAGGTCTGAGCTGAGTGTTTCAAGCCACAGTCGGTGATATTCAAGGGTACAAACACACCATCTCACCAACCTAAACACGATCTCTGAGCCCAACCTCTTTAAGCTAAAGCACCTTTCCAAGCACAGCGAACCTAAACACCTCACTGAGACCAATCACTTCAACTAGCACAACCATCTCAACAAGCACAAGAAGCTCAACAAACACAACCACCTCAAGAAGCACAACTACCTCAACAAACACAACCACCTCAATAAGCACAACCACCCAACAAGCACAACCACCTCAATAAGCACAACTACCTCAATAAGCACAACTACCTCAACAAACACAACTACCTCAATAAGCACAACTACCTCAACAAACACAACTACCTCAACAAACACAACCACCTCAAGAAGCACAACTACCTCAACAAACACAACCACCTCAATAAGCACAACCACCTCAATAAGCACAACTACCTCAATAAGCACAACTACCTCAACAAACACAACTACCTCAACAAACACAACTACCTCAATAAGCACAACTACCTCAATAAGCACAACTACCTCAACAAGCACAACTACCTCAACAAACACAACCACCTCAATAAGCACAACCACCTCAACAAGCACAACTACCTCAATAAGCACAACTACCTCAACAAACACAACCACCTCAATAAGCACAACTACCTCAATAAGCACAACTACCTCAACAAGCACAACTACCTCAACAAGCACAACTACCTCAATAAGCACAACTACCTCAACAAACACAACTACCTCAATAAGCACAACTACCTCAATAAGCACAACTACCTCAACAAACACAACTACCTCAACAAACACAACCACCTCAATAAGCACAACTACCTCAATAAGCACAACTACCTCAACAAACACAACCACCTCAATAAGCACAACTACCTCAACAAGCACAACTACCTCAACAAACACAACTACCTCAACAAACACAACCACCTCAATAAGCACAACTACCTCAACAAGCACAACGACCTCAACAAACACAACCACCTCAATAAGCACAACTACCTCAACAAACACAACTACCTCAACAAACACAACTACCTCTACAAACACAACCACCTCAATAAGCACAACTACCTCAATAAGCACAACTACCTCAACAAGCACAACTACCTCAATAAGCACAACTACCTCAAGAAGCACAACTACCTCAATAAGCACAACCACCTCAATAAGCACAACTACCTCAACAAACACAACTACCTCAATAAGCACAACTACCTCAACAAGCACAACTACCTCAACAAGCACAACTACCTCAATAAGCACAACTACCTCAACAAACACAACTACCTCAATAAGCACAACTACCTCAACAAGCACAACTACCTCAACAAGCACAACTACCTCAACAAACACAACTACCTCAATAAGCACAACCACCTCAAGAAGCACAACTACCTCAACAAACACAACCACCTCAATAAGCACAACTACCTCAATAAGCACAACTACCTCAACAAGCACAACTACCTCAATAAGCACAACTACCTCTATAATCACAACCACCTCAATAAGCACAACTACCTCAACAAGCACAACTACCTCAACACGCACAACTACCTCAATAAGCACAACTACCTCAACAAACACAACTACCTCAATAAGCACAACTACCTCAACAAACACAACTACCTCAACAAACACAACTACCTCAACAAACACAACCACCTCAATAAGCACAACTACCTCAATAAGCACAACTACCTCAACAAGCACAACTACCTCAATAAGCACAACTACCTCAACAAACACAACTACCTCAACAAGCACAACTACCTCAACAAACACAACCACCTCAATAAGCACAACTACCTCAATAAGCACAACTACCTCAAGAAGCACAACTACCTCAACAAACATAACTACCTCAACAAGCACAACCACCTCAATAAGCACAACCACCTCAATAAGCACAACTACCTCAACAAGCACAACTACCTCAACAAACACAACTACCTCAACAAACACAACTACCTCAACAAGCACAACTACCTCAACAAACACAACCACCTCAATAAGCACAACTACCTCAATAAGCACAACTACCTCAAGAAGCACAACTACCTCAACAAACACAACTACCTCAACAAGCACAACCACCTCAATAAGCACAACCACCTCAATAAGCACAACTACCTCAACAAGCACAACTACCTCAACAAACACAACTACCTCAACAAACACAACCACCTCAATAAGCACAACCACCTCAATAAGCACAACCACCTCAATAAGCACAACTACCTCAACAAGCACAACTACCTCAACAAACACAACCACCTCAACAAACACAACCACCTCAATAAGCACAACTACCTCAATAAGCACAACTACCTCAACAAGCACAACTACCTCAATAAGCACAACTACCTCAATAAGCACAACTACCTCAGTAAGCACAACTACCTCAAGAAGCACAACTACCTCAATAAGCACAACTACCTCAACAAACACAACTACCTCAACAAGCACAACCACCTCAAGAAGCACAACCACCTCAACAAACACAACTACCTCAACAAACACAACCACCTCAACAAGCACAACCACCTCAATAAGCACAACTACCTCAACAAACACAACTACCTCAACAAACACAACTACCTCAATAAGCACTACTACCTCAATAAGCACAACTACCTCAACAAGCACAACTACCTCAATAAGCACAACTACCTCAACAAACACAACTACCTCAACAAACACAACCACCTCAATAAGCACAACCACTTGAGGTTCCACTACACTATGTCAGAACCACATGCTCCCCGATTGAGGACCATATGGAAACAACTCAAACGGATAGAGACCTGTGACAGCTGTCAGTGGATGAAACAGTGCAAGATGTCTCTGTGTTTTAAAAGCACATCCATCCAATAATTAGAACTGGCCACAATTTTAGGCATTTAGTGCGGTCACTTTTATCACCATGACTTATGCTTGTACGTGCAAAGATATTTTAAAGTAGGTGACATTTGGTTCGGAGTGGAGGGTTGATGTGTTCCGCTTCCTGAGCTCGGAAAGTTCGCCGGACAAGTTGGACAGAATTTGTGTTTTATTTTATTAAAAGGTCAGACTGTACCCCTATGTACATGGAATGGCTGTTGATGGCCTGGATATTTTTTTAAAATATAGGGTTTGTATAGAAGTCTATGGGAAAACATTTGGCGTTGTGTAACCTTGAACAAGCACAACCACCTCAACAAGCACAACCACCTTAACAAGTACAACCACCCCAATAAGCACAACCATCTGAGAAAGAACAACCGCCTCAACAAGTACAACCACCTCAACAAGCACAACCACCTCAACAAGCACAACCACCCCAATAAGCACAACCATCTGAGAAAGAACAACCGCCTCAACAAGTACAAGAACCTCAACAAGCATAACCACCCCTTCAAACACAACCACCTCAACAAACACAACCACCTCAACAAACACAACCACCTCAACAAGCACAACCACCCAACAAGCACTATCGCCTCAACAAGCACAGCCACCCCTTCAAGCACAACCCAACAAGCACAACCACTTCAACGAGTACAACCACCTTAACAAGCACTACCACCTCAGCAAGGGATTAGTTTCAAATTTGAAGTAAGAGATTAGAATTTGAATCTGAATACTCAAAGTGGCCTGTTTTATGTGCTTAATGTAGATACCTAGCTGTTATACAGGAACATTCTGCGATACAGATCCTTTACTTGTTGTAAAGACATCATGTCGCATTGTCGGTCTTACAAAACCGCCAGAAGGCGAGAATGCTAAACCTTCGATGACACCTTGGTCAAATATCACTGCGTCTTCTATGTCCTGAGTTGATTGCTATACATCTCACACGCCATCATGGTGCATCAGGTGATGGATCAACAGCTGGTAGAAACCTAATGGCTCAGCTGTATCTGGGGACGCAATGTAGGTTAGACGTGCCATAACTCGTCAGTTTGAATCCGTGTTTCTTGACCAGAGGTTTACACAAATTGGAAAAAGTACAAGACCTGCATAAACCTGGGCTTTCCTACACCTACGCCACTCACTCGATACGGTTTCATGGACATTCTGACCTTCAGGTCGGGATCTGAGGTAGATAAACTGATGTTATGGTAGTTGTACTTGGACCCTCTGAATACAACTTTGAAATATGCAGTTACACTGACGCCTCTTAAAAGTGTGGAAAGACATGTGCGTTCGAGTTTGAAGGTGGGTGTCGTTCTGAACATCACCAAGGTGAAGGAGAAGGTGCATGACAGAGCATGGAATCGAACCCGACCCTCAGTTCTCCACGGTAACATTATATCTGCTATCTGACTACGGGGACAAGGAACATATTGCTCGTCATATAAGCATAACCGGCGCTTCATCAGCATTGTACATGAAGGAGATGTCAGTGATAAAGGGAAGTAGCTCTAGTCACACATCAGTTCCACGTACACTAATCAGAATCGCTTGCTCGCTGACATTGGTAACTAATCGTCTCTTTCCGAGACCTGCAAGAAGACTCGTACCCCTCTCGTACGCCATTATTGCCAGGAATCGTGGCAAACCAATCAAATCGCGTGTAGCTAAACGCATTTCAATACATGAAAATGAACGGAACCACTGAACTTTGAAACTTCGCTAAACTATACCAAGCGCAGTTTAAGCAGAAACTTTGAGCTAAAGAATGAACAACTTTCAACAGTAAAACATATTTGCAAAGCAAATTATCGTATTGTTGTTTTGTCCACGAGATGTAGGATATTCATAGAGCCATGTTTGGAAAATTGAGAGACTGTTTCCATTTTCATGGCGGTTTGCGGTTAGTCAGGACCCAGTCGTAAACTGGATCACTCTTTACGTAACCACTGAGGAGACAGAGGCATGTGACATCTGTGATTGGATGAAATAGGGTAAGATGATTTATGTTTTTCAACGGACATCGATCCATCCCGTAATTAAAATTAGCAAGAATCGAGAGTATTTAGGGCTGTCATTTTTATCACCATGACGAATGCTAATTATAATGTCTGTTTAGGTATTTTCAAATAGGTTACATTTGGTGCTTAACTGGGTTTGATGTGTTAACCTTTCTGTGCTGGGAAAAGGGGCCGAACAGTTGGCCAGAAATAGTGTTTTAGTATAGTTTAAAGGCAAGGCTGCATCATTGATTCAACAGGGAAACTCTGTGTACATTGATGCCTCATAGCTCTCGTGGGCGTGGACGGGTATTGCTAACAGTGCTCGTGGAGCTGGGCCAGTTTTTACATAAGGTCATACTGCACGGGCCATTCTCCCCTCCTTCCCCTGCCGCGTTCTTCTCACCCTCTGTTCACGTGATGCTAAACCAGGTCTATCCTTGCCATCCTATATTTATACTGACCTGCACTGGGTTCCGTCTAGGTGCTGAAGTACATGACGACCTTGCATTCCTCAACAGATTTATCAGTGTTGAGGCAGGATTCTGTGACGCATGCCTTGCGATAGAATGAGGCAAGGCCAATCTCAGGGAACTCGTTCAATGACGTAGTTATGATTTATGTGATCGAGACAGTTTTTACCGAGCAAGAACATAATGGTTGCCACATATAATATACGAAGCAACTGCTTAAGTTAATTGAAAAATTACCTTCAATGCGATCTGTTAAAACAAGAACACGTTAGATGAAAACATTGAAATGTCTTTACCGCCACTGATGTGTTCCGCAAGCTGTAAATGTGTTCAAGCATAGATTAACATAACACGACTTCTGATGTGTTGGTATGCTACTAAAGATATACATTGGCCTTGACACCACTGTCACGTCATTTTAAGGTTGTTCAGCAACCTGCAGTATAACAAGTTTGTGCTGAAGTGATGAAGTTGGTGAGTGCCCAGGCTTGGTCACGTGGGTCATCACTTTTAAAAGTATGGATCATGGCGTTAATGACGAGACTGGTCGAGATTCGTTACTTCACGATCCGCCGTCAGATTGTTGTATAGGTGACCTGGAACTGACAAGGCGTTCAAGGTCATTCGACTTACATAGCGACATGCCTGTTAAGTACTATTAAACAAAGCAGGGGATTTCCTAGTTCGGGGTTCTTATTCGGGCTAAAGTTGTATGATTGCAGATGGATTAAAAAACAACAGTAATTCCATTTACAGAATGTTATGAACAACGAACATAAACGAACAAATTAAATGGTAAAATTTGAAATTTACAGTGAAAATGCATGAATGAGGTTCTTTACGTTCCTAAAAAAACAGGCTGAGAGGTATTCTGATATTGCTTCAAACCAAACTAAATGTTATTGGTGCTTTTTATATGTTACAAAGCCGGTAATTAGCAGGTAGCCATCACGATATTGACAGACAAATGAAGTTGATGACAGACAAGGTATGGTCGACCAGGGGTGCACAAGTCATCAGAACGACCGAAACGGTGACAAAATGCCTCTCAAATTGGCGAGATAGCTTCGCAGAGCTACTGGTGTTACAGTGAGTGGGCAGACCTTTCGTAATCGGCTACACAGGTGAAACCTACATGTGGTCCCCCATCCAGGTGTTATTCCAAGACACATGGACCCTAACATTACTGCACGACGTCTTCGTGTCAAAGGGATCGGACCAATCGTCGTTGAGTAAAATGTATTTTTGCGGATGAATCAAAGTATTCTTTTCACTTTATTCGCAGGTGCCACAGAGCCTAGTGTAGACGGAATGATCGCTATCATTCAATTAACGTGAGACAGGACTATCGTGTTTGAGCTGACACAGTATTGGTATGGGGTGGGGTCACTGTGACTGGCACAGAGGTGACACTGGACAACAACATGGAGACACGCGTGGAGCTTTTCCACGCCGACATGGACGTCGTACTATAATTCAACGTAGTTCAACGTCAAGCACACAAAGGGCTTGTCTTGTTACTGTCTACCACCAACAGGAGCACACAGGGCTTGTCTTGTTACTGACTACCACCAACAGGAACACACAGGGCTCGTCTTGTTACTGTCTACCATCAACAGGAGCACACAGGGCTTGTCTTGTTACTGACTACCACCAACAGGAGTACACAGGGCTTGTCTTGTTACTGTCTACCACCAACAGGAGCACACAGGGCTCGTCTTGTTACTGTCTACCATCAACAGGAGCACAGAGGGCTTGTCTTGTTACTGACTACCACCAACAGGAGCACAAAGGGCTCGTCTTGTTACTGACTACCACCAACAGGAACACACAGGGCTCGTCTTGTTACTGACTACCACCAACAGGAACACACAGGGCTTGTCTTGTTACTGACTACCACCAACAGGAGTACACAGGGCTCGTCTTGTTACTGACTACCACCAACATGAGCACACAGGGCTTGTCTTGTTACTGACTACCACCAACAGGAGCACACAGGGCTCGTCTTGTTACTGACTACCACCAACAGGAGTACACAGGGCTCGTCTTGTTACTGACTACCACCAACAGGAGTACACAGGGGGCTCGTCTTGTTACTGACTACCACCAACAGGAGTACACAGGGCTCGTCTTGTTACTGACTACCACCAACAGGAGTACACAGGGCTCGTCTTGTTACTGACTACCACCAACAGGAGCAGACAGGGCTTGTCTTGTTACTGACTACCACCAACAGGAGTACACAGGGCTCGTCTTGTTACTGACTACCACCAACAGGAACACACAGGGCTTGTCTTGTTACTGACTACCACCAACAGGAGTACACAGGGCTCGTCTTGTTACTGACTACCACCAACAGGAGCACACAGGGCTCGTCTTGTTACTGACTACCACCAACAGGAGCACACAGGGCTCGTCTTGTTACTGACTACCACCAACAGGAGTACACAGGGCTTGTCTTGTTACTGACTACCACCAACAGGAGCACACAGGGCTTGTCTTGTTACTGACTACCACCAAAAGGAGCACACAGGGCTTGTCTTGTTACTGACTACCACCAACAGGAGGACACAGGGCTTGTCTTGTTACTGACTACCACCAATTGAGTACACAGGGCTTGTCTTGTTACTGACTACCACCAACAGGAGCACACAGGGCTCATCTTGTTACTGACTACCACCAACAGGAGCACACAGGGCTTGTCTTGTTACTGACTACCACCAACAGGAGTACACAGGGCTTGTCTTGTTACTGACTACCACCAACAGGAGTACACAGGGCTCGTCTTGTTACTGACTACCACCAACAGGAGCACACAGGGCTTGTCTTGTTACTGACTACCACCAACAGGAGCACACAGGGCTCGTCTTGTTACTGACTACCACCAACAGGAGTACACAGGGCTCGTCTTGTTACTGACTACCACCAACAGGAGTACACAGGGGGCTCGTCTTGTTACTGTCTACCATCAACAGGAGTACACAGGGCTTGTCTTGTTACTGACTACCACCAACAGGAGTACACAGGGCTCGTCTTGTTACTGTCTACCATCAACAGGAGCACACAGGGCTTGTCTTGTTACTGACTACCACCAACAGGAGCACACAGGGCTCGTCTTGTTACTGACTACCACCAGCAGGAGGACACAGGGCTCGTCTTCTTACTGTCTACCATCAACAGGAGCACACAGGGCTTGTCTTGTTACTGACTACCACCAACAGGAGTACACAGGGCTTGTCTTGTTACTGACTACCACCAACAGGAGGACACAGTGCTCGTCTTGTTACTGACTACCACCAACACACCAACAGGAGTACACAGGGCTCGTCTTCTTACTGTCTACCATCAACAGGAGCACACAGGGCTTGTCTTGTTACTGACTACCACCAACAGGAGTACACAGGGCTCATCTTGTTACTGACTACCACCAACATGAGTACACAGGGCTTGTCTTGTTACTGACTACCACCAACAGGAGTACACAGGGCTCGTCTTGTTACTGTCTACCACCAACAGGAGTACACAGGGCTCGTCTTGTTACTGACTACCACCAACAGGAGCACACAGGGCTCGTCTTGTTACTGACTACCACCAACAGGAGTACACAGGGGGCTCGTCTTGTTACTGACTACCACCAACAGGAGTACACAGGGCTCGTCTTGTTACTGACTACCACCAACAGGAGTACACAGGGCTCATCTTGTTACTGACTACCACCAACATGAGTACACAGGGCTTGTCTTGTTACTGACTACCACCAACAGGAGTACACAGGGCTCGTCTTGTTACTGTCTACCACCAACAGGAGTACACAGGGCTCGTCTTGTTACTGACTACCACCAACAGGAGCACACAGGGCTCGTCTTGTTACTGACTACCACCAACAGGAGTACACAGGGGGCTCGTCTTGTTACTGACTACCACCAACAGGAGTACACAGGGCTCGTCTTGTTACTGACTACCACCAACAGGAGTACACAGGGCTCGTCTTGTTACTGACTACCACCAACAGGAGTACACAGGGCTTGTCTTCTTACTGACTACCACCAACAGGAGCACACAGGGCTTGTCTTGTTACTGACTACCACCAACAGGAGTACACAGGGCTTGTCTTGTTACTGTCTACCATCAACAGGAGCACAGAGGGCTCGTCTTGTTACTGACTACCACCAACAGGAGTACACAGGGCTCATCTTGTTACTGACTACCACCAACAGGAACACACAGGGCTTGTCTTGTTACTGACTACCACCAACAGGAGTACACAGGGCTCGTCTTGTTACTGACTACCACCAACAGGAGTACACAGGGCTTGTCTTCTTACTGACTACCACCAACAGGAGCACACAGGGCTTGTCTTGTTACTGACTACCACCAACAGGAGTACACAGGGCTTGTCTTGTTACTGACTACCACCAACAGGAGTACACAGGGCTTGTCTTGTTACTGACTACCACCAACAGGAGCACACAGGGCTCATCTTGTTACTGACTACCACCAACAGGAGCACACAGGGCTTGTCTTGTTACTGACTACCACCAACAGGAGTACACAGGGCTTGTCTTGTTACTGACTACCACCAACAGGAGTACACAGGGCTCGTCTTGTTACTGACTACCACCAACAGGAGCACACAGGGCTTGTCTTGTTACTGACTACCACCAACAGGAGCACACAGGGCTCGTCTTGTTACTGACTACCACCAACAGGAGTACACAGGGCTCGTCTTCTTACTGTCTACCATCAACAGGAGCACACAGGGCTTGTCTTGTTACTGACTACCACCAACAGGAGTACACAGGGCTCGTCTTGTTACTGTCTACCATCAACAGGAGTACACAGGGCTTGTCTTGTTACTGACTACCACCAACAGGAGTACACAGGGCTCGTCTTGTTACTGTCTACCATCAACAGGAGCACACAGGGCTTGTCTTGTTACTGACTACCACCAACAGGAGCACACAGGGCTCGTCTTGTTACTGACTACCACCAGCAGGAGTACACAGGGCTCGTCTTGTTACTGTCTACCATCAACAGGAGCACACAGGGCTTGTCTTGTTACTGACTACCACCAACAGGAGTACACAGGGCTTGTCTTGTTACTGACTACCACCAACAGGAGTACACAGGGCTCGTCTTGTTACTGTCTACCATCAACAGGAGCACAGAGGGCTCGTCTTGTTACTGACTACCACCAACAGGAGCACACAGGGCTCGTCTTGTTACTGACTACCACCAACACACCAACAGGAGTACACAGGGCTCGTCTTCTTACTGTCTACCATCAACAGGAGCACACAGGGCTTGTCTTGTTACTGACTACCACCAACAGGAGTACACAGGGCTCATCTTGTTACTGACTACCACCAACAGGAGCACACAGGGCTCGTCTTGTTACTGACTACCACCAACATGAGTACACAGGGCTTGTCTTGTTACTGACTACCACCAACAGGAGCACACAGGGCTTGTCTTGTTACAGTCTACCACCAACAGGAGTACACAGGGCTCGTTTTGTTACTGACTACCACCAACAGGAGCACACAAGGCTCGTCTTGTTACTGACTACCACCAACAGGAGTACACAGGGCGCTCGTCTTGTTACTGACTACCACCAACAGGAGTACACAGGGCTCGTCTTGTTACTGACTACCACCAACAGGAGTACACAGGGCTCGTCTTGTTACTGACTACCACCAACAGGAGTACACAGGGCTTGTCTTGTTACTGACTACCACCAACAGGAGTACACAGGGCTTGTCTTGTTACTGACTACCACCAATTGAGTACACAGGGCTCGTCTTGTTACTGACTACCACCAACAGGAGCACACAGGGCTCATCTTGTTACTGACTACCACCAACAGGAGCACACAGGGCTCGTCTTGTTACTGACTACCACCAACAGGAGTACACAGGGCTTGTCTTGTTACTGACTACCACCAAAAGGAGCACACAGGGCTTGTCTTGTTACTGAGTACCACCAACAGGAGTACACAGGGCTCGTCTTGTTACTGTCTACCATCAACAGGAGTACACAGGGCTTGTCTTGTTACTGACTACCACCAACAGGAGTACACAGGGCTCGTCTTGTTACTGTCTACCATCAACAGGAGCACACAGGGCTTGTCTTGTTACTGACTACCACCAACAGGAGCACACAGGGCTCGTCTTGTTACTGACTACCACCAGCAGGAGTACACAGGGCTCGTCTTGTTACTGTCTACCATCAACAGGAGCACACAGGGCTTGTCTTGTTACTGACTACCACCAACAGGAGTACACAGGGCTTGTCTTGTTACTGACTACCACCAACAGGAGTACACAGGGCTCGTCTTGTTACTGTCTACCATCAACAGGAGCACATAGGGCTCGTCTTGTTACTGACTACCACCAACACACCAACAGGAGTACACAGGGCTCGTCTTCTTACTGTCTACCATCAACAGGAGCACACAGGGCTTGTCTTGTTACTGACTACCACCAACAGGAGTACACAGGGCTCATCTTGTTACTGACTACCACCAACAGGAGCACACAGGGCTCGTCTTGTTACTGACTACCACCAACATGAGTACACAGGGCTTGTCTTGTTACTGACTACCACCAACAGGAGCACACAGGGCTTGTCTTGTTACTGTCTACCACCAACAGGAGTACACAGGGCTCGTTTTGTTACTGACTACCACCAACAGGAGCACACAAGGCTCGTCTTGTTACTGACTACCACCAACAGGAGTACACAGGGGGCTCGTCTTGTTACTGACTACCACCAACAGGAGTACACAGGGCTCGTCTTGTTACTGACTACCACCAACAGGAGTACACAGGGCTCGTCTTGTTACTGACTACCACCAACAGGAGTACACAGGGCTTGTCTTGTTACTGACTACCACCAACAGGAGTACACAGGGCTTGTCTTGTTACTGACTACCACCAATTGAGTACACAGGGCTCGTCTTGTTACTGACTACCACCAACAGGAGCACACAGGGCTCATCTTGTTACTGACTACCACCAACAGGAGCACACAGGGCTCGTCTTGTTACTGACTACCACCAACAGGAGTACACAGGGCTTGTCTTGTTACTGACTACCACCAACAGGAGCACACAGGGCTCATTTTGTTACTGACTACCACCAACAGGAGCACACAGGGCTTGTCTTGTTGCTGACTACCACCAACAGGAGCACACAGGGCTTGTCTTGTTACTGACTACCACCAATTGGGTACACAGGGCTTGTCTTGTTACTGACTACCACCAACAGGAGCACACAGGGCTCATCTTGTTACTGACTACCACCAACAGGAGCACACAGTGCTTGTCTTGTTACTGACTACCACCAACAGGAGTACACAGGGCTTGTCTTGTTACTGACTACCACCAACAGGAGTACACAGGGCTCGTCTTGTTACTGACTACCACCAACAGGAGCACACAGGGCTTGTCTTGTTACTGACTACCACCAACAGGAGCACACAGGGCTCGTCTTGTTGCTCACTACCACCAACAGGAGTACACAGGGCTCGTCTTCTTACTGTCTACCATCAACAGGAGCACACAGGGCTCGTCTTGTTACTGACTACCACCAACAGGAGTACACAGGGCTCGTCTTGTTACTGTCTACCACCAACAGGAGTACACAGGGCTTGTCTTGTTACTGACTACCACCAATTGAGTACAGAGGGCTCGTCTTGTTACTGACTACCACCAACAGGAGCACACAGGGCTCATCTTGTTACTGACTACCACCAACAGGAGCACACAGGGCTCGTCTTGTTACTGACTACCACCAACAGGAGTACACAGGGCTTGTCTTGTTACTGACTACCACCAACAGGAGCACACAGGGCTCATTTTGTTACTGACTACCACCAACAGGAGCACACAGGGCTTGTCTTGTTACTGACTACCACCAACAGGAGCACACAGGGCTTGTCTTGTTACTGACTACCACCAATTGGGTACACAGGGCTTGTCTTGTTACTGACTACCACCAACAGGAGCACACAGGGCTCATCTTGGTACTGACTACCACCAACAGGAGCACACAGGGCTTGTCTTGTTACTGACTACCACCAACAGGAGTACACAGGGCTCGTCTTGTTACTGTCTACCACCAACAGGAGTACACAGGGCTCGTCTTGTTACTGACTACCACCAACAGGAGCACACAGGGCTCGTCTTGTTACTGACTACCACCAACAGGAGTACACAGGGGGCTCGTCTTGTTACTGACTACCACCAACAGGAGTACACAGGGCTCGTCTTGTTACTGACTACCACCAACAGGAGTACACAGGGCTCGTCTTGTTACTGACTACCACCAACAGGAGTACTCAGGGCTTGTCTTGTTACTGACTACCACCAACAGGAGTACACAGGGCTTGTCTTGTTACTGACTACCACCAATTGAGTACACAGGGCTTGTCTTGTTACTGACTACCACCAACAGGAGCACACAGGGCTCATCTTGTTACTGACTACCACCAACAGGAGCACACAGGGCTCGTCTTGTTACTGACTACCACCAACAGGAGTACACAGGGCTTGTCTTGTTACTGACTACCACCAACAGGAGCACACGGGGCTCATTTTGTTACTGACTACCACCAACAGGAGCACACAGGGCTTGTCTTGTTACTGACTACCACCAACAGGAGTACACAGGGCTCGTCTTGTTACTGACTACCACCAACAGGAGTACACAGGGCTCGTCTTGTTACTGACTACCACCAACAGGAGTACTCAGGGCTTGTCTTGTTACTGACTACCACCAACAGGAGTACACAGGGCTTGTCCTGTTACTGACTACCACCAACAGGAGTACACAGGGCTTGTCTTGTTACTGACTACCACCAACAGGAGCACACAGGGCTCATCTTGTTTCTGACTACCACCAACAGGAGCACACAGGGCTCGTCTTGTTACAGACTACCACCAACAGGAGTACACAGGGCTTGTCTTGTTACTGACTACCACCAACAGGAGCACACAGGGCTCATTTTGTTACTGACTACCACCAACAGGAGCACACAGGGCTTGTCTTGTTACTGACTACCACCAACAGGAGCACACAGGGCTTGTCTTGTTACTGACTACCACCAATAGGAGTACTAAGGGCTTATCTTGTTACTGTCTACCATCAAGAGGAGCACAGAGGGCTCGTCTTGTTACTGACTACCACCAACAGGAGTACACAGGGCTCATCTTGTTACTGACTACCACCAACAGGAACACACAGGGCTTGTCTTGTTACTGACTACCACCAACAGGAGTACACAGGGCTCGTCTTGTTACTGACTACCACCAACAGGAGCACACAGGGCTCGTCTTGTTACTGACTACCACCAACAGGAACACACAGGGCTCGTCTTGTTACTGACTACCATCAACAGGAGTACACAGGGCTCGTCTTGTTACTGACTACCACCAACAGGAGTACACAGGGCTTGTCTTGTTACTGACTACCACCAACAGGAGTACACAGGGCTTGTGTTGTTACTGACTACCACCAATTGAGTACACAGGGCTTGTCTTGTTACTGACTACCACCAACAGGAGCACACAGGGCTCATCTTGTTACTGACTACCACCAACAGGAGCACACAGGGCTCGTCTTGTTACTGACTACCACCAACAGGAGTACACAGGGCTTGTCTTGTTACTGACTACCACCAACAGGAGCACACAGGGCTCATTTTGTTACTGACTACCACCAACAGGAGCACATAGGGCTTGTCTTGTTACTGACTACCACCAACAGGAGCACACAGGGCTTGTCTTGTTACTGACTACCACCAATAGGAGTACTAAGGGCTTATCTTGTTACTGTCTACCATCAACAGGAGCACACAGGGCTTGTCTTGTTACTGACTACCACCAACAGGAGTACACAGGGCTTGTCTTGTTACTGACTACCACCAACAGGAGTACACAGGGCTCGTCTTGTTACTGACTACCACCAACAGGAGCACACAGGGCTCATCTTGTTACTGACTACCACCAACAGGAGCACACAGGGCTTGTCTTCTTACTGACTACCACCAACAGGAGTACACAGGGCTCGTCTTGTTACTGACTACCACCAGCAGGAGCACACAGGGCTCGTCTTCTTTCTGTCTACCATCAACAGGAGCACACAGGGCTTGTCTTGTTACTGTCTACCATCAACAGGAGCACACAGGGCTTGTCTTGTTACTGACTACCACCAACAGGAGTACACAGGGCTCATCGTGTTACTGACTACCACCAACAGGAGCACACAGGGCTCGTCTTGTTACTGACTACCAAAAACATGAGTACACAGGGCTTGTCCTGTTACTGACTACCACCAACAGGAGTACACAGGGCTCGTCTTGTTACTGTCTACCACCAACAGGAGTACACAGGGCTCGTCTTGTTACTGACTACCACCAACAGGAGCACACAGGGCTCGTCTTGTTACTGACTACCACCAACGGGAGTACACAGGGGGCTCGTCTTGTTACTGACTACCACCAACAGGAGTACACAGGGCTCGTCTTGTTACTGACTACCACCAACAGGATTACACAGGGCTCGTCTTGTTACTGACTACCACCAACAGGAGTACTCAGGGCTTGTCTTGTTACTGTCTACCACCAACAGGAGTACACAGGGCTTGTCCTGTTACTGACTACCACCAATTGAGTACACAGGGCTTGTCTTGTTACTGACTACCACCAACAGGAGCACACAGGGCTCATCTTGTTACTGACTACCACCAACAGGAGCACACAGGGCTCGTCTTGTTACAGACTACCACCAACAGGAGTACACAGGGCTTGTCTTGTTACTGACTACCACCAACAGGAGCACACAGGGCTCATTTTGTTACTGACTACCACCAACAGGAGCACACAGGGCTTGTCTTGTTACTGACTACCACCAACAGGAGCACACAGGGCTTGTCTTGTTACTGACTACCACCAACAGGAACACACAGGGCTTGTCTTGTTACTGACTACCACCAACAGGAGTACACAGGGCTCGTCTTGTTACTGACTACCACCAACAGGAGCACACAGGGCTTGTCTTGTTACTGACTACCACCAACAGGAGTACACAGGGCTCGTCTTGTTACTGACTACCACCAACAGGAGTACACAGGGCTCGTCTTGTTACTGACTACCACCAACAGGAGTACACAGGGCTCGTCTTGTTACTGACTACCACCAACAGGAGTACACAGGGCTTGTGTTGTTACTGACTACCACCAATTGAGTACACAGGGCTTGTCTTGTTACTGACTACCACCAACAGGAGCACACAGGGCTCATCTTGTTACTGACTACCACCAACAGGAGCACACAGGGCTCGTCTTCTTACTGACTACCACCAACAGGAGTACACAGGGCTTGTCTTGTTACTGACTACCACCAACATGAGTACACAGGGCTCATTTTGTTACTGACTACCACCAACAGGAGCACACAGGGCTTATCTTGTTACTGACTACCACCAACAGGAGCACACAGGGCTTGTCTTGTTACTGACTACCACCAACAGGAGTACTAAAGGCTTTTCTTGTTACTGTCTACCATCAACAGGAGCACACAGGGCTTGACTTGTTACTGACTACCACCAACAGGAGTACACAGGGCTCGTCTTGTTACTGACTACCACCAACAGGAGCACACAGGGCTTGTCTTGTTACTGACTACCACCAACAGGAGCACACAGGGCTTGTCTTGTTACTGACTACCACCAACAGGAGTACACAGGGCTCGTCTTGTTACTGACTACCACCAGCATGAGTACACAGGGCTCGTCTTCTTACTGTCTACCATCAACAGGAGCACACAGGGCTTGTCTTGTTACTGACTACCACCAACAGGAGTACACAGGGCTTGTCTTGTTACTGACTACCACCAACAGGAGTACACAGGGCTCATCTTGTTACTGTCTACCATCAACAGGAGCACAGAGGGCTTGTCTTGTTACTGACTACCACCAACAGGAGCACACAGGGCTCGTCTTGTTACTGACTACCACGAACAGGAGTACACAGGGCTCGTCTTCTTACTGTCTACCATCAACAGGATCACACAGGGCTTGTCTTGTTACTGACTACCACCAACAGGAGTACACAGGGCTCATCTTGTTACTGACTACCACCAACAGGAGTACACAGGGCTTGTCTTGTTACTGACTACCACCAACAGGAGTACACAGGGCTCGTCTTGTTACTGACTACCACCAACAGGAGTACACAGGACTCGTCTTGTTACTGACTACCACCAACAGGAGCACAGAGGGCTTGTCTTGTTACTGACTACCACCAACAGGAGCACACAGGGCTCGTCTTGTTACTGACTACCACCAACAGGAGTACACAGGGCTCGTCTTGTTACTGTCTACCATCAACAGGAGTACACAGGGCTTGTCTTGTTACTGACTACCACCAACAGGAGTACACAGGGCTCATTTTGTTACTGACTACCACCAACAGGAGCACACAGGGCTTGTCTTGTTACTGACTACCACCAACAGGAGCACACAGGGCTTGTCTTGTTACTGACTACCACCAATAGGAGTACTAAGGGCTTATCTTGTTACTGTCTACCACCAACAGGAGTACACAGGGCTCGTCTTGTTACTGACTACCACCAGCAGGAGTACACAGGGCTCATCTTGTTACTGACTACCACCAACAGGAACACACATGGCTTGTCTTGTTACTGACTACCACCAACAGGAGTACACAGGGCTCGTCCTGTTACTGAGTACCACCAACAGGAGCACACACTGCTCGTCTTGTTACTGACTACCACCAACAGGAGTACACAGGGCTCGTCTTGTTACTGACTACCATCAACAGGAGCACACAGGGCTTGTCTTGTTACTGACTACCACCAACAGGAGTACACAGGGCTCGTCTTCTTACTGACTACCACCAACAGGAGGACACAGGGCTTGTCTTGTTACTGACTACCACCAACAGGAGCACACAGGGCTCGTCTTGTTACTGACTACCACCAACAGAAGTACACAGGGCTCGTCTTGTTACTGTCTACCATGAACAGGAGTACACAGGGCTTGTCTTGTTACTGACTACCACCAACAGGAGTACACAGGGCTCATTTTGTTACTGACTACCACCAACAGGAGCACACAGGGCTTGTCTTGTTACTGACTACCACCAACAGGAGCACACAGGGCTTGTCTTGTTACTGACTACCACCAATAGGAGTACTAAGGGCTTATCTTGTTACTGTCTACCATCAACAGGAGCACAGAGGGCTCGTCTTGTTACTGACTACCACCAACAGGAGTACACAGGGCTCCTCTTGTTACTGACTACCACCAACAGGAACACAGAGGGCTTGTCTTGTTACTGACTACCACCAACAGGAGTACACAGGGCTCGTCTTGTTACTGACTACCACCAACAGGAGCACACAGGGCTCGTCTTGTTACTGACTACCATCAACAGGAGTACACAGGGCTCGTCTTGTTACTGACTACCATCAACAGGAGCACACAGGGCTTGTCTTGTTACTGACTACCACCAACAGGAGGACACAGGGCTTGTCTTGTTACTGACTACCACCAACAGGAGTACACAGGGCTCGTCTTGTTACTTTCTACCATCAACAGGAGCACAGAGGGCTTGTCTTGTTACTGACTACCACCAACAGGAGCACACAGGGCTCGTCTTGTTACTGACTACCACCAATAGGAGTACACAGGGCTCGTCTTCTTTCTGTCTACCATCAACAGGAGCACACAGGGCTTGTCTTGTTACTGACTACCACCAACAGGAGTACACAGGTCTTGTCTTGTTACTGACTACCACCAACAGGAGCACACAGGGCTCATCTTGTTACTGACTACCACCAACAGGAGCACACAGGGCTCGTCTTGTTACTGACTACCACCAACAGGAGTACACAGGGCTTGTCTTGTTACTGACTACCACCAACATGAGTACACAGGGCTCATTTTGTTACTGACTACCACCAACAGGAGCACACAGGGCTTATCTTGTTACTGACTACCACCAACAGGAGCACACAGGGCTTGTCTTGTTACTGACTACCACCAACAGGAGTACTAAAGGCTTTTCTTGTTACTGTCTACCATCAACAGGAGCACACAGGGCTTGACTTGTTACTGACTACCACCAACAGGAGTACACAGGGCTCGTCTTGTTACTGACTACCACCAACAGGAGCACACAGGGCTCATCTTGTTACTGACTACCACCAACAGGAGCACACAGGGCTTGTCTTGTTACTGACTACCACCAACAGGAGTACACAGGGCTCGTCTTGTTACTGACTACCACCAGCATGAGTACACAGGGCTCGTCTTCTTACTGTCTACCATCAACAGGAGCACACAGGGCTTGTCTTGTTACTGACTACCACCAACAGGAGTACACAGGGCTTGTCTTGTTACTGACTACCACCAACAGGAGTACACAGGGCTCATCTTGTTACTGTCTACCATCAACAGGAGCACAGAGGGCTTGTCTTGTTACTGACTACCACCAACAGGAGCACACAGGGCTCGTCTTGTTACTGACTACCACCAACAGGAGTACACAGGGCTCGTCTTCTTTCTGTCTACCATCAACAGGATCACACAGGGCTTGTCTTGTTACTGACTACCACCAACAGGAGTACACAGGGCTCATCTTGTTACTGACTACCACCAACAGGAGTACACAGGGCTTGTCTTGTTACTGACTACCACCAACAGGAGTACACAGGGCTCGTCTTGTTACTGACTACCACCAACAGGAGTACACAGGACTCGTCTTGTTACTGACTACCACCAACAGGAGCACAGAGGGCTTGTCTTGTTACTGACTACCACCAACAGGAGCACACAGGGCTCGTCTTGTTACTGACTACCACCAACAGGAGTACACAGGGCTCGTCTTGTTACTGTCTACCATCAACAGGAGTACACAGGGCTTGTCTTGTTACTGACTACCACCAACAGGAGTACACAGGGCTCATTTTGTTACTGACTACCACCAACAGGAGCACACAGGGCTTGTCTTGTTACTGACTACCACCAACAGGAGCACACAGGGCTTGTCTTGTTACTGACTACCACCAATAGGAGTACTAAGGGCTTATCTTGTTACTGTCTACCACCAACAGGAGTACACAGGGCTCGTCTTGTTACTGACTACCACCAGCAGGAGTACACAGGGCTCATCTTGTTACTGACTACCACCAACAGGAACACACATGGCTTGTCTTGTTACTGACTACCACCAACAGGAGTACACAGGGCTCGTCCTGTTACTGAGTACCACCAACAGGAGCACACACTGCTCGTCTTGTTACTGACTACCACCAACAGGAGTACACAGGGCTCGTCTTGTTACTGACTACCATCAACAGGAGCACACAGGGCTTGTCTTGTTACTGACTACCACCAACAGGAGTACACAGGGCTCGTCTTCTTACTGACTACCACCAACAGGAGGACACAGGGCTTGTCTTGTTACTGACTACCACCAACAGGAGCACACAGGGCTCGTCTTGTTACTGACTACCACCAACAGGAGTACACAGGGCTCGTCTTGTTACTGTCTACCATGAACAGGAGTACACAGGGCTTGTCTTGTTACTGACTACCACCAACAGGAGTACACAGGGCTCATTTTGTTACTGACTACCACCAACAGGAGCACACAGGGCTTGTCTTGTTACTGACTACCACCAACAGGAGCACACAGGGCTTGTCTTGTTACTGACTACCACCAATAGGAGTACTAAGGGCTTATCTTGTTACTGTCTACCATCAACAGGAGCACAGAGGGCTCGTCTTGTTACTGACTACCACCAACAGGAGTACACAGGGCTCCTCTTGTTACTGACTACCACCAACAGGAACACAGAGGGCTTGTCTTGTTACTGACTACCACCAACAGGAGTACACAGGGCTCGTCTTGTTACTGACTACCACCAACAGGAGCACACAGGGCTCGTCTTGTTACTGACTACCATCAACAGGAGTACACAGGGCTCGTCTTGTTACTGACTACCATCAACAGGAGCACACAGGGCTTGTCTTGTTACTGACTACCACCAACAGGAGGACACAGGGCTTGTCTTGTTACTGACTACCACCAACAGGAGTACACAGGGCTCGTCTTGTTACTTTCTACCATCAACAGGAGCACAGAGGGCTTGTCTTGTTACTTACTGACTACCACCAACAGGAGCACACAGGGCTCGTCTTGTTACTGACTACCACCAATAGGAGTACACAGGGCTCGTCTTCTTTCTGTCTACCATCAACAGGAGCACAAAGGGCTTGTCTTGTTACTGACTACCACCAACAGGAGTACACAGGTCTTGTCTTGTTACTGACTACCACCAACAGGAGTACACAGGGCTCGTCTTGTTACTGACTACCACCAACATGAGTACACAGGGCTTGTCTTGTTACTGACTACCACCAAGAGGAGTACACAGGGCTCGTCTTGTTACTGTCTACCACCAACAGGAGTACACAGGGCTCGTCTTGTTACTGACTACCACCAACAGGAGTACACAGGGCTCGTCTTGTTACTGACTACCACCAACAGGAGTACACAGGGGGCTCGTCTTGTTACTGACTACCACCAACAGGAGTACACAGGGCTCGTCTTGTTACTGACTACCACCAACAGGAGTACACAGGGCTCGTCTTGTTACTGACTACCACCAACAGGAGTACACAGGGCTTGTCTTGTTACTGACTACCACCAACAGGAGTACACAGGGCTCATTTTGTTTCTGTCTACCATCAACAGGAGCACACAGGGCTTGTCTTGTTACTGACTACCACCAACAGGAGTACACAGGTCTTGTCTTGTTACTGACTACCATCAACAGGAGCACACAGGGCTTGTCTTGTTACTGACTACCACCAACAGGAGCACACAGGGCTCGTCTTGTTACTGACTACCACCAACAGGAGTACACAGGGCTTGTCTTGTTACTGACTACCACCAACAGGAGTACACATGGCTCATCTTGTTACTGTCGACCATCAACAGGAGCACACAGGGCTTGTCTTGTTACTGACTACCACCAACAGGAGCACACAGGGCTTGTCTTGTTACTGTCTACCATCAACAGGAGCACACAGGGCTTGTCTTGTTACTGACTACCACCAACAGGAGTACACAGGGCTTGTCTTGTTACTGTCTACCATCAACAGGAGTACACAGGGCTTGTCTTGTTACTGACTACCACCAACAGGAACACACAGGGCTCATCTTGTTACTGACTACCACCAACAGGAACACACAGGGCTTGTCTTGTTACTGACTACCACCAACAGGAGTACACAGGGCTCGTCTTGTTACTGCCTACCACCAACAGGAGGACACAGGGCTCGTCTTGTTACTGACTACCACCAACAGGAGTACACAGGGCTCGTCTTGTTACTGACTACCGCCAACAGGAGTACACAGGGCTTGTCTTGTTACTGACTACCACCAACAGGAGCACACAGGGCTTGTCTTGTTACTGACTACCACCAACAGGAGTACACAGGGCTTGTCTTGTTACTGACTACCACCAACAGGAGTACACAGGGCTTGTCTTGTTACTGACTACCACCAATTGAGTACACAGGGCTTGTCTTGTTACTGACTACCACCAACAGGAGCACACAGGGCTCATCTTGTTACTGACTACCACCAACAGGAGCACACAGGGCTTGTCTTGTTACTGACTACCACCAACAGGAGTACACAGGGCTTGTCTTGTTACTGACTACCACCAACAGGAGTACACAGGGCTTGTCTTGTTACTGACTACCACCAACAGGAGCACACAGGGCTTGTCTTGTTACTGACTACCACCAACAGGAGCACACAGGGCTCGTCTTGTTGCTGACTACCACCAGCAGGAGTACACAGGGCTCGTCTTCTTACTGTCTACCATCAACAGGAGCACACAGGGCTTGTCTTGTTACTGACTACCACCAACAGGAGTACACAGGGCTAGTCTTGTTACTGTCTACCATTAACAGGGGTACACAGGGCTTGTCTTGCTACTGACTAGCACCAACAGGAGTACACAGGGCTCGTCTTGTTACTGTCTACCATCAACAGGAGCACACAGGGCTTGTCTTGTTACTGACTACCACCAACAGGAGCACACAGGGCTCGTCTTGTTACTGACTACCACCAGCAGGAGTACACAGGGCTCGTCTTCTTACTGTCTACCATCAACAGGAGCACACAGGGCTTGTCTTGTTACTGACTACCACCAACAGGAGTACACAGGGCTTGTCTTGTTACTGACTACCACCAACAGGAGTACACAGGGCTCGTCTTGTTACTGTCTACCATCAACAGGAGCACAGAGGGCTTGTCTTGTTACTGACTACCACCAACAGGAGCACACAGGGCTCGTCTTGTTACTGACTACCACCAACAGGAGTACACAGGGCTCGTCTTCTTACTGTCTACCATCAACAGGAGCACACAGGGCTTGTCTTGTTACTGACTACCACCAACAGGAGTACACAGGGCTCATCTTGTTACTGACTACCACCAACAGGAGCACACAGGGCTCGTCTTGTGACTGACTACCACCAACATGAGTACACAGGGCTTGTCTTGTTACTGACTACCACCAACAGGAGTACACAGGGCTCGTCTTGTTACTGTCTACCACCAACAGGAGTACACAGGGCTCGTCTTCTTACTGACTACCACCAACAGGAGTACACAGGGCTTGTCTTGTTACTGACTACCACCAACAGGAGCACACAGGGCTTGTCTTCTTACTGTCTACCATCAACAGGAGCACACAGGGCTCGTCTTGTTACTGACTACCACCAACAGGAGTACACAGGGCTCATCTTGTTACTGACTACCACCAACAGGAGCAGACAGGGCTTGTCTTGTTACTGACTACCACCAACAGGAACACACAGTTCTCGTCTTGTTGCTGACTACCACCAACAGGAGCACACAGGGCTCGTCTTGTAACTGACTACCACCAACAGGAGTACACAGGGCTCGTCTTGTTACTGACTACCACCAACAGGAGTACACAGGGCTCGTCTTGTTACTGTCTACCACCAACAGGAGTACACAGGGCTCGTCTTGTTACTGACTACCACCAATAGGAGCACACAGGGCTCGTCTTGTTACTGACTACCACCAACAGGAACACACAGGGCTCGTCTTGTTACTGACTACCACCAACAGGAGCACACAGGGCTTGTCTTGTTACTGACTACCACCAACGGGAGTACACAGGGCTCATTTTGTTTCTGTCTACCATCAACAGGAGCACACAGGGCTTGTCTTGTTACTGACTACCACCAACAGGAGTACACAGGTCTTGTCTTGTTACTGACTACCATCAACAGGAGCACACAGGGCTTGTCTTGTTACTGACTACCACCAACAGGAGCACACAGGGCTCGTCTTGTTACTGACTACCACCAACAGGAGTACACAGGGCTTGTCTTGTTACTGACTACCACCAACAGGAGTACACATGGCTCATCTTGTTACTGTCTACCATCAACAGGAGCACACAGGGCTTGTCTTGTTACTGACTACCACCAACAGGAGCACACAGGGCTTGTCTTGTTACTGTCTACCATCAACAGGAGCACACAGGGCTTGTCTTGTTACTGTCTACCACCAACAGGAGCACACAGGGCTTGTCTTGTTACTGACTACCACCAACAGGAGTACACAGGGCTTGTCTTGTTACTGACTACCACTAACAGGAGCACACAGGGCTCGTCTTGTTACTGACTACCACCAACAGGAGCACACAGGACTCATCTTGTTACTGACTACCACCAACAGATGCTCCAAACACCTTCCTGGGGCCAGCACCAGACTTGTCACCCATTGGATATGTCCAGGATATCCTGGAACCGTGACCGTAGGTCACTGCCATCATCCACAGTCCACTCTTGTCGAACTTGCAGGAAGAGGAGGGTGGAATGGACCGAGTTGAGATGAGGAGTATGTCTTTACGAATGCGGGATTGTTCTGAGCATAGTCGGGTTCACGCGATGTCAGTGACGTGTCCAATGAGATATGATGGGCAGCAGAGCGCTTTAACCAAAGATCTAACGAAACCCCCGGTCTCATCTGACGCTCAACGACTATAGCAGATCTCAGTCAGGTGTTCATGATAGACTGCTGAACTATATTTATCCCATTACAAATGTAATGTCAATAGCCAAGACACCTTTTTGTTGAAAATGATATGTATTGTTCGATCCCACAAATATAATGCCATGATCTAACATGAACGCCCCATCCAGACACAGTAGACCGACATATCCTGTCTTATTCCCCGGGTGTCGAGCGCACGACATGCACACAAGAGTTACAGACCCGTGCCAAAAGTATTCGTCACTTGACGCTATTGCCATAGACTTACATGTTAAACTAGTGTAGCACAAATGATGTTCAAATTTTGCACATTTGTGAAGAATCATCCTACCTACAATCATATAATTTGTGTCTAATTTCTCGTTGCATTTTTTATCGAATGTCAACGATTTAATCACCATATGTACAGTGTCGTGAACTCCTTTAACATGGCGGCCTATGGGATTATGCATCGTAGAACCATATGTAAGTTGATAAAAGTGTGATGTCATCGGTTAATTCGTGGTCGGAGAATTGTACTGAAACTGTGTGCGCAGAGCAGAGATAATTTCAGATTTGACTGTCATATCTGACACAGATCCATCCTAAACGTCATGAAAATTATTGATCCTACGCTGAAATAGCATGTAAGTCTGTGGAAATAACGTCAAGTGACGAAGACTTTTTGACATGGGTCTGTACCTACTTGAATGACTGCTGTTAAGACGCGTCAGTGGACTCGAACCGGTAACTTTCCGTTCCCTTGGTTGACTGGCCATCTACTGGACCACAGATGCGCAAGCAAGAATGATCTTTCCCTTCTGGTCACCACCGTGTTTATCAACATGCGAACAAGGAAACCGGCTTGTTGCGAACCCTAGTCTTACAGACACGCCTCTGTTCAGAAGGAACCTTTGTCATACGGACATTTCTCAGGCGGAACACCTACGTCCATGTACGGAAGGTATTGCATAATTATGAATCATTACTCAGTAAAGTTGAGGAACCATTATATTATATAATTATTTTCTGTGAGCAGTCCTCACGTACACATACTGACATATAAGTAATTAGCAGGTTATGATCGCGGCTTATATTCTTCTTCGTCATTTCTGTTTGTCCGAGTATTGTCTTCCAGCTCTTTAAGAGAACAATACGTTAATACAAAGCAGTCGTATTTAGCTGGAAGACCGATTTAGCTTGAAGAGAGTGAACAGCTGAGGATGTTTATGGCAATGTTAATATTGACACACACGAAGGGAAGCTTTCAGACAGGAGTTGCCGAGTGAAAAATAATAAGTAAGTAGCATCACGCTTATTTATTGGACAAACTTCAAAACCCACATTTGAAGTCCATCAATTTCTTCAGGCTAAAATAACGAAGTTTTCTTTCATAACATGCCAGCTATTCCAAGGAGCTGTGAATGAATCGCATAAGTGCACTTCAGTCAAGTCTCCATAATTACGATAACACATTTACAAAGGCACCAAAACTCGGTAATAAGTCCTGATTCGAGTGGACTACATTGCAATTCGACGCCAATAGACTTTTCCGAGTGCTTCCATTAAGGGCGTGACGTGAAACTGACGAAAATAGACGAACGTACACGGAGACTGCCTCTTGAACTGCCTTTGGCTGGTCCACGTAAAAAGGAAAATTTAAACAGAAACACATTTTTATGACATTTTATTAAATTAGGTTGTATCTATAAGCGTTTACTTAAACGTAACTCTGGAGTCAGTTTCGATCAATTGTCTCAACAAAGTGACACTTGTCAAGGACACGTGTTGCAGTGACAATAACTTGGTGCAGTGAAAACATACTTTCATGAGTGTCCTGTGGTCCAATCTAGATTCATACATAATATATTTTCTTGTTTGTGAGATCGATAAACCCGTATTTATTCTCAGAATCAAACTGGTATACATGACACACCTGCATCACTTTGAGCTCTCCCTTCACTTACGTGACGCTCTGGGACTTGATTCGTGGTCGTCTTTTTGTCATTCGTACACCGATTGCATGAATTGGTTCTTTGCTGATGATCATCGGATTGTCTGGTTCTGGATTATTTCTAGGTCGCCACTCAAACACCTGAAGGCTCTTTTGAACAACAAACCAATAAATAAAACACCCTGAAATGGTTAGCTAACTAAAGCATACTTACGAAACATCGGCTGCTGACTGTTACAATTACAAGTCAGCATTGAGGTTGTCAGTGCCGACATCTTACAAGTGCCTCATTTTCAGGACCTTCTGTGATGTTGCCAATCAATGGCAGTTACATGATGAGGCAGAAGACACCAAAGATTGCCTTCCCGAAATAATCTGTGTTCGTCCTTGACCTACTTACAGTTGTTGATCATGTTACTATATCTGGCATTATGTGGAAATGTCTTAGAGAGCTGACACTTTGTAATAAAAGTAAGAACGAATGTGAAAATAGATACTTATAAATGTAACACCTTTAGCTCCCGTCTGTGTTGTATCATGTCTCACAGAGTCTGATCGTTTGTCTGTATCTTATACACGCTCGTAGCTCGTCGAAAACTTGCCCAACGTTGAGTGAGTGAGTGAGAATTGTTTTATGCCGCTTATAGTAATATTCCAGCAATGTGTAGCCGGGGAAAACCAGACATGGGATTCACACATTGTATACATGCTGGGGAATGGGAGTCTCAAACGTGACGAACGAAGTCTTCAACCAATAGGCTTTTCCAACAACTCTAACCCTAACCCTGTTGCAAAAATAAAGGGAAATATAATGTATACACAGGGCATTAACAACGAAGTGTAAACAAAGTGAGTGAAATGTTTCATGCTCTCCATACTTTGTCATGCAGAGGCTTAAAAGCCTTAAACCTCGAAGATGCATGGTCGGTGGTGTAGGTCTCTTAATGCCACGTTCTCACAACATATACTCTGTATGTATACATATACTCTGTATGTATACATATACTCTTTATGCATACATATAATCTGTATGTATAGCGTGAAAGCGGTGTAAGAATCTACTCCGGAACGTCGCGCTACGCTAGAAACAAGAAGATGGTATCCATGCGGTGGTATGCATTATTATCAAATCCGGGATTCACTCCCGCAGAGGCAGAGGACTATCTGACCTTGACCTTCGCTATCTACATGTGTCATGGTCATGCGTTAGTACAGGATGTGATTAATGAACCGGGTGTTGCTTTGACAGTGAGAGATAAATGGAGCATCATTGGCGTGACTGTGACATTACCGGTGAAGGACACATTATCGAAATTATCGACAGTTAGAGTGAGTGAGTGAGTTTAGGTTTACGCCGTACTCAGCAATATTCAATTTATATGGACCAGCCATTCCAGTGATCAAGAGCATGAGCATCATCTTCTCAATTGGGAACAGATGAAATGTGTCAACCTTTTACGACAAGCATGGATTGCTGTAGGCCTATTCTACCCCGAACCTTCACGGGTCTCGACAGTTAGAATGACCACTTGATTCTTTAGAGAAACATTCCGCGACCAAGACCTAGTTTCATGGAACATGTTTTTGTGCCTCGGTAGATATGTAGATACTATTACCACCACAAATAAATGAATAACGGACTGAAAATGCTTCTGCTTCGTTACTTGCCTGTACTTCGAAACACTGTAAATTAGCAAAATATGTCTGAAATTATAATTTTAACAAGAAGAAAGCGTTCCAAACGATAATGTTAAAAATAGATAGAACGATAACGTGTAGATATGGCGGAAAGAACGAAGTTAAAGGATGAGCTTCTACCGAGTCATGATAAATGAGAATGCACACATTAATATTTCTCACTTTCGTTTGTCCATTTTCTGTCTAGATCATATATTAATGATATATATATGTGTGTGTGTGTGCTGCACATGTAATTCTCCCAACTTGTTGTCAGGAAGATAGATAGATGGATAGATAGATAGATGGCGATGATGACGGTGTATTTATTTCTTCTGTCAGTATCCCAAGGTTTGCCTTGTCACACGACAGGCTTTGAATACAACGTCAGACTTGTAAGTGTGTCGGTAAATGCGTCTTATCAGACATATGAGCATAAGGTTACCTAGCGCCATATATCCGCCTCCTGCTACTGGTCGGCCATGTGTGAGAGATGGTGATACACTTGTGCAGACCACGTGATATGATATACTGGTCCACTGACTGACTGGTTCCAACGACCTCGACAGCTATATGACAGATGCATCACGAATACAGACTGCAGTAACACGTCTTAAATGATTGTGCTGCTGTCGGATCTGCGATAAGAGAGATCAGAATACTAAAATTGTCGTCACGACGATACATATTGCCAAAGTATTGTGCACTGAAGCTGCGATACGATACGTGCTAAAATAATATATTCTAAAACTAACTTTAAGAAATAAAACCCTTGAGATCAAAACAAAACCATCTAAAAGTATTTCGTCAATTTCCTCCAGCGTGCTCCATTATTCATTAAGCGATCATGAAGTTTCTGCACGTGGATGGACTTTATGAATGTTGATATAACTGCGTGCACTATGTTCGACACATCTTACGGAGAAACTTATGAAGGAAAACCTGTGTCAGTGAGTTGACAGTTACCGTCACATAGGAAATATTTCGACCATACCGCGCCGAAAGGAAAATGAATAAACAAGCATTGTAATCATCGAACACAAGTATGTATTTCTTGAGAACCATCGCGATTCATCAATATTCAAAGTAAAACATCGGTATATCGTGTCCCAAGGGAAGTATCGTAAGGATATAGTCAGGATATACGACAATGTAAAACCTTCTGTCGATTCACTGTATCAGCGGCCCATGGATCGATGCATCAATTCGTATCGGTGAATCGTCACACCACTATTGAACTTTTCTTGCATACGATCGAAAGAATTCAAAGTATAAATAAATATGTTTGCATTGGTGGAAAGATCAAACTGTGTACTGATAAATAAGGCATGGTAATAAGATATACATCACATGACGTGTCATATATCGGTGTCGAGTTTTCTACACGTTTTGTATACTCTAATTTTGAAGGTTAGCGTTTAACAATATGGCCATAGTTTGTCTGACCATATATGAGGGGATGTCAATAAGTTTTGAGCCTTGAACATTTTTCATACCCAGGTGTCATAGCCTATGGTACGACATTGAACCTTGGGGTGTAGCTGATGTGATATAAAAGTTTTGGTATCCCACTCTCAGAAGTTATTGAACAGCTCACATTGACAGAAAGAGACCCCCCTCACGGCAGTGAAAATGAATAAAATTGAGTATAGAGCAAACGATGGGTCAATGAATTTAAGCATGGTAGACAGATTCTTGAAGATGACCCCCGTGCAGGTCGCCCAACAACAAGCACTAGTCAGGAAAACATTGAGTGCATAGACTTGTGCTGGAAAATCGTCGAATCACACTCCAAGAGTTAGAGGAGACCACAGGCATTTCACACGGATCCATCGAGACAATTCTTCATGAACATCTCGTCGTGTCTAAGGTGTGCACGAGATGGGTGCCAAGAATGCTTACAGATGAAATGAAGCAAACAAGGGTCACCATAAGCAAACTCCATGCTAACCAGATACAACAAAAATCCAGAGGATTTCCACTTTAGGCTAGTAACCTGTGATGAAACCTGGATCCACCACTATGATCCTGAGAGCAAACAAGAATCCATGGAATGGAAACATGTCACTTCTCCCGGGAGCAAAAAGTTCAAAGCCTCCAGATCAGTGCAGAAGGTAATGGCGACAGTCGTCTGGGATAGCAAAGGCGTCATCCACATAGATTACTTACCAAAAGGAAGAACAATGAATGGGGAATATTACGCTAAATTGTTGAGGCAAGTGCGACAGTCAGTCAAGGAGAAGCGCCGGGGTAAGATCAGACATGGTATTCTTCTGCATCAAGACAATGCTCCAGTACACACCTCTCGCGTTGCAGCCGCTGCTGTCCAGGAATGCGGGTACGAAATCTTGCCGCATCCCCTATGCTCTCCAGACCTGGCACCAAGTGATTACCATCTGTTCCCAAATCTCAAGAAACACTTGCATGGTCGTAGATTTCAGGATGATAATGAGCTTATTGCTGCTACTGAGGCTTGGTTTGAGGACCAAAATGGCACCCTCTACAGAGATGGCATCAACGCCTTGCAGAAAAGATGGAACAAGTGTCTTGACTCACAAGGGGACTATGTTGAAAAATATATATGGTTCATACCAGTATTTTGTGTTTTTCTTTGCAAGGCTCAAAACGTATTGACATCCCCTCGTACAAAGCAGTCTTTGAGTCGCTGAGGCGGCCCGGCTGTTGGGTGATGAGGAACTTACGTCCATGCAAAGATAAATATGAATATGCGCGTGTAGTTAAGATTTCTCAGTTTGTCACAGTATCAATATGGTATCATTAACCACAGATAGGACCTTATTCAGATGTCATGCTTGGGAGTCTGGTGCACGGGCATGATAACCAATCCCGCGTGATACTACTGAAAGTGTACATCAAAGCATATCAATGTTGTGAAAATGTCTACTTTGAAAATGTTAAATTCTCTTACTAGAAGACCAACGGTCGTTCTTAATGACGCCCCTGTCGTAACACTACCGGCGATGGACATGTTGACGCGATACCTAACGGGACTAATGAATCGCGATGTCCTCAATTTCCCTCGGAAGCCAAACAAAGCAGATGAGTGCTCGCTCGCCTCACCTGATAGTACAGGGTATGGATAACATGTTATAATTGGCTTGACATCAGACGTCCGCGCTGGTAATGACGGGGAGATGACGGCCGTCTTCTGACCACTGATGCGCTAGTCAAGCAATGCCTTCAACTACACGACCTCAAGACCTCAATTAGGAATCAGAAATGTAAGCGTAAACATATTCGTGTCCTGCGCTACCAGATATAGAAAACTGCAACTCCGTGTTCACATTTAGATCCCAAGAGCAGCTGTATAGTCAGTCAACCAGTTCTTCTGTCCATCAGTCCGTCAGTCACTCAGTCAGTATGGTTTTACGCCATGTTTAATGATATTCCTGTAATGGCACATTGGGCACTCCGGAAATGGGCTGCACACTGAATCTTATGACGAATGGTAAACGAGTGGATCTTCTGGCTGACTGCACCAGCTGATCACCAAAACACTGTTGTCACAGTGTGCTCGTATGAATTATTTTCTTTGGCAACATGTACATTGCTTCAACCCTGCATGGGTTCTACATGTACCATGTATGCAACAATACCACTTTAAGATATGCACATCGATTCCGTTATCTTTGTGTGCCCAAATGGAACGGACTCAAAGTGTGAAACTTTCCTACATTACACAATTGAACTTGTTTATATTGGTCGGTTGATTACCACCGCACTGAACTTGTTTATATTGGTCGGTTGATTACCACCGCACTGAACTTGTTTATATTGGTCGGTTGATTACCACCGCACTGAACTTGTTTATATTGGTCGGTTGTTTATATTGGTCGGTTGATTACCACCGCACTGAACTTGTTTATATTGGTCGGTTGTTTATATTGGTCGGTTGATTACCACCGCACTGAGCTTGTTTATATTGGTCGGTTGATTACCACCGCACTGAACTTGTTTATATTGGTCGGTGTGATTACCACCGCACTGAACTTGTTTATATTAGTCGGTTGATTACCACCGCACTGAACTTGTTTATATTGGTCGGTTGATTACCACCGCACTGAACTTGTTTATATTGGTCGGTTGATTACCACCGCACTGAACTTGTTTATATTGGTAGGTTGATTACCACCGCACTGAGCACTGTTCCAGCTGTATGGAGGCGGTTTGTAAATAATCCAACCTGGACCAGACAATCAAACCATCAACGGACTTGGGAACCGATGACATGGGTCAACCAGGTCAGCCTGCCTGACCACCCCATCCCGTTAGTCGTCTCTTACGACAACATGGGTTGCTGAAGACAAGATCTAACGTGGATCTTCACGAGTTGCTTAGAACTAACTGTACACAGTAATATACACACGTGTACTCACGCATTAATTAAGCACCAGCTGAATCCAAGAACAATAATTTACAGTGTGCCCTACACTGGCGATCATTTACTGTCGTATAAATCACACTTAGGCGCATTATGTATAAATGTCGTATAAATCCCATACAACTGCATTCAGGAAAATAACTTTTCTTGACATAAAAAGCGGATTTTCATAAAATACACACTGGCAAGACATTGGCAGGCATTACGTTGAATATAACATTACTATATTGTTATGATCACTGCTTCCGTATAATATTGTCGTTGAATCTGTTCTGCCGCCCTATTATACTGCCAGCATAATTTTATGTTCTGATTTTTCTAGTGGTTTCTTATTTAAATCTTAGCAAGTTATACAATACTCCAGGTGTTTCGTTTCGGCGGTAGTAAACCCGTTTACAAAAGTTTGCACTTTTTGATTTGCGATTGTACGCTTATAATTTCGTTCATTTTTCATATTCAACAGTGTATATTAAATTTATATTCCATGAATAAATGATAACTGTGTTTAAATTATGTATATTTTGTTAGATTTCTTTAGTGGTTGTTGGTTTCACACCGAGTTCTCTACTTTTTAACTTATGACTTGAAAAACACCACGTGGCAGTCTCTGTAAGTACTAAGATAAGGTCCGTGGTACTTCACATCCGTGGTACTTCATATCCGTGGTACGCCATACCTATGTGTAAAGGGTCGTATGATGACGCCGGCTCTGCTTGATAAGAGGGATGACGCCAAGTTTCCAGTAGCTGACATATCGACCAATATCCCAACAGCTCCACAATTTGTTGTTTGCATTTCACAGTATGCACTTATCATCAAGATTTCAGAATGCGTTGCTGGAACAAGCTTACAACACTTAAGGCCTTTGTACACACTCAGACATATTTTATGGTTGACAAGTGGAATACCTTTTGAAGTATCTATGACAAAAGATGTGTCCGACGCACTTCTATTTTGACTTGCACCACGCGGTCCCAAGTGATAAACTGACCAGCCTTTGCGCTTGTTTATGACAGGTATCATTGGTGGGGCAGGATATGCTGTCATTGGTGTCACGGGATGCACTGCCATCGGTGTGACAGGATATGCTGACCTGTTCACGAACACCAGCAATTCGATCACTTATTTATAGAGATAGATATATACTTGCTCGAAAAGTACCTTCTAGCGCTTAAGAGGGCAGCTTGGGTTATCCGGGGTAATGATAATCAGATTCTGATTAGAGCGTCCAGTGAGCAACTGGTCAGATGGATACTAGGCGCTATATAAGTGAATTATTATCATCATTATCATTAATCGACTCTGAGTTACTGCATGCCTATAGTTACGGAAACTTCTGTTTTGTCGCTACTGCTTTTGCAGAAAAGCAAGTAAGTATACAGACACCCACAGTTAGATTCGTCAACGAGATGACTTTCTCATGGATGCTTCGAATTCTGTACGGTAGAGTCTCAATAGAGATAGCAGGGATTGACCATTCCACGTCGTCAACGTTCACTGACATTCTGTGGACAAACCCATCTAGTCCGACACGTTACCACGTGATGTCACAGACGTCATCTGTAATGACGTAAGCGTGATACAGTTCTAGTTGAAATGTCTGTGTGGTCCATATAACGCCCAGTATCGTCATTCATTCCTGGGTCAGATTGTTTGTTTGTTTCCGCTTTTCAAATGCCACTCATTCAGGACCTAAAAATATAACTTCAAAATAGATGTTTTGTAGAATAAGTACCATTGTATCCGAACGTGCGACATCAGGTGCTGGTGGTCAGTTCTATACGTGCTGTTCAGCCGGTTCACTCAGCCGAAGTACATCAATACAACAGTCTCTTTTGAATAATATATCGCCTAATTCTATCCATATTGTGTTGAAGCCAAATTGCCACAGTAAGCAGATTTCTTGTCATGTTTACACCCTCCCTCGTAAACACGCTACCTGACGCATAACTTGTTTGTGGGTCACCACAACCTAGATAGACTGAAGTCGGTCAAGTAATGTGCACGATTTGACCAATGGGCTGCTCGACAATAACTGATGACCGCTGTCCTGACTGCTGGAGCAGTTGGGCATTGGCTTTGACAGTTGGCGCATGCACAATGCCGATCGGAGCATGCTGTCGAACTCTCGATAACCTCGTTGTTTGGCTAATCGCGCGCTGTCGATCACCGTATGGCCTGCGCACAGGGCGTAAACAAACTCCGTTCAAGGTCATGGGTTGTTTGTGGTCAATTAGAACATCCATGGCGGCTAGTCAGAGTTAATGAGAGCAAAGGAAGGAACTTGTCCGTGTCTAGTTTGCATTGGGCACCGCATCGTTGTTTATATGTTTACACCCATCGTGTTTATGCCCTCCCCTCTACCCCCGAGAACAGTACACCTGTCAGTTTTTATTATATGGTCTCTGATATGGTGAAACTGAGAGGCATTTAGAAGTTGGTACTGAAGTAAAAGATCAATAATATGTCACAACGTGACATACAAAAGGTGAATTCATACGTCAGGTGAATTCACCATTGTTGTGTCATGCAATGAAGTTGTTATCCATATCATTTGTCTTTTACATGGTGAACCTAGTCATGATTTATGACAATTAATACAATGCGTTGTATAATGTATTTGTTATAATGTACAACCGGTTGTTCAGATGACCTTGAATGCTATAAAACTACAAACTGTGGGGAACACTCTCACCCAGGAAAAGGAATTCACTTAAATCAAGATATATGAAAAATGGCACGTAGGCATTCGGTGTGCATATTTATCGTAGACGCCACAGTTGAAAACGACGCGCATAGCGTCCTTTTTACGATATGGAAGTAAATGCCAACAACACAGTATCCTTGACGACCATCACTCCAGCGAGTGTGCTAGGTTCAAAGTTGTCCCCGAACTAATTGTATTTGTTTCCTTTCGGCCTGGTCCTCCCTGCACTGCTAAAGCCCTTACTGAAGTATGTCTAGAATCTCCCTTCTCACTTTGGCTCCTTTTCGGATTAAACGGAATTAGCGAGCTATCACACCAGCAACAACGGTCATTCTTACGACATCGCGTTTGTCCTCAGTTACAGTGCCAATCTCGCATACCTCGAACACTATCTTCCAAACGCTCACTCGTCACGACGAATGTCCGGGTTTCGACCCCGATTCTGGTGATCACTTGACACATGGCAACCTGTATGTTGGTATGTTAAAACAAAATATCTCCAGCTGTCACTGACACAACCGACTGACAATGTTAACAGACTGGTTTTAATTCAGCCAATTCGACTACCACAAAACAAGCATAAATCTGAAAAAGAGGAAGAAAAAATAAGAAAAAAAAACACATTCAAACGAACTTTGACTAGAAGTAATGAAGCAATCTTCATCGGTAACAACTTTATGGCTAACAACGTGTTGTTTGTGGCATGGAGAGATGTTTCGGTGTTATCATACTAAACGTCACTAACTACAAGTAAGGATAAAAAACTAGACTGATTAAATACCAGATCAATGTGGTGAATGAAAGCGAACTCAGAAAAAGCTAATTACACGTGGTATGACCCACACGGCAGTGCGTGACAGTGTCACGTGTGCAATAACCTTGAGCATGACGTATCGAGCGATTGACAGGACACTCTCCAAACACGAGCTAGCGAACTCTCTATCGACTCGCGACTTTCATAATTCTGGAGTTGCAGTATATCGTGTATCACGAAAGCCAAATACGAGATATCTTTTTTTCTTGAATTATTTGTTTTAATTTTCGAAATTTTAGCCAATTTTCACCTTAATTCGAATATTTTCCCAAAATGTAATTGTTCTCGGGAAAATTACGATTAACAAATAATTATTTTAACGAAATTACGAGGACATAAACGAAACAACAAGAAAATACCAACATACAAACATTCAGTCAGTGAAACAACTGAAATAGCGTGAAATTAATCGAACTCGAAATGTTAAGAACATAATTATTTGAAATGACGAGACAAATAATCAAAGCTGCAAGTGTTTCGAGAGTTTTTTTTAAATACATGAATGTAACGTACAAAAATTCTTTAATTCACCTAATTCATTTTTATAAAAACTAGTTGAAATTGTGAATGATGAAAGCATTGATAATTAATTGTGTACCAAAATTAATACCATCTCGTTGAGACCGCGGAAACTGTAGTGTTAAATCAATGGCGGTGTAATGTATTGTTAACTAACGTTTTAATCCTTTTCACTGTCCCTTTCCAGGTAGTGTTCCGACGACATCGGGAGTAGGTGTTTATTTGACGAGGCAGTCAGCTGTGCGACTTGGGACATCTTGCGATCTTAGCGCAACGATGATTATGACTTCCCTTCCATCATAGGCTTAAGATGTCATAGCGCTAATTAAATCGCTTTGTGCAAGTGGACCCAGTCCTTGTGGATGATATAGCGCGTGTCTATGAATCACTATCGAATAGTGACGACACTAGGTGTTTGCCCAAAGGTGATCGTATCCTGCCTCGCCGGTGGCACCCTTCAAAAACCCGTGGAAAGTGTTGTCAATTCTTCACTTGAAAATAGGTGAACATGAAGAGAGGGAATTGGTGATGCACCAATTTGAATTACTGAAAGTAGTTATCTTGAGCGAACTAATTCTGAGTAAGAGCTGTGAGACACTATTGGTTAAATGAGCCTCAAATGCTGTTATTTATTTAAGCACCAACGGTTGGACCTGAGGCTCTCTTTTCTTGTGAGTCTGTCTCAGTCCTTGAATCGCATTATGTTCCCTTCCACTCAATGCTATCTGCAGTGATAAAGCCCGGAATATAGCAAGTGTAGATTTCATCAGGTTCAGGTTCTCAATCTGCTATACGACTGGGGCTCCTTTTCAGTTTAAATGGAATTATGTGCTTCTATGAAAATTATACATATATTCAGAGTATTTGCGGGCACGGTTCCCACCGTACGGCAAACCGCGAGCCGTATGCATCTAATAACAAATCACTCCCTTGACGTAATGGAAATATCGAGCTGCTCTATTTTCCAAGTGGGCCAGTTCATCCTCCTGCCTCTCTACAGTCGACATGAACTCGTGTTCAGTGCGCTACAGGGCGTGGTGGCTCCAGCTCCATTCATCACACATAGGTTACATCTTTACTTGATTTACGAGGTACATGTATTGCGTGCGTGCGTGCGTGCGTGTGTGTCTGCGACGTAGACTGAGCAGTCGCTCTGAACAAAGATACGTATTAAATGCCCTTGTCCATTCGTTGCCCAAAACAATCATAACGCTACCACGGACGTAAGTGTAAGTTAAAGTCGTGAAGTTAAACCACCTTTATGCAATGATCATTTTGTGGAACAAGTCCATGCAGGGCAGCACTAGGGACCGTTCATGATCTATATCTAGCATCATTTTAAGCATGGTTTTAAATATCTTTTATGTGAAAAAATTGCAGTACATGTAAAGACAATGACAATGAAATTGGCAATGGGAGAAAGTAATCCCAAATTATATGATACTTTACACCACTTTCTCAAAGTCATTCGGGACAGGTCTTGCTCGGTAGATGAATGTACCTGACCCTGACCTTGACCCAAACACTGACCAATGGCGACAGGTTAGGGTGACACTCCTGTAATAAGGACAAGGTCGTGTTGCGGCCGCTCTAGTACGTACACTTGATGCTGACCTCTTCTGTTCCAGCAGTTACATCAGTGTGGTCTGCGTTCAGGATCATGGGACCTAGGTACAGCATTCTTTTCCCACTGAAATGATGTCTTTTGTTCCTCGTCTGTATTGTTGCCAGGTTGATAGTACCATGGCACTCATCTGTATTGTTGCCAGGTTGATAGTACCATGGCACTCATCTGTATTGTTGCCAGGTTGATAGTACCATGGCTCTCATCTGTATTGTTGCCAGGTTGATAGTACCATGGCACTCATCTGTATTGTTGCCAGGTTGATAGTACTGAGACTCTCGCCTGTATTGTTGCTAGGGTGACACTAATGTGACACTCGTCTGTATTGTTGCCAGGATGACAGTACTGTGACAGTCGTACGTATTGTTGTCAGGATGATAGTACTGTGACAGTCATCTGTCACGTTGCCAGGATGACAGTACTGTGACACTCATCTGTGTTATGTCATATCAGTGAATACACTGCTGTCATTATGGGACTGAATTAACCTATCAATTAACCTGTCAACCTATCAATTACATTGATATATCCTTCAATGAAGAACAGTACTCAGGTATATCGGGTGATTCAGTTTGGAAGTACAAGAAGGAAACAAGGTTAATGCCACACACAAAATGCATTTGTGACAGAGCGTTGGGATGTTTCTGTCGTATGTGTAGTTTTGCTCCTTGGGGTACAGCTAACGCATGGGGATTAACTCTCACCTAAAGTTGGTAACTCTGTCATATATGTGAAATATCTCACACGAAAAGTGTGCAACGCTGACGTAATGCGTATAACTGTGATGTATGCGTATAACTCTGACGTAATGTGTATAACTGACGTAATGTATATAACTATGACGGCATATGTATATTACGAGTGGAGAGATCACACAACAATTTTAACATTGTGATAGTTTTAATACTGGCAAAACAAGCATCACAGAGTATGGTTAAAAGTCTTACTTTGTTAATCACTCAACAGTTCAAATTGTTCCTGCTCCAACTCCTTCCTTGGAATATGAACACATACATCCATTAATTGTCAGTAACTATGCCGACATGGCACTCTCAAGTAGACAGATAAAGCTAGCCGACATGGTCAACTTGTTCACTCCCGACCAGGGCATTGATCACCTTGTTTGTGTTACCCTGCTTAAACAAGTGAAACCCAAGCTGCAGTTACAAAATCTCAATGTATTTCCCTATCCCAGTTTAATTACATACATTGGAAAGTGAGATTAACTTCAGATTTATAAACATATTTACATATACATACACGAAACGCGTATAACTATGACGTAATGTGTATAACTATGGCGTAATGTGTATAACTATGGCGTAATGTGTATAACTATGGCGCAATGTGTATAACTATGACGTAATGTGTATAACTATGACGTAATGTGTATAACTATGACGTAATGTGTATAACTATGACGTAATGTGTATAACTATGGCGTAATGTGTATAACTATGGCGTAATGTGTATACCTCAACCGTGAAATGGTCCCGGCAACCAAACCAAAATACCCGAAAAGTGAAAGTAGAACTGCGACGTTAACTGGTGGCCGTAAGTGACCACTTGAGGCACGTTATTGACTCATTGTGTTGAGTGCCGTGTTCTCAGGACGAGCCCTATTTGCAAACAGAATGAGAAGAGGATATATATTTAGTATATCTATTTCCAGTGCAAACTGTTTCTCTGAGCACCTGAGTCTGGTGCCCGCGTCAAACACGGATGAAGATAGAATTATGGTCTGAAGTGGAACCAAATAACTATTATATGTCTGTAAGGGATGTTGAGCATGGATGTATATCTCATTACCCCAGTAATTACACATCCCCGATGGTAACAGCTGGCGGGATGGGAAACCAAAGGAAGGGTTGGGGAGGGGTGGTTGTACATCGTCGGTTTATCATACACCTGTTTTCGTAAACGTTACCACATTCCTAATAAATTGATGACGACAACAGCAAAAGGGGATCATTTCACAAAAATACCTTATATATATAGGTCCCATCATATGTTAGGCTCATTTAAAGCACTCGGTATATTTTATGTCAAGGAGACTATATATAGATTGCAATATACATATATTTCGAGAAGACTGGATTGTCCACTAACTTTGGGGAACCATCAGTAAACTTTATGCAGATGAATTGCACGAGTTATCATACATCAAATTGTAAAAAGCATATGCAAATATCGTGCATATGATCAGCTGCGTTTTGATGTAAAGTTTGTTAAGAATTTTCGCCAAGTTTCGCTGATTAATATCAAACTCATGACAATAATCTTTTCAACAGTTCGAATTTGTTTTACAATGCATCAGTTCATGTGTATATAGTACCTTTAAACAGTATCGAATATTTTGCAAGATTTACTTTAGATCTTTTGCCTGAAATGGCTGTGTTTGCACTAGTGAGTGTAAGATTTTGGTGGGAAGTATTTGCTGATTTAAATGAATGTTGTTGACAATTGTTGCGTGGCTGGTGTCTTGTTTAACACTGCACTCAGCAATATTCCAGCTGTATGGTGGAGATCTGTAAATACTGGTGTCTAGACCAGACAATCCAGTGATCAACAACATAAGCATCGATCTACACAATTGGGGTACGACGACAGGTGTCAGTTCCCAGGTCAATGAGCTTGACCTTCCGATCCCAGTAGTCGCCTCTTACCCCAAGCATGGGTTGCTGAAGACCAGTTCTAACCCGTATGTTCATGGATCGTCCCCTATTTACATAGCAGTGTTATTGTGTGGTGTTACGGTTTCTGACTTGAATTTGACTGTGATAGTGGTCTGTAGTCTGTGGGGTGGTGTAAATCCGCCTTGACTACTTCTAAAATGTACACACAAAACAAAGTATATGATGCCAGGTTACAACTTTGGCAAAACAATACATGAATTGTCCCAAGGAACCATGTACAATGTACAAAATTACCTGATTCTGCCTGAAAATGTTGTGGCTTGCAATGTCGCCTTAACGCCTATAGCTATGAGGTGTTTCGAGAGGATCGTGCTAAATATTCTGATGTGTAATGTTGGACACCTTCTTGACCCTCTTCAATTTGCATACAGAGCACAGTGGGGTGTCGACAATGCCAAAGTTGTTATTTTGAACAGTATTTACAAACATTTAGAAATTCCAAAATCTTATGTTTGACTACCTTTTATCGATTTTTCATCTGCTTTGAACACAAGTCAACCTCACATTTTATTGCAAAAACGTTTATTTATGAAAGTGAAGAAGAATCTTCTTCTCTGGATTGGACAGTTTCTGATCGACCGTCCGCAATTTGTGCACGTGAACCAAGCAGATTCGTCAGCTGTGCACACTAACACTGGGGCACCCCAGGGCTGTGTCATCTCGCCCGTGCTTTTCATTCTCTATACTAATGACTGTGTAAGCCGCAACCCTGAATTTCTGACTGTCAAATTTGCTGATGACGCGGCTTTGGTTGGCCTGATTAGAAGCCCACTACAGAAAAGACGTTGATAACTTTGTTCAGTCATGTGACGATAATTACCTTCAGTTAAATGTTTCGAAAACAAAAGAACTCATCATTGATTTTAGAAGCAAGAAATCGGACATTACTCCTGTTGAAATTAAAATGAAAATGTTGAAAATGTTGAAAATGTTACACAGTACAAATACCTTGGTACTATTATTGACGACAAACTACAGTGGGGCCCAAATACTGATTTCATTTTTAAGAAGATTAGATTAGATTTTATGCGTAAATTGAGATCTCTTAATGTTTCCCAAAAAGTAATGTTGTTGTTTTATCGTTATTTTTTTGCTGAGAGTATTTTAACCTTTTCAATTCAGTGTTGGTACGATTCTCTTAACCTCAAAATGAAATCTAATTTTAACAAAATTGTTCTAATGGCAACCAAGATTTCTAGAATTTCTGTTTCATCTTTACAATCCCTCTTTAATGATCGTGCTGTTAATCTCGTTGTGATAATTTTATCAGATTCAAGTCACATGTTATTCCAAGAATACAATCTTTACCTTCTGGCGTTACCAAATGCCCCGTTTTTGAACTAAAAGAGTTCAAAATTCTTTTATTCCATCAAGTACCCACCTCTTAAATGGCAGTTGACTGTCTGTCTTTGTTGTCGTTTTATGTATCGTAATCTGTATTAGTTGTTTATATTTTAACAATCTTACATGTGTTCACTTTCAAATGTAAAAAGAATTCCCCTCGGGGTAATAAAGTATTGTCATTGTCATTGTCATCATTGTCATAACGGGATCGGGTGGTCAGGCTCGCTCACATGGTTGACACATGTCATCGGTTCCCAACTGCGCAGATCGATGCTCATGTTGTTGATCACTGGATTGTCTTCTGGTCCAGACTCAATTACTTACAGACCGTCGCCATATAGCTGGAATATTGCTGAGTGTGGCGTAAAACTCAACTCACTCACTCACTCTCATTTGCACCACACGTGCATTTGCTTCACTGTTCCGGTTACTGCGCCTACCCCCTTTTGATACAAACCCATAATGGCGATTTGAATATGTGAACTTTGTTAAACAAGTTTTATCCTACGGTAAATATGATTCTGAAATTTAAATGTTCAGTTGACAAGGTAAAATGATGAAGATTCAAATTCACTTTATTTGATTTGCTTTTTTCAATCGTTACGTTTTCACTGCAAACAGAATATAACATTACTATTTAAACGTTTACATGTCAGTTTTAAATCTTTGTGTGATGTTCTATAGCTTTCTTTATTGCACTTTGCCTACGGCTATTTTTAATATTGATTTTTTATATGCGTAACTTGTTTTAGTCAGGAAAAATTGCTGATGTGACTATAGGTAATCTCACCACGCCACGACTCTAGGTAATGTCACCACGCCACGACTCTAGGTAATCTCACCACGCTACGTTGCCATTTCATGCACAGATTGACGCAAAATCAGCTCTAGAAACTATCGAATGCTGTCATACTGATCAGCTGTTCATAGCGGGCTATACCCCAATCCCTGAAGTTTTCAGGTCAACTATACTTCCATTGTGTAATTAAACAGATTGATAATTTCATTCTAAAAGCGCTTCCAAAGTTAATAAAACATACTTTGACTTCCCTGGAATGGAAACCACCCACCGACTGATGACAGATTACAAGATTATATTCCCTATTTCTATTTTCAGTTTTTTCTGTCTGAAGGGGGATGTGTAAGAAGGGGCAGTGAACTCGGCATGAACACTGCACACACATCGCGTGATCACGCGGGACCCACGCGAGATTCATGGGTATGACGTTGACGGAACTGAACTTTAGGCCCAGCAGACATTCCAGCCCGTGTCTGTTTACAAAGACTTCACTTGTATTTTGCGGCGTATGTTAGGAATATGACCCAGATCGGTCATTATAAACGATAGAATGTTCTTTACTTCTTTGGTCATGGAAACGAAGAAAAGAAACTCACGATGACAAAAACATGATAACTATTATATAATGTGATGACGCGGTGTGGTCATCGGCCGAGAGAGCTTCAAGTTGCTGTCCCGGTTGTAGCCCGACCTGCCCTCCATGCATGAAACTTAGAAAAGAGTTGCGACAAACAAAGACACATTTACTTCCGTCTGTGGGACTTCTTATCAATTATTTTTCTGCTGTTTATTCTGTAAAGTGACGGCGTTTCCATATTGCGATAAACAGCATACCGTAGATATTCTATATTCACTACATGTGTGTCTGCACAGCAGACAAATTACTGTACTTGGGTAGTTTCTTGGACAATAAATAGAGTGCGTGAGGTCACATAAAGATGACCTACAAATCAGGTTACAGCATATCTCAGCAACATATGTTAGACCATTCTCATCAGGTAGAGGTTCAGCACAGACCATCAGCACGCCCCAATGACAGCACTACGCCCCACACTACACCGTTTTATACGTTTTACGTGAATTTTACAAACTTGAACTTAATGAAACACCAGACGTTGCAAGAATTTGAGCAAGTACTCTTTGACTTGTGACAACGATGGTGAGGGGGATTCCAACAGGGGCTCCCGTCTTTGTGGAGACGTTGTGTTGTCGTCACGGTCACACTTATTACAGGCGTCTTTGCCGTAATTCACTTTTCATCGCTTTGAATATATAACATGCATGATAGTAGTGTCTCTCATAGACATCTATCTTCATAAAACTGCTCACACTACTGCTATGGTGGGACTGGATTTAACAAGTGTGATGTTTTGAATTGATCAGTTATGTATATATACGTTTAGCATTGCTCTTCCTGTTCTTTGCTTTGTTGATTAGCACATGGATCAGCTTGATCTCGTCACTTACAGGATGAAAAAATGACGATGCAACGCATAACTTAAATCAACGCTAATCATGCTGACAGTCGGAATACATCAGCGGTTCGGTAACATAGTTAACGTATACCGTATGCCGAGGTCATCACGCGACAGTGTTTTGAGATCGTTAATATCCTGTGCAGAGAATATACGTCGTAATAAACAAGTATAGGAGTGATGTCCTAAAACTTTTGTCAGTCATTGGTTAAGTCGTCGAAAACACTCTTCGTATCTTACGCAAACTTTGACATTCCATGGATACAAAATGCCATTTAGAAAGTGGTCAAAGGTGTGACCTGTGTAAGCTATATGCCATCAGTCTGTGACGAAGGATGGGACCTCTGACAAAAAGCTGTTCATAACGAAGCATAAGACTTTGTGGATAAAAAACTTGTTTACGGCAGACAGCAACGTTTCAATGAGATGTTTAGCATGCTACACGTGACATCAACTGATTGCGGTGTTAGAACACACATCGAGATCATCCCCCTCTACAATAAATAAGAAGTCGCTCAAAACGAGAACCTGTCCTTCTTCCTGATGTAGTTCTACACTGACCCAACAACTTCTACATTGTGGAACAATCACAATCAGCACTACTATATATATATTGCTATTCCCTATACACTGTCTAAAAGATTTGGATATATGCCTATATATATATACATGTTACAACCCCATAACGTACAGAGAGTTTCGCCTATTTCACTGCTTGTATGATTGTCGTGCACAGTGAACATTACCTATTGCATATGGGTCTTAGTGGGTTGTCATCTGGATTGAATAGCTTTTGTCCTGAAGTCACTGAATATATTCGTTATATCCCGTTGAAGGTGCGTATGTATAGCAAGTATTGATCAATGTAGTTCTGAAGAGTTCTGTAGTTATGAAGAACGTCTCTTGGTTTCTTTTTCGCATATCATATATACAGATAATTTAAGAAAATATGTTCTTATCAGATAATAGGTGATAGCGTATTCTTTGACCAATATTCCTTCGTTCAGGTGAGTGTGCCAGGAAAGCCAAAGTGCTGCACTTTCAGTCACTTTGCTGAAACCAACGAACATGGTATGGTGTAGAGAAACCCGGGAACATAATGGGACGAACTGGGGTTCGAACCCACAATCACAGATTCGGGACATGCCCAAAGACCACAGCAGCAGTGTCTCAGACGCCTGACAGACCAGCGTCGTCAGACTGGCTGTGATAATAGTATATCATGTTTATTAGAGAAGAGGATGGGACACAAGTTATAAGCAAACGTTAACTCCTTTGCGTGGCACGTTAGAAGTTGGGAATTACAATACAGAACAAAATTTATGGATAACAACTTATTTTATTCGTGAGAGCGACGTTTCGGTTCTTATTCTTGAACATGCTTGACAACGGTACAAGAACCTATACCGTAACGTCGCTCTCACGACGTTGTTATCCATAAACTGTGTACTATATTATAAGTACAAGCAGAGAAAAGTCCTTTTCAAACAGCCACATGGACATAGGTGCAGACAAACTGACACAGACAAACTGACTGGAACAAACCGAAAAAAGAAAAACAGGCAGTAAGGAATAAAAGGTATACTTTACTATCAGAGAAATCAGTATTTTGGGGGCTTCAGTATCTATGGACACACTGGCTTCCACACATATAGATACTGGCATCCACACATATGGACACTGGCTTTAACACTTATGGACACTGTCTTTCACGCTTATGGACACTGGCCTCATACATGTGGGCACTGGCTTTCACTTATCTTACAATAACTACGTTATGTTATGAAATATTCGCAGTTCATTTTTCTCCCCGCGTGCTGGAAGCAGTTCCCAACCTGTGTCATGATGTAAAAATCTACTGGTACTAATGCAAGAATCTACTTGTGCTAATGTAAGAATCTGCTGGTGCTAATGCAAGAATCTACTTGTGCTAATGTAAGAATCGTCTTGTGCTAATGCAAGAATCTACATGTGCTAATGCAAGAATCTACTGGTGCTAATGCAAGAATCTACTGGTGCCAATGCAAGAATCTACTGGTGCTAATGCAAGAATCTACTTGTGTTAATGCAAGAATCTATTGGTACTAATATATGAATCTACTGGTGCTAATGCAAGAATCTAGTTGTGCTAATGCAAGAATCTACTTGTGCTAATGCAAGAATCTACTTGTGCTAATGCAAGAATCTATTGGTACTAATATATGGATCTACTGGTGCTAATGCAAGAATCTAGTTGTGCTAATGCAAGAATCTACTTGTGCTAATGTAAGAATCTAATTGTGCTAATGTAAGAATCTACTTGTGCTAATGTATGAATCTACTTGTGCTAATGCAAGAATCCATTGGTACTAATATATGAATCTACTGGTGCTAATGCAAGAATCTAATTGTGCTAATGCAAGAATCTAGTTGTGCTAATGCAAGAATCTAATTGTGCTAATGCAAGAATCTACTTGTGCTAATGCAAGAATCTACTTGTGCTAATGTAAGAGTCTACTTGTGCTAATGCAAGAATCTATTGGTGCTAATGTAAGAATCTACTTGTGCTAATGCAAGAATCTACTGGTGCTAATGCAAGAATCTACTTGTGCTAATGCAAGAATCTAATTGTGCTAATGTAAGAATCTGCTGGTGCTAATGCAAGAATCTACTGGTGTTAATGCAACAATCTAGTTGTGCTAATGTAAGAATCTACTGGTGCTAATGCAAGAATCTACTTGTGCTAATGTAAGAATCTACTGGTGCTAATGTAAGAATCTAATTGTGCTAATGCAAGAATCTACTTGTGCTAATGTAAGAATCTATTGGTGCTAATGCAGGAATCTACTGGTGCTAATGCAAGAATCTACTTGTGCTAATGCAAGAATCTACTGGTGCTAATGCAAGAATCTACTTGTGCTAATGTAAGAATCTACTGGTGCTAATGCAAGAATCTAATTGTGCTAATGCAAGAATCTAATTGTGCTAATGTAAGAATCTACTTGTGCTAATGCAAGAATCTACTTGTGCTAATGTAGGAATCTACTGGTGCTAATGCAAGAATCTACATGTGCTAATGTAAGAATCTACTGGTGCTAATGCAAGAATCTACTTGTGCTAATGTAAGAATATGTTGAAACCAAAGAAGACTTTGTGTATTTTTTTCCAGATATAATCGATCTGATTCGATTGTTAGATGAAATATCCACGCCACACCTCACACTCGCATTACAAATGATGTCTTTGTTATACACTGTGCGTGTATAATACTGAATTTGTGTTTTCATGTTCTCCTTATGTCTGAAGATTGTCAGCATGACTATACCTCGTGCCTGGGACATGTATTGGAATCTGTTGATCCACGCCTCCGAAACTACGCACCTGAATTTCCCATTTTGCATTAAAGGAAAGTAAAAATTATGCAACTGAATGTGCATAAAGATTTTAGGTTTAACACTTTTATTCTTACTATTTATGGACAACAATCTTTCACTGCTCATTAAGATGTGTTGTTCACTCCCAACATCGCCATTACACAATGGCTGGCAGATTTAGTAGTGCTTCCCTGCTGTATCTATGTTGTTCTATAACAGTGGCGGGTAATGCAGTTCAGCTGAGGCTCTACAAGTGAAATATGAAACCTCCCTGACTGTATTCTCACGCCAATAGTATTTGAGATATACTATTATCAACATCAGTCGACGGTTTCAACCTCTACCGTTTGCCAAGTGATAGTCTATTTCCCATCCAAAGTAAATCATTTAACTTTCTCTAGTTTGTAAACTTAATACGAAAACGAAACGTGAAGAACAAGGATTGGATTATTTCACGATAAGACATTGATTCTTTAAAGAGGATTCTGTAGATTTGTAAAGGAGATTCATACAGTGAACGAAATAGTTTCCACATTTTGCTAGCCAGTGGGGCTAGCTATGCATGGAGGTTACTTGCCCACAAAACAATTCACTAGCCCGAAATCTGAACGTAGACAATATTCTCATCATTAAGCTGATAATATGATGAACATTTTAATCAGGCCATACTCTCGCATGATTTAAAAGTGTGTTACAACTTAACCTGTCGGAGAGAGTGGTGTATGTACAATATGATCACATGACATTTCACTAGCCAGTAGAGCCAGTGACTGAGGATTTACTGGCCCGACTAGATATTTACTAGCCACGGGCTAGCGGGCCAGAAGCAGTTTCGCATACACACAATGGCCGAACTGTCGCGTCCCAATGTCGGCAAAGTCTGTCAGTCTATAAGAATCTGTAACGTGAGATCCCCAAGAGGAGTAACAATATTACGTCAATATCGGGTGTGGCCAGCGTTCAGTTGGATGCACTAAATGACGCATATCAGACTATTTTGAAGTTAAATCAGCTCTGATATGAAGTTTTACACTCTGCAATAAACGGTAATGTATTTATTTCACTACTGCGGTAACCATTAGCAACAGACACTGTAGTAAACTGTATTTACGCACATGGCATCGAACTGATAAGGCGTTGTCAATATTATGTCATATCAGCCTTTCCCGACATATTACGGTCAATACAGTTAACATATATGCTATGGTAGTGCTTCTTGAGAAAAAAAATGTAAGTTGAATTTCTGTTTACCACAAATGAGCTGGTTAAAGCGTTTGCTCGTGCGCAGGTTCTATTCCCAACTTCTAACGAAGTTTCGATGGTTACTGTCCTTTTGAAGATAAGGTCTCCAATGACCTGTTTTGAAGAACAGTATAATGTGTCTATTTGAGTAATTACAAGTTTGCACCATCACGCTGCGCAGACCTTGACTGTCAGGGACTGATTAAGCGTTAATCGCGGTTAAATGAAAGTGGTTTATGAACACTAAACAATCAATGTGAGCTGGTCACATTTAACAAAGCAACGCATGTGGTCATCTTTCTGTTAACAACAAAGGTCAAAAGGTCAAAATCCATGCATGCACATCCACATGCACATGAAGACGTTACAGTGCATATGTCTTCACAAACGTACCGTGGACGCATTACAAAATTTCAAATTAATCTTTACAATCAGCTGGACAAAGAGATCATTGCAGGATACCCATACAAATGTTCTTCCCTGTATTCCGGGTATTCACTGAGGTGACTTAATCTGAATTGATGGTTTATCTCGCTATCACCTGTTAATACTACTGTGTGACCGTATTCGAACTCGAGGCAGATCCGGGCACAACTAGGGGAGACAACGGCAGATAGTTTTATACGCGTATCCAAATAAGATGAACTGTGCTAACGACACTATATACCACGAAGCGTTTACTAAATGTAATGCTAGTTCTTGCCGCAGCCCATTACATCGCGTTGTGTTGCAGTAATTGCACATGGAAGACATCAAATATAACAGTTGTATTGACCAGAAAGTGCACCCTACACTCTCAGGTATTAACTTGCCACAACAGTAAGTAATTTCGCAAGAACTATCATTAGGATCCTGCTTTGTAACTATAGATGTCGCAAGACGAAGCTAGCCAAAATCTCCCAGTCTAGACACAGGAGCTATACAAGCTGTAATTTCAAGTCAATCAACCACAAAGTAAAATAGAACAACAATTTCCTCACAACGTCTCGTATACCGACCTATATATATTGAAACTGTAAATGGATTTTGAGTGTTGCGAATAGACAAAGCTATTTAGAAACGCTTCACGGGTGTGTCATCATTCTGCTTTGCTTCCTGTCCTGACAAATAGTAGGGTATTAAAGGGGGGATGTTTTCGACACCAGAATACCAAAACATCTGTATGACTATGGTCTTTCCACGACACCAGTCTCTTAACATGACAAGAAAACATCAGTGTGTGAGTGAATGAGTTGGGTTTTACACCTTTTATTGCAGAGTTCAAGTAATTTCATGCCTTTGGGACACCAGAAATTGGCCAGCACATTGTACCTATGTGAGGAATCGAACCCGCCTGGACCCACTTGCATAAAAAGGTCTTACAAATACAATTATTGTAAATCCTTAAGATCGCGATCTTAGGCTTCGGCTACAATCGCCATCCACTAGCACGAAGCGATTGTAGACTAAGATCATTGTAAGTTACAATCAATACTTACAATTGGTCGGAACCAGTTGTACAGAGCTATGATCATTGTAAGTTACAATCAATACTTACAATTGGTCGGAACCAGTTGTACAGAGCTATGATCATTGTAAGTTACAATCAATACTTACAATTGGTCGGAACCAGTTGTACAGAGCTATGATCATCTGTAAGTTACAATCAATACTTACAATTGGTCGGAACCAGTTGTACAGAGCTATGATCATTGTAAGTTACAATCAATACTTACAATTGGTCGGAACCAGTTGTACAGAGCTATGATCATTTGTAAGTTACAATCAATACTTACAATTGGTCGGAACCAGTTGTACAGAGCTATGATCATTTGTAAGTTACAATCAATACTTACCATTGGTCGGAACCAGTTGTACAGAGCTATGATCATTGTAAGTTACAATCAATACTTACAATTGGTCGGAACCAGTTGTACAGAGCTATGATCATTTGTAAGTTACAATCAATACTTACAATTGGTTGGAACCAGTTGTACAGAGCTATGATCATTGTAAGTTACAATCAATACTTACAATTGGTCGGAACCAGTTGTACAGAGCTATGATCATTGTAAGTTACAATCAATACTTACAATTGGTCGGAACCAGTTGTACAGAGCTATGATCATTGTAAGTTACAATCAATACTTACAATTGGTCGGAACCAGTTGTACAGAGCTATGATCATTGTAAGTTACAATCAATACTTACAATTGGTCGGAACCAGTTGTACAGAGCTATGATCATTGTAAGTTACAATCAATACTTACAATTGGTCGGAACCAGTTGTACAGAGCTATGATCATTTGTAAGTTACAATCAATACTTACAATTGGTTGGAACCAGTTGTACAGAGCTATGATCATTGTAAGTTACAATCAATACTTACAATTGGTCGGAACCAGTTGTACAGAGCTATGATCATTGTAAGTTACAATCAATACTTACAATTGGTTGGAACCAGTTGTACAGAGCTATGATCATTGTAAGTTACAATCAATACTTACAATTGGTCGGAACCAGTTGTACAGAGCTATGATCATTTGTAAGTTACAATCAATACTTACATTTGGTTGGAACCAGTTGTACAGAGCTATGATCATTGTAAGTTACAATCAATACTTACAATTGGTCGGAACCAGTTGTACAGAGCTATGATCATTGTAAGTTACAATCAATACTTACAATTGGTCGGAACCAGTTGTACAGAGCTATGATCATTGTAGTCAGTAGCAAAATGGCGTTCAAGGTGGTGAAAGTTTCACGCAAATAATTAGCTTTACGTTTGGGTTTGACCATCCTACAGGAGTTTTTACGCAGGATGGGAGTGGTTTCCCTCTGCATATTATGCCGTTACCGTAAAATCTGCCATGCCGAAATGCAGTGTATGCTATGTTGTGACATTGCATATCTCCACATATATTTATTTCCGGTCATGTTCGTGTCTATGATTTTGTCTTAGTCTATCATTAAAATAATCTACAGTTGGGCAACATACAAAATTATGTTTCTTTCTAATTCTAAAATCTAAAAATCTGACAAGAGACAATAGTTTTATTTGTGCATATTAAGTATAATACAAGTATTCTTCAAACAGGAAAATATACTTGCTGAGGCATGTGAAATTTGCGTAAAAAGGTTTTTTAACAAAAAGAAAAATAATATCAACAAAACAGCGTAAAGTAATTAACATACAGTGGATAAGTATTTAACAACACATACAACACACGCGGAACAATATTGTTTTCGTATTTACCGTCATGCATTTTCCACAACACTCCCACAGCCATGTCACCCTTTCATATCTTTACAAATCTAATACTTGTGGGATATATTGGGGATTTTACTCCAAATAATACCAACCAGATGCCAAACTATGTTTCATTGACAGCCATTGACAAATCATGGTACACTGAAGTGTTATATCATTGGATATTTTGTTTAGATGTTATCTTCTAATTTTCATGACTATTAGGTCAATAACTCAAGACCAAGATTTGTTAATGTATTTATTTGTATTTCAATATTTTCATAAAACATGATATTTCTGTGGTTGCAGTATGACATTCTTAGTTTATAAATCAAATTAGAATGTAGAAAAAATAGAGAATAACCCACGAAGTACATGTGATTATGTTAACCTTCCATGTTATCATTTCCTTCAAAGATGTGTGGGTTTTGTATTATTTTCGGGATTTTTCTTCATGCAAGGTGCGATCAAGATACACGTTTTATATGCGCAGCATGCTATGCGCACTTGCAGACAACTGTAGACAGGAGTCGAGTTTAAGAAATTTAACGTTGAAGGGTTCGATGTTAGTTACAATCGCGATCCTAAATCCATGCTGTCTTAAGATCGTCTTTGTGCAAGTGGATTAGGGCAATTTTATTGTGATTATAAATTTGATTTTAGGGGCATAAGACTGATTGTAAGTAAGACGCTCTGTGCAAGCAGGCCCTGGTGTGTGAGGAGCCAATGATTTAGTCACGTGACTACTACACCAGCCCATGTAACATCAGCATGATGCTAGTCTGTCCACGTGACACCATGCTCTCGACATGGCAGATGGATCACAACAATAGATGTTCTTGTGTGTATAAGGAAGTACTAGTGTGAGGAGTACGAACTAATGTGTACATTTGTTGATACGATGTGAATACATGGGAGTGGTGACGGGCGTGCATAATGGTTTATTACTCGCCAGTGGAAGATACTGCATTGTAAACCAAAAGTTACTGTGTTCTGTAATCTGATTGGTTGAAAAACATGATTAAATGGTATTAGATTCCCGGAAACTGAAAGACTATTCACCGCGTATTGACACGTAAACAATTGTTTTGTTGTGTCATCAACAGTGGTGACGTCATTCAAATCATATTATGACGTTAGTTACAGTAAGAAGTTAGAATGACGTCACAAATGAGCAACTCCAGATGCTACCATGGGAACCAGCTGAAACGGCCAGTTGATGACACTTTACTGCTGTACTCATACTCGATGTAAACGAGTGCAGACAGTAAAACCCCTTTGGTTTACTTTTGTGTTTACAATGTCGATAAACATCATGTGTTGGCCAATTTCCGGGTGTTATTGAATTATTAAGCACGGGAATGCATTTGGAACCGACGGCGTCAGTAACACCCGGAAATTGGCCAACACATGATGTTTATCTCCTAAATGTACTATTTTGACGGCAATATATTACACAAGGGTAATACTGCCAGACGTATGACGTCATGGGGGGTGGGGGTGGGGGTGGGGGTGGGGGTTCAGAGTTATGAGGTCACAATGCTAATGCCTCTGTCGCAGTGGTACTTGGCTCACTTGCACAAGAGCTACAATTATTGTAAATCCTTAAGATCGCGATCTTAGGCGTCGGCTACAATCGCCATCCACTTGCACAAAGCGATTGTAGGCTACGATCATTGCAAGTTACAATAAAAACTTACAATTGGTAGGAACCGATTGTAGGGAGCTAAGATCATTGTAGTCAGTAGCAAAATGCGTTAAACTTAGTGTCAGTTTCACGCAAATAATTAGCTTTAAACTTAGTGTCAGTTTCACGCAAATAATTACCTTTACGTTCGGAGACCTTTACTGCATAAAACTGTATGATTCGCCTCGACACTTCAGCAACACGGAGAATGCAACATCGATTTAACGCCAGAAATATCCTTATTTGAGGTAGTGAACAAAATCATTATCGAGTTGATGTCATAAAGTACATTTCTCACCCGAATCAGTGGTGAACAAATAAAAATTATGACCACCATGTCTTTGTGATAATCAAGGAAAGGGTAGTAACGAAAGGTGTCTGCATGCGATGAGCAGTGGCCATGACCTTTTCAATAACTCAAGGGCAGCTAATCTTAGTTTTTACGCAAGATGGGAGTGGTTTCCCTTTGCGTATTATGCCGTTGCCGTAAAATCTGCCATGGCCAAATACAATGCATGTTATGTTTTGACATCGCAGATCTCCCCATATATTTGTCTGAGTTTATGATTTTGCCTTATTCTATTATTAAAATAATATGTTTTTCCCTAATTCTAAAATTAAGTCAGACGAGAGACAAGAGTTTTAATCTATGCATTTTAAATATATATCAAGTTTCTTTAAACAGTAAAATACACTTGCTGAGGCATGTGAAATTGCGTGAAACGTTTTTTAACGAGAAGAAAAAAAAACCTTATCAACAAAATGGCATAAAGTAATTAACATACTGTGGATAAGTATTTAACAACACACACGGAAAAATATCGTTTTCATTTCCCCCCCGTCATGCATTTTCCCCAACACTCCCACAGTCATGTCACCCTTTCAAATCTTTAAAAATGTAATCTTTGTGGGATATATTGGGGATTTTACTCCAAATAACACCGAACAGATGCCAAATTATGTTTCATTGACAAATCACAGTACATTTAGGTGTTTACATATAAACAAAATTTCATGATTATTAGGTCAAAAACTGAGGGCCCAAATTCGTTAATGTATTTTAATTTTTTCATAAAACATATTTCTGTGGTAGTTCATAAATCAAATTAGAATGTAGAAAAATTAGAGAATAACCCACGTTATCATTTCCTTCAAACTTGTGTGTGTTTTGTTGTGGTTTTTGTTGTTTTTTGTTTGTTTTGTTTTGTTTTGCTTTTTTTCATGAAAATTCTGCAAGGTGCGATTAAGGAAGGTGTGTCAGTTGTGTGCAGTGACCAATTCCACGTTTTATTTGTGCAGCATACTATGCGCACCTGTAGACAACGTTCACTGTAGACAGGAGTCAAGTTAAAGAAATTTCTACCTTGCTATTTCTAACTTGCTTTCGCTCGTTTGATACCAAATCTTTGACTCGTTCAATAAAAGTGGTATTACAGGGAAGGGATACAGATTTCTGAGGGTCCCCAAACTATGACAAGAGATCTGTCTATCTGACACTGTAACATGAGCTGTTGATATGCTTCAATCATGATCCCTTCAATGAGACAAGCAGAGCTGTTAACATGTTGGAACTCATATCCACCCAATGAGACAAGCAACAAAGAGCTGTTATCGTGTTCTATCCCAGATCTCTTGAATGATACAAGCAACACTGAGCTCTTAACATGGTCTGATCCAGGACCTCATTTCACAAAGCTCTCTTCAATGAGATAAGCAACACACAACTGTTCCAGAGCCATTCAATGAGACAAGGAACAAAGAGCTGTTAAGATGTTCTTACCCAGATGAGTAGCAAGACAAGCAATACACAACATACACAGCTGTTGGTGTGTTCTAAGATCCCAGATCCCTTCTATGAGAAGGGATTCAGAGCTGTTAACATGTTCTAACTCATATCCATTCAATAAGACAAGCAACAAAGATCTGTTCAGGTGTTCTTACCCAGAGCTCTTCAATGTGACAAATAATTAGGAACTGTTAACATGTTCTAATCTAGATCCCATCAATACAACAAGCTTAAGATTGATGAAACTTCTAACCAACTTCCAACATGTTTGATAAGGAACAGACAGCTGGGAAGAATTATTAATAATAACTGACATGCATGACAAAAAATCATGGGCTTTCTACAATGTTGTCCAGAAATCTTGCTCTCACACAACAGAGACTGTTCTCACACAACAGAGAGACGGCTCTCACACAACAGAGAGACTGTTCTCACAGAACAGATCATCTATTTTCACATAACAGTGACTGGTCTCACACAACAGAGTCTCACCAATCAGTGTTTCAACAACAAATATATCAACACAAGTCAATGTGCATTTCGAGAGGATCTTGCCATGATCTGCCAAGCATTATGATGCTCTGTATATCCATTGATACGTAAATGTGGAGGCCTGCTTAGAGGAGGAATGAGTGAGTGATGTGTGATGACAGTGTGAATCTCACACACCATATTCTTTGTGCAAATTTGTTGCACCATTTGTTGCATCGCCAGCTCATGCTGTGTTCAAAGGGAGATAACTTCATCTGTTTTTCCATAAGCAAGAGACTCCTCCAACACTTCAGACCAAGTGCCTTGACACTAGCAGCACCTGTATTGGGTGTGACTCTGCTTACTGACGGAAGTCACATTGGTGTTGCAAAGTAAAAGGTTTCCTTGACCATCCTACAGAAAGTCTTCAGGTATTGCTTGAACCATTTTTTCAAAACTCAAATTCAGTGTATTTGCAGGTACATGGCAATATTGGCGCTGTGGTTCAGACAGTATTCTCCAGTTCATACACAGCAATAATGTAAGTAGTTCATACACAGCAATAATGTAAGTGCTGTGTTTCAGACTGTATTCTCCAGTTCATACACAGCAATAATGTCGGTGATGATGGCCTTTATTATGTCTAGAGTGATATCTTCAGCAAAGACCTGAAACAAGAATATTCTGAAGCAGTGAGACATATACAGATACATCCCATTCCAAGGAACAACATAGATACCTGAATAGTCTACTGGAACTGACCGATTAGAGCGAATGTTGACTTAAGAACTTACAAGTACAGTTGAACACCGTACTGTTCTATACCACCATGGAACTTACCAGCCACCATGGCGTGTCAGCATACTTGTGATACGGCACCTCGGCGCCATGACACTGGAGAGCGAAAAACAGAACAGCCACTGCCAAGTGTTGGGGTTTGTAGTTCAAACACATGTTGCCATGGTAACAGTCCCGAAGCAGTGACCAGGCTGTTCTAGAAATCGGCAATGCCTCCCACTTATAGGGATCAAACCAGTCTTGCAGATACTTGAGGTTGTGCAGCATGTACTGAAAGAAGTGAAATACTGTATTGTTTATGCATGGGATTGTTTTACATGGGTGGGCCATCATGTTTTTAACAATTCTTCAGGAGACAACATAGTTTAACCTGGAATAAATGGACTAGGGAGACAAGCATTGGATATTTGGGTCTATCCTGACCAGAAATACCTCCTGGTGCCAAGCCTTTGTTCCTGGAACATCCACAGGGAGATAAGCAAAACTTGCTAGCAGCCTTTAGTCTTTTCTGTCATACAGGTGACAATTCCTGGGAATAATGAAAAGTACATCTACCTTATGAGGGTGAGTGAAGGCAACTCTGAACTTGAGTGTCCTAAGCACAAAGAGTTCACAATTGGCAACAGATTCTCGCAGAGACCAAAAGGTGTCCCCCAACTCCAGTGGCGGCTTGCTCTTGTGTAGGGTCCTAGAAGCAGAGTGAGTGATAGCTAAGATACATAGCATTCACTACATGAACGCTGTGCCACACCTCCATAGGCCACAATGGTGGAAATCCTTTGTCACACTTTTGCGCACTCGTTATGACTGCTGTGCTCGAAAAACTTATATGAATGGCTTCTGTGTACCTATACCTACATGTGCGCCCTAGTTTTGTTATCAAAATGTTCCAAAATAAATATTTGCAAGCCATCAAACATTTCAGGCGATCACTCACACGAGTGGCGCCATTTTAAATCACATGACGCGAAGGGATTCCCTCCCTGAAAGAGTAACACACGCGTTCCACAACTCGCTGTTTGTTTACAACAAAATTTCATACATTCTTAAAAAATTAAAAGGATTGTGCGGCCTATGGAGGTGCGGCATAGCGTTCATGTAGTGAATGCTATGTATCTTAGCTAAGTGAGTGAGTGAGTAATAAGAGGATGGATGCATGGTGGAGTAGTTTGTTGGTCAGATGTGACTGAATGGGTGACTGACTTGGAGTGTATGTCTTTGGTTCTGTTACTGGGTGCAGTAACCATTAGATTGGTTTTGACTGAACAAGGACTATCTGAAAGTCTGTATGTGAGACAGAGAGTGCATGTGTCTCTACTTGTAAGACTGTGTGCTTGTGACACTTGAATCAAATATGGTTGTCTCAGCTTGTAAGTCAAAGGGAGACAACTCACAATGGAATACTGAAAATCAAATTCAGTATTTCACTGCAGGATTTATAGAACATGTATATCACTGCTAACAATGACCCCAACAGACAATGGGAAACATGTACAGATGACAACACTTGCCTAAATGTAACTACACCTGGTGGGACATGTATATCACTGCTAACAATGACACCAACAGACAATGGGAAACATGTACAGATGACAACACCTGCCTAAATGTAACTACACCTGGTGGGACATGTATATCACTGCTAACAATGACACCAACAGACAATGGGAAACATGTACAGATGACAACACCTGCCTAAATGTAACTACACCTGGTGGGACATGTATATCACTGCTAACAATGACACCAACAGACAATGGGAAACATGTACAGATGACAACACCTGCCTAAATGTAACTACACCTGGTGGGACATGTATATCACTGCTAACAATGACACCAACAGACAATGGGAAACATGTACAGATGACAACACCTGCCTAAATGTAACTACACCTGGTGGGACATGTATATCATTGCTAACAATGACACCAACAGACAATGGGAAACATGTACAGATGACAACACCTGCCTAAATGTAACTACACCTGGTGGGACATGTATATCACTGCTAACAATGACACCAACAGACAATGGGAAACATGTACAGATGACAACACCTGCCTAAATGTAACTACACCTGGTGGGACATGTATATCACTGCTAACAATGACACCAACAGACAATGGGAAACATGTACAGATGACAACACCTGCCTAAATGTAACTACACCTGGTGGGACATGTATATCACTGCTAACAATGACACCAACAGACAATGGGAAACATGTACAGATGACAACACCTGCCTAAATGTAACTACACCTGGTGGGACATGTATATCACTGCTAACAATGACACCAACAGACAATGGGAAACATGTACAGATGACAACACCTGCCTAAATGTAACTACACCTGGTGGGACATGTATATGTGGCACATATCCATGCAAATAGTATTTGCTCAAGGCACTGGTACTTGTTTCCCTCGAATATTGGATGTCAATCTCAGCGTTACATCGTATTATCAATCTGAACTCCCTGGGCAGTATACAACTCTTGCTGTCTCTAGGCGATGAGTTTATTGTGTGTCTCTGATCCTGTCAACAACCCACTTCACATCTAGATGGACTGCGACACAGTCTCAGTACTTTGTTCAAGTTTACAGCACTTTGGCACTTAAGCCAGCACGCCAACTGTGCCCCCAACACCTGACTACCCGAAGGAGGGTTTGTTGACTACATCTGTCCACCTGTAACATTGTGTGATGACTACACTTGCCTACCTGTAACATGGGTTAATAACTACAGCTGCCTACCTGTAACAGGAGTTGATGACATCCCTCAGCTTCAAATGTTCTTCCTCCACTTTGCCAGCCAGGTAAATACAGGTGGTGCCAATTAGCTAGCAAGAAACACAAGTCAAAGAAAAGCATGAAAACAATGTGTGCAGATGCAGCTGATATGACTTTGGAAATGGTGGTTAAAAGACTAAAGTACTTTAATGGTTAAGAAGAAATGAATGTGATTAACAGTTTCAAGATTACAGGATAGTATTGACGTTGTTTCGTAGTTCTTGCTCTTCTTAAAAATGTTAACAAAACAAGTGACAAATGTATCCTACCCAGATACCTACTACATACAACCTGGCCTACTGACCATTCCAGCTCTGTGGACCAACATTATCAACAGTATCTCAGTCAACCATATTAACCTTGAACTACAGATTGGGACATAGGGATAATCTACTAAGGTAGACAACTCCTCATCCTGCAGTCTCAGTACTTACATAGGGATCATAGTCATTCAGTGAGTTCTCCTTGAAGAACTTGTGATATAACACACAAGCAGTTGCCATGGGAACACTCTTGATGTGAAGCTTCACCCCTGCCATGACAAACAGAACTCTCTCAAATCAAACATACTGCATTCAATTATGATTGGTGTTTTCCTCATAGTTTAGGTGTTGATACTTTACAGAGATTCAGTTTGGTGACTCCACAATGTAATGTGAAGTGTGGATGTTCTGATGTATTGTTGGATGACATGTCCACGCTACAGTTAGATCAGTAATCATCCACTAACTACACTCAGTAGGATACATCTCATCCGATGACACAGCCGTTTTAGCCAACACTTTGACAGCATGATATTTATTAACTGCTCACATAAATGCTTCTACAAAGGTCAATCAAGGAAAATATATACACATAAGAATTAATCAAGCAATTTTTTAAGAATGAAAATGAGGCCTGTTGTATTAGCTTTGAAAATCACATTTTTTCATACAAATCGGAACTGTAACATAGTTTACACAAAAACTGATCTGAACATGATTGCCATTTAGAGTGGTCCAATGTAACGTTGTACTTGGGATTACACTTTCTTAGAAAAGTAGATGCTTGTAATTTTGATGGGTTGAGTCCCATCTGGGATTCAAACCCACACCCTCACATTCAGGCACCTAATTGTCAGCATACAAAGTCAGCTGAGTAAACCTCCTCTGGCATTGCGACTATCCAAGATTTATTGACCCCTGGATCCCTTTAATTTGGAAACTAACACTAACGTTTATTTAAAACTTAATTAACAGTATGAAAAAAATATTTAAAACTACCTGGTAATCCAAAGATACCCAAATCACATAAAAAACGAATGTTGTGTGGGCAACTATTTTCTATCATCTCCTCCCATAAGGCAGTGATCTCATCAAATGTAGTGTGTAACCGAGTCATAGGAGTGAACATCCCAACACATTTGTATGCGGTGAAACCTACATAACATTCAGGGTGGTGGGGTGGCCTGCTTCTTGTCAAGTATTAGATGAGTCACGACCTGACAAATGACCCCAATTTGCATAAATGGGAATGCCCTCCAGAACATTCCATTTGAAAGAAAAGGGAAACAGGTTGTTGTCTAAACATTGAAAAGTTCAATTTCCTTCTGTGAAACGTGTCATGATAGTGTTTTGATGCACTAAATCTCTCTACGAGACACATGCTAAACAGTAGTGGTATTGATTTCAAGCCATGGTCAGCATGTATTGCATGTGCTTAATCGTCAATCTACCTGTAGTAACCAAGTGTATTCGTCCAGATTAGTGCCCTGCCTGCTTGTCACAAATGCATTCACTGCACTGACTCATCTAATACTTGTCAAGCAGTAGTGGTTAAAGTGTTGGCTCATCATGCTGATGGTCCGGCTCAACTCTCCACATGGGTACAATATCTGAAGCCCTTTTCTGATGTCCCTTGCTCTCATACTGCTGACATATTGTTAAAAGAAAACTAAACTCACTCAGTATACATTATGCACACTGCATTGCACAAAATGAAGTTTGAGTTCTCCCCAATGTGAGAAGAGAGTTTGACACTTGGGAGACTTCTTCTGAATGTTTTTATCTTACCTGGTAGCTTTCAGTTTTGAAAGGACAGTATTATTTTCAAACTGGCAAATCTTACAGTTCCCTCTTCATAACATGTTATAAGACTGAACGAGATGAGAGATACGACATCGAACATAATCCATATTCTTTTTGGTGAGTTTTAAATGCATGGTCGCAAATTCAATTTGCAGACAACCACCTAAAATAGATCGAGGGCTATGTGTACATGTGGAATTTCGTCCGATTCAGTTGTGATTACCTGATTCAGTCATAAATCGCACAACGCGGAAATGAACACGTTTTTCTACTTCTGTCATTTCTTCAACTTTCAAGAGTCGTGCCCAAAGCACTTTTTCACAATAAAAATTATTCCAACTTTTCAGCGCAGCTCCAGGATAACACGCGAGTTCGGGAGAAATCATTATTGAAGTAGAAACACAAACTGTATCAACAGTTCCCTAAAATAAGAGTCATATTTGATAGACATTCTTTGTCTGATTGCACGCTCTAGAACTGCGTCGTTAACAAATTGATTTAAAGTTTTAAACATATCCAGTACAATGAATAATTGTGAATCGATTTATAAAGCAATCAACCTTACGGGAAGCGGATACTATTTTCGTCGTCATGCGCAATTGCGACACTTAGCGCCATAATTTGAAAGTCGTTGATACATGATCAGGCCTGAATTCCTTGGGCTTTTGGTGCACGGAAGAGGAAATAGCAGATAGTGGATACTTGAAAATGACAACAACACTAGTGAGTACGGTAAAGGAAACAAACACAACCAGTTGGTGCATTCAATCTTTGAAACTCAAGCCAATATTCATTCGGCCTCCACTTTGCGAAATATTGACATTTGACAGGCCACTTAATGCAGTTATTTTAATTTTCTCGTTCGATTCCTGCCATGTTTTCTTTTTTTGACAGGCTTTCGTTTGGTCTCAAGTAAATATCTTACCTCAAAACTGTTGAAAAGTGTATGCAAATAAGATAACAACAAACTTGAATCGTTCAATGTTTCCAGTGTTTACAAACAAGTCATGACATGAACACGTTTGAGATCAGCGGTACATTGAGAGCATTGATATAATAATAATTCAAAATTCATTAAGCACCTACATTTGACATCTGTATACCTTAAAACTGACGGCTAGAGTGCAGTTTACCGGGCGTGCTATCCGGGGACTACTGAGCTCTTGCTAATGAGCGCGCTGCTGTATCCTTAGCCCTTGGACACCCCCCTTCTAGATCCTCAAGGTCAGTGAGTAAAGGTTAGGGTTGGCTTACCTTTGGTGCAAGTATATCCATCCGAAAAAAAAAAGTCGGAAAAATTGCGCCGGGTAAAATGCACTACTCCCAAACTGACAAGTCAGCTGTATTTCGGTGTCCCTGATTCTCATTTACGTTCCAGCATCGCTTACTATTATTAGGACGAGGTACTCCATTTTAATCCAAAATACCCATAGTGTCTTTGGGGTTGGGCACCTATTGCCACTCAAACACCTCTTATCATTCTGTTAGGCACCCATGTCAGGTTCTACATAGGTTAGCTGGGAGTCTTTCACTTTACCGGGTGCACTAAACCTATAATAATTTAAATGACACTAAGGATCGTAAAGGGGTGGTGCCCAAATGCTAAGGATCGTAAAGGTGGGTGCCCAAGGGCTAAGGATTGTAAAAGGGGGTGACCAAGGATCGTGCTGTAGCACAGACCCGCCATAACGCGATACGTGGTGACTGCTACAAGCATTCAGCACTAGACGGGCTGCGCCTGATAAACTGCAATCTAGCCGTCTCCCTTAAAAAATTAATCTAGCAGACAATTTGTGGAAAGACTTTAAATTTTACAGATGTCACGATAGATAAGTTTTATTGATCCAATCATATCACGATACTCATGTCACGATTCAGTATGTATCATGATGCTTATTTACTCAGCATTATAGTGTATATTTAGTTGCATTTTCAGCAGTAATGTTTCATATTTTATAACTGTCCATCTAAAGATTAACATTTTGTATTCTCAGAGATTCCAAAGTGCTAATTTCCCATCTTTGTACATGAAAAATAATCATTCACAACTCTCATTACATAAAAAAGCATGACAAAATGTGAATGATACGGAAACATGTTTATACCGATACTTTCATTACTTTGTATTGATACAGTTTTGAATGAATTGATAACTGTATCTTGTTAGTATAAGTATCTATGTATCAGTGTTATTGTGGCACCCTAAGTAAACTTGTGTCAAGTTACGGATTTTACAGAGAAAATACCTTCTGTGCTAACATATAAAGATAAATGATTTGGGTGTTGATGACTCGATTAGCAAGTACAAACTGCGATCATGCATCTATTGTAGGTTGTTGACTAATTACAATACTATAATTCCCTCTTCTCCTCGGTCACTTTTTTTCTAATCTTGGCACCAATAGTTACGTCTGAAGTTGAAGTCTTGGTGTTCTTGAATATGAGGTATATTGAAGAGAATAAGGCAATTAAATCTTCTTTTTGGGGAGATAGGGAAGCCTAGTCGCTTCACTCATTATGACAAAGGCCCAGGTTCAATTCCCACATGGGTACAACGTGTGGAGCCCATGTCTCGTGACCCTCATGGGTACAATGTGTAAAACCCAGGTCTAGTGACCCTCACCATCATTTTGCTAGAATATTGCTGAAATTGGCAGAAAACTCAACCCATTTACTGTCATCTGTTTTGCATATCTGTATCAGATAAAGAGCTCATGTGATTGATATGGAGCTTTGAGTGCAGTCAAAGCTCAGCAAGTTCCAAGCATTGGGATCTGGTGGCTGTTTTGATTATTTTTCATCCCATCCCAGTGATGTTGGTTCTAACGTAAATATGATGAACAATTTATCACTTGATCATCTGGTTAACATTTGGTCTTGTTTGTTTACATGTTCTTGTGTTGCTGAAATATTGCTTTAATTAGAGGAAAGACAAACAAACATCTTATTGCCTCATTTTCTGCAGATATAATTATGACTGTTCCTTTGTTGTTCGCAGGAAGATCCGTCACTGGAGCGGCACTTCCGGGGCCACCGTGACACGATAACTGCAGTCGACTTCAGTCCCAACATGACACAGCTAGGTGAGATGATTTGTATTTTGAAACAGTTGTGAATTGTGAACAATAAATGTCAATGTCGCTGTGTTTTGTGACCAGCCTAGAAATAGGATGGTATTTGACAGTCGTGGCCAGTGGTTGTGAGTCTATGTAGAAGCCATTTTCAAACACAGAGAACCCTTAGTAATAGTTTTGTGTTTCTTAAGGCAGGCTATTATCATTCAGCATGTTCAGGGTGACCTGTATGCCCAAACATGTTACTGATACATGTGTTACTGTATCGCACATGCTCAGAATTGGATGCGCTGTATAACAAAGATTGAAAGTTTATGGATAACAAATTGCTTAGTCAATTTCTTAATTATGTCTTCGTGGGCTGATGATACGTTACACCTTGATCTCTTGTTATCAAAAGTTTGTGGTGACTTAGAGCTGTCAAAGAATTGTTCAGTTTTTGTTAATGGTCTGAGAGTCCTGATTTCCTGTCTGTCGTGAGGATCTATATTTTAATGTGGATATCTACAGAACAGGAAGTTTTATGTATGTAAGAGTCTCAACATGCACCATTTGGCTTGTATATTATTCCTTTCATGGGTTGCTTTTTGAAGGGATAGATTTTGGCGTGCTGCTTGAAGGATGGTTCTCTGGATTGGAAACCACTGAAGATGGTGTCATTGCCTGTTTGAACTTAATTAGTGTACTGATCTGATGAGAGGGTTTGCCAGTGTTGAATATGGTAATTCTGCGAGGGATGTATTTGGACTTGGTCAGATTGGGTATAAGCTGGAGGCGATGGATCCACCCAGCCCAGCAGATACCCATAAAAAGAACACAAACAGAACACAACAACCAAAACAGATTGCAGGGTGCTCTGGGGAATAAACAGAAAGTTGTTATCCATAAGTTGTACTCACCTAATTCCAACTTCAAGATGCTGGTGAAACAATAAGGGTATATTCATTGTTGACACTTTGAATGTATATTTCTTACCAGAACAGATAGGTAAGTTATATCTAGTGTGAATTCTACATATTTGCTGCATCTCAAGATTCCAGTAGCCATGTGTTTACAGTTTTGAGATGTCGTAATGTTTTTACAAACTGGATGCAGTGTGTTTAGTAAACCCCTCCTAATCCTGTATCATTACTGTCAAGCGTGTCATTGTTTACATCGTTTCGCTCACATTAGAGGTGCGCTAGCGGTAGTCTGTTGGAACATACTACTGCAAAAGCTTTTTCTTTCCTTGAATTGTTTCATTTGAAGTCAGGTCTCAAAATGATTGTGTAGTTTTATGAAATAAAATAACTGACAAGAAATTTGAAACCCAGGTTAAGTAAACTGTTTAAAACATGATCTCAGTGAACATGGTGAAGGTGCAAGTCTACATCCAAATTAAAAGAAAAATGAATAAAAACATCAATATTTAATAAAAAATAAGGTCAGTTACTAAACTATTGATAGTCTTGCATACAGTCTATGCATCTGTATGTTTTCGTTTCTTACATCAATTAATTGCTATCAGAGACTCAACAATTGCAATCTATCGATAGTTGGACGCATTTTTATAGCCCCAACTCACATCATGTGACCTGTGGTGACATCACAGCTGTTTCACGTCACAATGGAGATGTGTCATGGTGACTGAATAACATTGTGTGGGAAGATGATCACGAGCACTAATGATTGTTGTTGACACTTTCAGCCTCTGGTTCCATGGATTCGTGTCTGATGGTGTGGAATTTTAAGCCGAAAATGAGAGCTTATAGATTTGTTGGCCACAAGGTATGTCGCTTCTAGAGAACAAGTGAGAAATAAATAAACTAACTGCTTTTGTATTTCTGAGTTTTGTTTTGATTTGTTGTAGCTGAGTACTGAGTGATTTTTTTGTTTGTTCCACAACAGTGCCATCTCAGTAGTGTCTATCGAAGAAATCAATACTTCAGTTGGTGTAAATAAACATTCCTGGGTATGGCAGTTCACATGTAGTGGTGCAGTTGTCATGTGCAGTACTGAATCGTCCCTGACATTTAAGGATGGTGTCTTGAGGTAACCATCTGTTTGTGTTACAGGATGCTGTCATGTCGGTCCAGTTCTCCCCGTCAGGTCACCTTGTAGCTTCATCCTCCAGGGACAAGACAGTTAGACTCTGGATACCAAGTGTGTATGTACTGAGAGATGCTTGGTGCCGTCATGTGTGTATAGTAGTGTTACATATACTATAATACAGTGTGACATCAGACTTGTAGAACAAGTTGATGCAAGATGTTTTGCTCATGCTCTCTAGTGCGTCTTTCTTGTGACTGAAGTGATGTTATTTTGTTTTAGGAAAGGGGAGTCAACTGTATTCAAAGCTCACACTGCAACTGTCCGTAGTGTGGACTTCTCCAGTGATGGACAGACTCTGTGTACAGCATCTGATGACAAAACAATCAAGGTGAGCTACACTTTCGCATGACTCAACACAGATATGACACACATTAGAACACACTCATGCCTCACATGACACAACACAATCAATCAATGCAGTCATGACTCACGACACAGTGCAGATAAGACTCACATGACACAACACATACATGACACATGACAAAATACAGACATGACTCACATAATACAACACAGACGTGACTCATGACACAGCGCAAAACATGGCTCGCATGACACCACAGACACGACAGAACACAGACATGACACAGCACATACATGAGAGAACAGACATGAGTCATATGACAAAACACAGACATGACACAACACAGATACGAATTACATGACAGAACACAAGCATGACTCACGTGAACAGCACAGACAAGACCCTCATGACAGAACACAGCCATAACTCTCATGACAGAACAGACGTGACTCATGACACAATGCAGACATGCCTCACGAGAAACAACACAGACATGACTCAAGACACAGCGCAAAACATGGCTTGCATGACACAACAGACATGACAGAACACAGTCTACATGAGAGAACAGACATGACTCATATGACAACACAGACAAGACTCCCTTGACAGAACACAGGCATGACAGAACACAGGCATGACTCACCTGACACAACACAGACAAGACTCTCATGATAGAACACAGGCATGGCTCACATGATGCAACACAGGCAAGACTCTCATGACAGAACAGACATTACAGAACACAGATATGGCTCATGTGACACAAAACAGACATGAATCACATGACACACTGCAGACATGATACAACACAGACAAGACTCACATGACATGACGCAGCCACGATTCTCATGATGCGACACAGTCATGACTCACATGGCAGAACACAGGCATGATACAAAACTGATATGGCTCACATCACAACACAAACATGACACAACACACACAACTCACACTATACGCGTATATGTGATGCTTACTACACGCAATAGACATGCTTAACACACTACACACATTGAACACCCATAGCACATGTTATGCATGTATAAAATTTTAATTTCTTTGTTATGTTAAAGTTTGAGTATTACATCGAAATTGCTGTTACGAAAAACACATCATGTTTGTAGCTTTGTCTATATTGTAGTTAATTCCTCAAGTTATGAACAATTTGTACAGGTCTGCTAAGAGCTGTGTGATTTCCACTATTTCAGCTGTGGACAGTTCACCGCCAGAAGTTCATCTTCTCTCTCACACAGCACATGAACTGGGTGCGCTGTGCCAGGTATGTCTAGTGCGAGACATATACACACCGAGCTAAACAATACATTGAGGACATGGTTGCACGTGAGTACCACCCAGTGGTGCTTGTCATTGTGAGCAAAGGGGCCTCAGTGTGTTTGGTGTAGTGAGGTAGGTGCAGTATTTTACCTGTCTCAGCAGCAATGCACAGAAGCAATTTCACTAGCCTACATCCACTATCCCTTTCTCGAACCAAATGGATTTGCTCATTTCAGTATACTGCTTACTTGTTGTAAATGTAAACACATTCCCTGCACTGTTTCAAAATTTGAGACATTCATAATTTATTTTATATGCATTTTAACACATTTCATTTCCAACTGAAGAGACTGGCAAGATATTTGTTAGTCATGAAATACAAGTCTGTTCCAGGATGAGAACAACCAACTGTCTTCTGTACCTGTATATATGTGTTTGCTACAGGTTTTCCCCGGATGATCGGTTGCTGGTGTCTGGCAGTGATGACAAGACGGTACGACTGTGGGACAGACAAAGCAAGGAGTGTGTCCACACCTTTTATGAAACTGGAGGGTGAGCTGACAGTTATGGAAAATGCCGACATACATGATATTTGAAAGGAATTGTTTCTTGAGCCTTGTTTGTATCTTGTTTCCATGCTGTGTAGTTTGTATGTATACCAACCTGTGCATGTTTGTGATGTAGGTTTGTGAACCACGTAGAATTCCACCCGAGTGGCACTTGTATTGCCTCAGCCAGCACTGATGGAGGAGTCAAAGTGTGGGATATCAGGATGAACAAGATACTGCAGAACCACGTTGGTATGTCATCTCTACACAATTGATATATACTCATGGAAACAAATAAAGAAACACATGAAAGTACAAGTGTTCCTTTATTCTGTTCCAGGTTTCTTCACAAGGTATGTTTTACACTGTGGGTGAAAATCTGAAAATAAATAAAGGAATACTTGTACTTCCACGTGTTCCCTTATTTGTTTCCGTGAGTATACATTGTATTGTATGTAGAGTCTGTTGTCAAGCGTCCTTTGTACGCCTAAGGTTTCTACTATGGTGATTTATGGTTTTACATATTGTACAGTGGAAGGCCTCTAAAACGATATGCATTGGGACCGGCAAAATATTCTGGAGTAGCGAGTGTACCGCTTTAGCAAATTCTTCCGTTTTCAACCTGAGAATGCTATTCTGTATGCTCTAAAATACAATTGAACAACATGTTGATAGTGATCATATTCATTATTCATCAATAAAGATAACATTAACAAATACAACACTTGTGTACATGTATATGATTTATGACGTGAAAAAGCCTTTAAGCTTAGCTAGCTGTTTCTTTGATTTCGTGGTTTTGCCTTTATCTTTTCACAATCCATTTGGTTCGAGCCATGCAACAGAATAAAAGAACTGTTATGTGTTCTTTTGAGACTTTTCTGAAAAACAAACCAGTCTCAGCGCAGTGAAAGATAATTAGGAGACACCAACTGATCTATTTTGCCATGTCAGTTTTGTGAGTGTTAACTACTGTGCAAACAGTCAATTGGGGGGTCTTTATTGTGCCGAGTGGGCTGTTGCCAGATAAGAGGGCATGCAAATGATCATGAATTAAGTAGCTTCTGCGGTGACCAAATTCTATGACAATATTGAGGGCATGCCAGATTGGAGGGATGCCTGTTTTGAGGGCTCCCACTGTATTGTCTCCTTTAATTCAAATGTTTTAGTTTTACATTTTAGTTTTATATTCATGTGTGTGATACTCTAGTATTTTTACTGTCTATTGTCAAGAGGTTATAATCTTCAAACTGTTTTTTTTTTTTTTTATGGTTTAAATCGTTTTCATCACGATATGGCTGAGATATTTTGCATGTGATGTTAAATTTTAACTCACTTTTTCACTAGCTCCTTTGTGTTTGAACATGGTTGAAAGAGGTTCAAACTCACTTTGATCACCATTATGTAGATACTGTACCATATTGCTATGCAATGTTTACAAAAACAGATTCCTCATGTATTTGATGCTTGTGTTTGCCCAGCTCACACCGCCGCCGTCAACAGTCTGTCCTTCCACTCTAGCGGCAACTACCTCCTCACAGGTTCTGATGATGCCACGGTCAAGATATTCGACCTGTTGGAGGGCAGGATCTTCTACACTCTACACGGCCATCAGGTACTGGATAAACAATTCACTTTGCCATGCTAGGTAGTCCCAGGACAGAAGACAGTGTGAATTATATGGTTATAGGTGTGAATTAAATGGTTGTAGGTGTGAATTGCATGGTCATAGGTGTGAATTTTATGGTTGTATTTGTGAATTATATGGTTGTATTTGTGAATTACACTGTCATAGGTGTGAATTATATGGTTGTATTTGTGAATAACATGGTCGGAGGTGTGAATTATACGGTCGGATTTAAATCTTTGAAGTGCATTTCGAAGTGGAGAGCTTATTTATAAGGAAAGCCAGATTTATGGACGTGAACTTCTTTATTGTGGATAACATGATATTTCAGAGTGTATGCTTGCTCCTTCATCAGGTGATGAAGGACAAAGCATATGCTCCTTCACTTGATGAAGGAGCAAGCATGTGCTCCGAATGGTTATGTTGTCCACATAATAAAGAAGTTGACATCCATAAGTCTAGCTTTTCTTATTTGTCGTATTTGTGAATTACATGGTTATAGCTGTAGATGTGAATTACATGGTTGTAGGTGTAGATCATAGATGTGAATTACATGGTTGTAGGTGTAGATCATAGCTGTGAAATACATGGTTGTAGGTGTAGATCATAGATGTGAAGTACATGGTTGTAGGTGTAGATCATAGATGTGAATTAAGTGGTTGTAGGTGTAGATCATAGATGTGAATTACATGGTTGTAGGTGTAGATCATAGATGTGAAGTACATGGTTGTAGGTGTAGATCATAGATGTGAATTAAGTGGTTGTAGGTGTAGATCATAGATGTGAATTACATGGTTGTATGTGTAGGTCATAGATGTGAAATACATGGTTGTAGGTGTAGATCATAGATGTGAATTACATGGTTGTAGCTGTAGATCATAGATGTGAAATACATGGTTGTAGGTGTAGATCATAGATGTGAATTACATGGTTGTAGGTGTAGATCATAGATGTGAATTAAGTGGTTGTAGGTGTAGATCATAGATGTGAATTACATGGTTGTAGGTGTAGATCATAGATGTGAATTAAGTGGTTGTAGGTGTAGATCATAGATGTGAAATACATGGTTGTAGGTGTAGATCATAGATGTGAATTAAGTTGTTGTAGGTGTAGATCATAGATGTGAATTAAGTGGTTGTAGGTGTAGATCATAGATGTGAATTACATGGTTGTAGGTGTAGATCATAGATGTGAATTACATGGTTGTAGGTGTAGATCATAGATGTGAATTACATGGTTGTAGGTGTAGATCATAGCTGTGAATTACATGGTTGTAGGTGTAGATCATAACTGTGAAATACATGGTTGTAGGTGTAGATCATAGATGTGAAATACATGGTTGTAGGTGTAGATCATAGATGTGAATTAAGTGGTTGTAGGTGTAGATCATAGATGTGAAATACATGGTTGTAGGTGTAGATCATAGATGTGAATTAAGTTGTTGTAGGTGTAGATCATAGATGTGAATTAAGTGGTTGTAGGTGTAGATCATAGATGTGAATTACATGGTTGTAGGTGTAGATCATAGATGTGAATTACATGGTTGTAGGTGTAGATCATAGATGTGAATTACATGGTTGTAGGTGTAGGTCATAGATGTGAAGTACATGGTTGTAGGTGTAGATCATAGATGTGAATTAAGTGGTTGTAGGTGTAGATCATAGATGTGAATTACATGGTTGTATGTGTAGGTCATAGATGTGAATTACATGGTTGTAGGTGTAGATCATAGATGTGAATTAAGTTGTTGTAGGTGTAGATCATAGATGTGAATTACATGGTTGTAGGTGTAGATCATAGATGTGAATTACATGGTTGTAGGTGTAGGTCATAGATGTGAAGTACATGGTTGTAGGTGTAGATCATAGATGTGAATTAAGTGGTTGTAGGTGTAGATCATAGATGTGAATTACATGGTTGTATGTGTAGGTCATAGATGTGAATTACATGGTTGTAGGTGTAGGTCATAGATGTGAAATACATGGTTGTAGGTGTAGATCATAGATGTGAAATACATGGTTGTAGGTGTAGATCATAGATGTGAATTACATGGTTGTAGGTGTAGATCATAGATGTGAATTACATGGTTGTAGGTGTAGATCATAGATGTGAAATACATGGTTGTAGGTGTAGATCATAGATGTGAATTACATGGTTGTAGGTGTAGATCATAGATGTGAATTACATGGTTGTAGGTGTAGATCATAGATGTGAATTAAGTGGTTGTAGGTGTAGATCATAGATGTGAATTACATGGTTGTAGGTGTAGATCATAGCTGTGAATTACATGGTTGTAGGTGTAGATCATAGATGTGAATTAAGTGGTTGTAGGTGTAGATCATAGATGTGAATTAAGTGGTTGTATGTGTAGATCATAGATGTGAAATACATGGTTGTAGGTGTAGATCATAGATGTGAATTACATGGTTGTAGGTGTAGATCATAGCTGTGAAATACATGGTTGTAGGTGTAGATCATAGATGTGAATTAAGTGGTTGTAGGTGTAGATCATAGATGTGAAATACATGGTTGTAGGTGTAGATCATAGATGTGAATTAAGTGGTTGTAGGTGTAGATCATAGATGTGAATTACATGGTTGTAGGTGTAGATCATAGCTGTGAATTACATGGTTGTAGGTGTAGATCATAGATGTGAATTAAGTGGTTGTAGGTGTAGATCATAGATGTGAAATACATGGTTGTAGGTGTAGATCATAGATGTGAATTAAGTTGTTGTAGGTGTAGATCATAGATGTGAATTAAGTGGTTGTAGGTGTAGATCATATATGTGAATTACATGGTTGTAGGCGTAGACCAAAGATGTGAATTACATGGTTGTAGGTATAGATCATAGATGTGAATTACATGGTTGTATGTGTGAAACCATTTACATGGTTGTAGTCCAGATTACAGACAAGACACAATCAACACAAAGAATCAGTGTCCAATCTGTGTGATAGTCTGTATATAGAGTGTGTACATATTCCATAGTTGTTTGTCCTCTGTCTGCTTGGTCTGACTACAGCTAGCTTGTGTATCACATACTTTATCTTAAGATGTGTGTTGTGTTCCAGGGCCCAGTGACTGCAGTGGCATTCTCAAGAAATGGAGAGTATTTCTCAACAGGTGGAGCAGATGAACAGGTGGGTGAACTGTCCAGATAGTGCCTCAAGGGAGATAAAGTTTTATACTTATCCTATCTCACAGTATGCACTCATTATAAGACAGCTTTCTAACTCATGCAAAGCATGCAACACACTTTACCAACTGCCACTGTGACTATCTTTGAATCATCATTCTATTTCTTGTCGCATTCTATTTCTTGTCACATTCTATTTCTTGTGTGTGGGCGTAACTACTTCTTCTCATAGGGGAAGTTGAGCAGAAGAAGAAGAAGAAACGTTCTTGTCGCAACTTGGTCTTTTCAGCCAGTGATCCACATACATTGTGTGTCAGTTGCGTGGGTCAGTGCAAATGGGAATCTCTTTACCTTAGAAGAATTTTGGGTCTATGCGAAGGCTTGTACACATCAGTTTGTTGATCGGAAAAAGGGAAATTTAAACATCCAGTATTGTCTGCTCAGTGGTCTCGTTCACCACAGTTGAATGATGAAGAGTGCATGCAAGCATTGTCCGACTCTTCTCTTTCTGAAGATTTACACACAGGATTCTCACCATACCCATAGCCTGTCTCTCTCATCATCTACCACTTTCTGGGTTGTGCTTTTTTCCAATCCTCCATTACTGCAAGATACTACAGCTGAACAAGATCTTCATTTGTCACTCACAGTGTCTCTTTCCACGGATTTTATGGTGGATGACTCAGCACATGTGCCCTAGTTGTTCTCGTTCTCGACATTCAGTCAGCTGTGAATGTCTCCCCCACTTCAACAACGTTTAACTGGTTCACCGGCTTCCCTGCTACAAAAAAGAGTCTCATTTCCGATACTCAGCCATTTCCTATGTCTGTTTCATCGAAACCTACTAGAGCACGAACTTTCAGTTTGCTGGAGCATGATTCTGTCCATACCTCGTCACATCAAGGTTCTCTGAACCGGTGCCAGTCGTCAATACAGACTCAGTCCATTCACCAAAATGGACTCATTTTCTGAACAGAACTGATTCACCGAGCCAAACGCATTCATCAAGCTGAACTCATGCACCAGACGGAACGTATTCACTAGAACGAACTCATTCACCAAGTCGATCCCATTTGCCTAGCCGAAGCTTTCTTCTAAGAAGAATCATTCACTGGAGGGGCACCATTCCCCAAACGGCACATTTCTCCTGGTTCTTTGTGAAGTTCTGTTGGATCTTACAGTCATGTTTCAACAGCATAGACACGACCTGTTCTGATGGTGTGGTGCAACCTTTGATTATTTTGCAGATTTGTTCATCACCTCCTAGACATTGTTCTACTGATAGAGGATCTGACTGGCATAGTTCTGATTATTGAACTCTGATTCCCCTGATCTGGCTGCGATGTTGTCTGCTGAAACAACAGTTTGGAACCAACAACAGTCTACCTCTTCAGGGAGTGCTCTGATAATTAGGCAACTAACTATGGCACCTATTACTGATATTCCACTGGATATTTTGTCTCCATCGCAATCGAAGATGGACTCTACAGAGGGAAGTTTGGTCTAAGCAGATGCGGAAATCCTTCCAAGGCATTTAGAAGTTGGTGAGGTAATACAAGACACTGATATTCCACTGGATATTTTGTCTCCATGTGTAGGACCAAGCAATCGAAGATGGACTCTACAGAGGGAAGTTTGGTCTAAGTAGATGCGGAAATCCTTCAGAGGCATTTAGAAGTTGGTGAGGTAATACAAGACACTGATATTCCACTGGATATTTTGTCTCCATGTGTAGGACCAAGCAATCGAAGATGGACTCTACAGAGGGAAGTTTGTCTAAGTAGATGCGGAAATCCTTCAGAGGCATTTAGAAGTTGGTGAGGTAATACAAGACACTGATATTCCACTGGATATTTTGTCTCCATGTGTAGGACCAAGCAATCGAAGATGGACTCTACAGAGGGAAGTTTGGTCTAAGTAGATGCGGAAATCCTTCAGAGGCATTTAGAAGTTGGTGAGGTAATACAAGACACTGATATTCCACTGGATATTTTGTTTCCATCTGTAGGACCAAGCAATCGAAGATGGACTCTACAGAGGGAAGTTTGGTCTAAGTAGATGCGGAAATCCTTCAGAGGCATTTAGAAGTTGGTGAGGTAATACAAGACACTGATATTCCACTGGATATTTTGTCTCCATGTGTAGGACCAAGCAATCGAAGATGGACTCTACAGAGGGAAGTTTGGTCTAAGCAGATGCGGAAATCCTTCAGAGGCATTTAGAAGTTGGTGAGGTAATACAAGACACTGATATTCCACTGGATATTTTGTCTCCATGTGTAGGACCAAGCAATCGAAGATGGACTCTACAGAGGGAAGTTTGGTCTAAGTAGATGCGGAAATCCTTCAGAGGCATTTAGAAGTTGGTGAGGTAATACAAGACACTGATATTCCACTGGATATTTTGTCTCCATGTGTAGGACCAAGCAATCGAAGATGGACTCTACAGAGGGAAGTTTGGTCTAAGTAGATGCGGAAATCCTTCAGAGGCATTTAGAAGTTGGTGAGGTAATACAAGACACTGATATTCCACTGGATATTTTGTCTCCATGTGTAGGACCAAGCAATCGAAGATGGACTCTACAGAGGGAAGTTTGGTCTAAGTAGATGCGGAAATCCTTCAGAGGCATTTAGAAGTTGGTGAGGTAATACAAGACACTGATATTCCACTGGATATTTTGTCTCCATGTGTAGGACCAAGCAATCGAAGATGGACTCTACAGAGGGAAGTTTGGTCTAAGTAGATGCGGAAATCCTTCAGAGGCATTTAGAAGTTGGTGAGGTAATACAAGACACTGATATTCCACTGGATATTTTGTCTCCATGTGTAGGACCAAGCAATCGAAGATGGACTCTACAGAGGGAAGTTTGGTCTAAGCAGATGCGGAAATCCTTCAGAGGCATTTAGAAGTTGGTGAGGTAATACAAGACACTGATATTCCACTGGATATTTTGTCTCCATGTGTAGGACCAAGCAATCGAAGATGGACTCTACAGAGGGAAGTTTGGTCTAAGTAGATGCGGAAATCCTTCAGAGGCATTTAGAAGTTGGTAAGGTAATACAAGACACTGATATTCCACTGGATATTTTGTCTCCATGTGTAGGACCAAGCAATCGAAGATGGACTCTACAGAGGGAAGTTTGGTCTAAGTAGATGCGGAAATCCTTCAGAGGCATTTAGAAGTTGGTGAGGTAATACAAGACACTGATATTCCACTGGATATTTTGTCTCCATGTGTAGGACCAAGCAATCGAAGATGGACTCTACAGAGGGAAGTTTGGTCTAAGTAGATGCGGAAATCCTTCAGAGGCATTTAGAAGTTGGTGAGGTAATACAAGACACTGATATTCCACTGGATATTTTGTCTCCATGTGTAGGACCAAGCAATCGAAGATGGACTCTACAGAGGGAAGTTTGGTCTAAGTAGATGCGGAAATCCTTCAGAGGCATTTAGAAGTTGGTGAGGTAATACAAGACACTGATATTCCACTGGATATTTTGTCTCCATGTGTAGGACCAAGCAATCGAAGATGGACTCTACAGAGGGAAGTTTGGTCTAAGTAGATGCGGAAATCCTTCAGAGGCATTTAGAAGTTGGTGAGGTAATACAAGACACTGATATTCCACTGGATATTTTGTCTCCATGTGTAGGACCAAGCAATCGAAGATGGACTCTACAGAGGGAAGTTTGGTCTAAGTAGATGCGGAAATCCTTCAGAGGCATTTAGAAGTTGGTGAGGTAATACAAGACACTATTATGGATGACAACTTCTTTAATTCTTTTTAACATGACGTTTCAAGGCTAATTCTTGCCCCTTTGTCACGTGGATAATGAGCATAGGTAACATTGCAGAATATATATAGGTATACATGAAGCCAGAGAGGTAAGATGTATATACAAGCTCATAAATGTAATTAGGTATGTACAATCACAGAGGAGAGATGAAAAGGATGAGTGTTTTAACAGTACATGATTGTTTACACAGCTGATAGATTGAAAGTCTATGAGTCCTTGTTGACACACAAGGCAGAGGGTAGGTACACGCCTTGATCTCTGTTGATCTGAGGTTCTAATCATCTGATTTTGCTTGCTTCCCAAAGCTTCCTTCTCCGCCAATCACTGATGTTGGAAGCCAGGATCTCGGTGTTTTTCCAGTTGATGAAGTGGTTAGGATAGTTGACGATGTGTTCAGAGAGGGCCGATTTCAGATCTAATTTTCTTACTGAAGTTTTGTGCTCTTTGAGTCTGATGTTGAATGGTCTGCAGGTTTCACCTATGTAGCTGCTGCCACAATCACAGTTTATCTTGTAGATGCAGCCTCTGGGGTTGGGCTTGGTTTGATCACTGTCACCTCTTCCATTTGCTCAAAGGATGTTTTTCAATGTCTTATCAGAATAAAAGGTCACATCAACACTGGCAGTTTTTCTAAGGAGTCGACTGATTTGATGACTTATCTTGCCTTGGTATGGAATGACTTGGATTGGTGCAGGCTCAGGTTTAGGGAGGCGGTCGTTCTGATGCTGGAGAGTTGTGGCTATAGTCTGGTCAACGAGTTGTTTTGGGTATCCATTGAGGGTGATGAAAGTTCTCTTGAAGTAGTCAGTTTCGTCTTGGAGGTGGGCTGGGTCACAGATGGCTTTGGCACGTCTGGCTAGGGTGGAGACTATGGCTTGCTTTATTTGTGGATGGTGGTTGGATAGGTAGTAGATATACTGGTCAGTGTGGGTGGGCTTTCGATAGACAGTGGGAACGATTCTTTCAGATGAGTTGTCAAGGGATACGTCTAGGAATGGCAAGGCATGTACCTACCCTCTTCTTCTTCAAGACCCTTACCCTCATGTGCCCATTCACCCAGAATCGCAGAAATTCCTTTGTTTTGCATTTCAGGGGATCCACTTACAGTAGACCATTCTCCCTTTTGGAATTTCTACATCCCTTTGGCTATTTATCAGAACCATGAAGCCGATCAGTTGTCTCCATCTCCATGGGACATCCGGACACTCTTGTTCGTCAGTCAGAGTACAGCATGAAGCTCATCTGACAACGGGGTTGGTTGTTAAACAATGTGAAGTTGGAACTAACATCAACCCAGTCCCTTCAATTCACCAGGACGACATTCGATACATTGCAAGGTATGATGTACATTCACAAAGACAGGTGGCTGAAGATTCTATAACTGCTTTGACCAGCACTGTCGCAGGAAGTGGCAGTGGCAGGAACTTCTGTGTCTCTTGACATTGGAACAGGCTTTGACATGGAGAGGTCAGCTGCAGTTTGCAATGCTTCCTGCGATCATATATCTTTTGAGACAACCCTAAGGAATTGATCTGTCTGTCTGATTATCTTCGTCCGTTTCTTCAGTGGTGACTGGATGAACAGAATACTTTGCAGTCCTGCTTGCTATTCGTCATTGGGCATTGAATCGAGGATCATCCCTGTTGATTCAGATGGACAACTCAACAGTTGTATGGTATATCCACCGTCTAGGGTTGACAGGATCGGCAAAACTTCTTCAGATGGCGTTCTGCTTCTTCCATCTAATCAACTCCCTTGCCATTGATGCTCGAGCCAGACCCTCTGGCAATTTCATGGGAGGGGCTCAACACTTACACCTTTCCCCCTCCTGCCCTCTTACGCAATTATTCAGAAGCTTCAAGCGACTAGGTAAATTCAACTGCTTGTGGTTGCACCTTACACCTTTTGGTCGTCAGCCAGAAGTTGGTTTGTGAACCTCACACAGCTTGTAGACAAAAACCCAGTCCCTCTTCCTACTTCTACACCCTCACTTGGATCATCAACAGGCATCTCTGCAAACCATGTCTTTATACGTATAGCACATCTGCAGAATTCCTTGATTGCCAAGTGATATTCTCAGAGAGGGACTATGGCCATTTCATCTGCTCACCAGAGTTCCACTCATTCACTTTATGATGATAAGTGGAAGTGTTTGTGGGTTATTGCAAGGCCAGAGATATTTCATCTCTGTCTGCTTCACCTCATGGTGTCTCTGAATTCCTTCAGCTTTTGTGGTCGTCCAAGAAAGTCAAGGGTTCCACTTTGGCCACCTACCTTGCCGCAATCAACTCAGTTTTGGCTACTACCACTCCAACGGTTCCCATGCTTCAGTAAAAAGTTTAGACCTCCAGCTTGGGATTTATCAGTGGTACTAGCTGATCTGACTTCTGCTGATTAGGAACCACTAGATCAGAAGGATTTTGAGCAGATTTCCTCCAAGACTTTTTCCTGCTGGTGTTGGCTACAGCTGCTAGGATATCTGAGCTTCACGCCTTAGCATGGCAGAAGCATGGCAGAAGCATGGCAAAATTTTCCTTAGTCTCCATTGGGACTTCATTGCCAAGAACCAGTTACCAGGACAACCTGATCGTCGTACCTTCACTATCCCCCCACTGTCCATAATCCTTGGGGCACACGAAAAGGAAGCTAATGCAAAGGATTGAGGGGCAATGTGATGTTGTTCCGGAACTGAACATAAAAGTTTTCTTTCACCCACTTCTGGTTGGGGTCTGTAGGGGTCTTCTTGAAAAGGGGGTTGTCCCGATTGTTGTCTGTGACTATATTTAATGCGGGTACCTTAAAAATCATGGTGAAGTGACATCCTTCTTGAGGAGATACATCCCTCTTCGGGGGTTGCGGCCAAACACATCACTCAGGAGCACCCATCTCCCTGGCAGTTGTCGTGCTTTGTAAGTCCAGGAGTTCTGGAGCACTCATCACAAACATAGGAGTTGCACGTCTGTGTCTGTTTCCAGTCTACACAGTTATACTATCGTACTATCAAGACACAAGGTATCTGATTTCCTGCTGTCCAATCGTGGGATAAGTGCATATGGTGAGATAGGATAAGTTTAAAAATGTGAAAAGTTTAACTATAAATTTATATACTTATCCTATCTCATGTGATGGATTCCAGCCCTTCGTCCCTGCTATGCAGATCTCCTAGATGGATATTTTTGGTGGCTCCAAGAAAGAGAATGATAATTCAAAGATAGTCACTTGGGTAGTTGGTGAAGCATGTTATATGCTTTGCATGAGCTGGGAAGCTGTCTTATATGAGGGTGGTACATGTGTTTTGGAGGATGGACAAGAGAGGCTTTGAGAGAAAAAAGTTTACATCATTCCACTCAGTGTCAAATCAAGAGATAGAAGTGTATACCTTGAGATAGGATAAGCATTTAACTATACAATTTATCTTAAAATTTTCAGTTTGGACCTGAGAATTACCTCCCTTGCATCACAGTTAGATATGTCACATTTTGAGGCTTTAATGGAGACCGAGGAACATTTTTCACGCAGACAGGAGTGACATGCTGTTTCACAATTAGGAAGACCTAGATAATTGCCTGTCACCACTGACAGTTACACTGTTTTCTATTGGCACTGAAGTATCATCTAAAGGAAGCACACTGTTTGGAAGTTGATACAACAGTTCATCTGTGTGATGAGTTTAAGGTTATTCACATTTAAGTCCAGGAATTCAATGAAAAGTCCTCAGTCTCTCTTCTTTTCTGTCCTGTATGTCGATCTGTCACATTGCTACAGCCTCCTTCGTTCGCTACAGGTGCTAGCCTGGAAGACCAACTTCGACCAGATTGACTTCAACCAGGCCTTGCCCCCAAGACGAGGCGCTGCACCCCCTACAGTTGAAGATATACCCCCGCGGTCACAGAAGAAATCACCGAGACGGGTAAGTATCTGTGTCTTGTTGGTTGCCTGTCTGTTCCTCATGCTTTCTTGTACTGCATGGCCATAGCTGTTGTGGAGAATTTGGTTTGGGATATGTTGTCTGCATCCTTCATTCATTGAGATAATGTCAGACATTTAGTTGAGATGGTTGTGTTTCTGTTTCATTCAGTTACTGTGTTCCAGGGCCACACTCAGTCATTTATATACTGTTGTCATATAGCTGTAGTATTTTCTGAAACAAGTCTATGTGTTACTGAACATTGTGTACCAGAATGGATGTCGTGATTATGTTTGAGATGTCCTCTACGTTAAGGATGTCTTGCATGTGAACAGTGTCTCTTGCATGTGTATTGGATGTCTTGCATGTGAACAGTGTCTCTTGCATGTGTATTGGATGTCTTGCATGTGAACAGTGTCTCTTGCATGTGTATTGGATGTCTTGTGTGAACATGGGTTGTGTTACTTCCTGGGTATGCCCTGCACTGTGTTGGTTGTCTTGGTTTTGCTTTGGGTCTTCAGTATGTGTACTGAATGTCTAACATTTGTATTGGGACAACTTGTTAGTGTACTCGATGCCTTGTTAATGTATTGGGTCTCTTTTGCATGTGAATTGGATTGTATATATATATAAGCATTGTCCAACATAAGCACTGCCAATATATCCGATGTTTGGCTTGTGTATTAGACACTCTACATACGCATTGCTTCTATGTCTGATGTCTCGCTTGTGTATCAGATGCCCTATATAGGCACTGTATGTTTCAGCTTGATGCACGGTCAGAGGTTCGCTGCATGGAAGATGAGGACCCGGGGGTCACTGATGTGGGCCCCGCCCTCTTCTCCTCACAGGTAGAAAGATGCATGCTTTGGGTTTGGGAATCTTTGCTGTATAAACTTTGCTGTTCAAATAGTTTGTTCTGAAGTAATTTGTCACCATCTAAAGTCAAGGTGACCTACAGTTATAATAATCTGGACACTTGACTGGTGTCATCAGGCAGTTAGACCAGCCTTGTGTTGTCTCTACTTTCATGTTGTACATGTAGGTATGTTTGTCTGTTTCAGCCCACACTGTCTAATGGTGTGTCAGACCATCTCCATTCGGACTACGACATGGCCTCTGCTGCGGACACGTCACAACGGTCCCGGGACTACACGTCCGTCACACAGCCCCTGGAGTCTAAGTCTATACCGCCACAGCTGACTCAGTTCATGGAGAAGATTGCAGGCCAGCTGGACATACTCACCCAGGTTTGTGGTCTCGCAATGAGGTGCCTCACTTTGAAAGTCTGGGTTCAAACTGAGAAAGTAAAATCCCAAATATAGTGAAAGTTTTCCCCCTGTATTGATAGGTCCCTTAGAGTGAGTGAGTTTAGTTTTACGCTCAATTCAGCAATATACCAGCTATATGGCGGCTGTCTGTAAATAATCAAGTCTGGACCAGACAATCCAGTGATCAACAACATGAGCATCGACCTGCGCAATAGGGAACCGATCACATGTGTCAACCAAGCCTGACCACCCGATCCTGTTAGTTGCTTCTTACGACAAGCATAGTCGCCTTTTATGGCAAGCATGGGTTGCTGAAGGCCTATTCTACCCCGGGACCTTCACAGGTTAGGTCCCTTGGAAGCAAGTTTTGGATCATGAGATGCTTAGGAAAAAGCAGCCACTAACACAGGCCATGAACTGAAAGATGAGACCTCAGTTCCTGCTGGTAGATGACACATGCCTGTAGCAAAACCATGGGTACTTGTGGACAATAGGATGACTTATGATGTGAATAATGTTTGTTGATTAATAGAGCACTTTTTAATATGGATGTCAGTGGAGGATTGTGTTAGGATGTCCAATGATTGACATCAAGAGCATCAGCTGATTCAGATGGATAGGATGACATGCATGAACCAAGTCAGACAGCCTAACCACACACACTGTCAGTCTGTGGATCTACTTAGTCTCCCAGCTGACATGTAGCAGAAATCTTGCTGAGTGTAGCATTAAACATCAAACAAGCAAACAACTGGACCAAGATTGCAATAGTCATGGGGTCCTGCATGAAGCTGCTACAGACAGAAGCTCACCATAAAGATGAAGGCCAGCATAGTAACTCGCATACCAGTATCAAGTCCAAGTCTGCGTCGCAGGACAGCAGAAGTTTACAGTCTACCTGCAAGGAAGAATCAACCACCTCCAGGCAGTGCAGATGTAGAGGCTTCCCATGCCGTCATCGTGGGTCTTCATCGGCAGAGGATCATCATAACTGAGATAACATCATTACCGAGACAACTCATTGCAGGATTCACCTGCTCAAAGGCAGAATCGACCACCTCCAGACGACGCATTCGTAGAGACTCCCCATGTAGACATGGTACAAGTAGCTGTAAAAGTGGATCTTCATTGGCGTAGTATCATCATAGCTCTGCACACAGGATTCATCGCCGAGACTACTCATTGCAGGATTCATCGCCGAGACTACTCATTGCGGGATTCACCTGCACACAGGATTCATCGCCGAGACTACTCATTGCAGGATTCATCGCCGAGACTACTCATTGTGGGATTCACCTGCACGCAGGAATCATCGCAGAGACAACTCATTGTGGGATTCACCTGCACGCAGGAATCATCGCAGAGACAACTCATTGCGGGATTCACCTGCACAAAGGCATATAGACTCCATTAGAGATGCTTGTCAGGATCACCTACGTGCAGGCCTGCACACACGGACTCCTACCATTATGAGGATGAAGGGGATGCCGTTTTTCTACAGACACAGAAGTAACATCTTGGATTGCTGATGGTTTGGAAATAGAATCACCTTCCAAGAAATCTAATAGTGCAAGCACTTAAATGATGATTGACAACGATTTAATAAGCTGATCATTCTGCCGACTGAACATATACCTATATCTGGCAAGTGCAGAGGGAGGTTCTATATGTTGCTATGTTGGATCAATGTGTGGCTGACAGAAGAGGCGCACATCTGAAACTAAAGATGTCGGATAACATCCAAGAAAGCACCGAAGTTGGACCTCATCACGCAGCTGTTACAGATGCCACATTTGTACATGGCCTACAGATTACAGGAAGTAATCCTTCATGAAGAAGATGGGATCAACAATATTGCACCTAGATACAGATCTCTTTTTCATTACGTTCTTCCTGTACAGAGTACAGTGATAAGGAGGACACTGGTAGTCGTCACCAGCCTAAGATTGAAATAACAGTCTTTTTGTTGTGGTGGAAATATCAAGTCTGCAGTAACCTTTTTGTGTATTATAACACATTTCGTTCCAGAGGATTTTACATCGCTTCAATGAGACTGGGTTCTCTGGTCACCCAGAAACAATGTTAAGGAAGAGTTGAAACCTCATCACATCAGAGGGAGACAGTCTTATTACATCAATACTATACAGCAAAGTTTACCCGTGCTTCCATTCAGCCACCTATACAGGTACTTGCTTGTGTAACTCCAGGACAGGCTGTACAGTGACTTTACGGACAAGGCCGAGAGTTGGTGGAAAAAATCAGTGACTGCACAAGATTCCATGATGATCATTTGACAGCATCGCCGGTGACGTCACTTTTCTGGAATCTGATTGGTCCATTGTTGACAACACCCAGCTCAGAACTCGCAGTTCATGTATCGGGAAGTCACCTACAGATGTAAACCATCCTTCAACATGGAAAAGTCTTCCTTTACTCTCCACATAGCAGTGTACAGCCTTGTTCCACTTTCCTCACGGGTTATAGACAACTCGAGTGACAAGCAGCACATGGTTTTGACTCACAGCATCCCATCTCCACCGCAATCTGCTATAAATAGACTTCCATCAATAATGTTACATCATGGATCATGGGTGATTTGAAATCAATGACTGATGCATCATCTCTGCATGTTGCCGAGATTCACAACAGATGAGGCATGTGCATGGACGATTCTACTTCAGCCATATGACTGTTTATATGAGCATTCAGTTGATGGAAGCATTTTAGCAAAAACGAGTATGCTGCAAACTGAATGAAAGCTTATTACCGGAAGATTGCTTAGATACGATTCAAGCCATGATACCGCAAGCAATACTCTCTCTGCTGACACTTCGCAGTTGGCAGTGTTTACTTGGTCTACTGATGTCAGCCCAAGACATGACTTGCAGGGGGAGGTAACAGTTGCGCCTTTTACAGATTATTTTTTTTAGCAATCACCTGAACAATACCAATCCTTTTGTGCTACCAGTTCGTGTCAAGACATATCTGCTTCAGTTGACTTGGAGACAATGTCTGTGGGCGAACCTACCGAACAGAGCCGGACTGCAATGTTCATCTATATGTAGATGCATCACTCCAAGGATGGAGCGCTCACCTTGACAACGAAGTAGCTTCTGGGCAGTGGTCAAGACAAGATCAAGCTCCACACATCGGTCTCTTTGAGATAAAAGCAGTGATCAACACAATACAACACTGATCAAGCTTTCTCAAGAACGCCAAACTCTGAGTTCATGCAAACAACTCCACAGTAGCGTTCTACATCAGCAAATGGGTCAACTAGGTCAACAAGTTTGTTACAGCTCCAGTTTCACCTGTACAGCATCCTCGACGTCAGCATCTATGTAAAGGCATGTCACATTCCAGGAGCGAAGATGTCATAGCAGACATACTATCATGACCACTACAGCAGTCTCCAGCAGAATGGATGGTACATCCAGAGGTGTTTTGGCTCATAATACAGATATTAGGATCCCTGATAATCAACAACAAATGGTTACAGACATTTGTGTCTCCAGTACCGGATCCACAAGCCTTCAAGCTACAGATACTCTCAGTATAGCATGGGAGGGACTCAACATGTACGTGGTTCCGCCTCCCGTACTTCTGCCTCAAGTTTTACAGAAAATCAAGCATACAAGGAGACTACAACTGACTGTGGATGCGCTCTATTGGTCAGTGACGGTGTGGTTTCCCGACCTCCTTCAAGACCTCGGAAATCCTGCCTTAAAACTACCAGAATGGCCGAATATGTTAATTCATCCACACACCAAGCAAGCTCTTGGAAATCCGTTTACGTTCCACCTCATGTATGGAGCGTATTAAAGATTGTTGAAGAAATGAGGATATTCCGCCCATGGCAAAGGTTGTCACATTCGTCTTACAAATGTCTACTCAATCACTATACAATGATAAGTGAAAGAGATTCAAGTTGTGTGCTAAGCAGAAGGGTTGTACCATAAGTCGTCAAGTGGCTCCGTGACCCCTTGTGTCATTTAAAAACTTACTTAGCGGTGCTTGGTACACTAATCACTATGAAAACTGGCATAAAGTTGCCTAAAGTACCAGACCTACTAGCGTTATTATGTACTACAACATCTTACAAGCGATGTTTATGAGCCACTGGATCGGACATCCATGGACCTGTTATCGCAGAAAGTGCTATTTTTGCTTGCCCTACCTCAGCTGTCTGGATGTCAAAAATATATGCGCCTGTTTGTGCTTGAACATGGTCAAGAAAACTGTGCATCGTGACAGTGTACACCTTGGACTCACATAGGATTTTACTGCCTGGACAGCCTGACAGACAATTTCACATCCCAGCAATGTCTACAGTACTTGGTCCCAGTGACACACAAGATTATCCTTGTGTCCCGTCAGAGCACTGAAAAGCTACCTGCAAAGGACAAAGACAAGGAGAAAGACATTTTTCAAGTGGCTGTTTATTCCGTTATCAACTGAGACGCCTATGGAAGTTTCAAGGAATACTATATCGGTCTGGATGAGAACCGTTATATTATGAACATACAAAGCAGCAGGCCTGGTGCCACCACAAGCCTCCACTCCATATGAAGTACAAGCCATGCTTGCTCAACATGGAAATGGAGGGCTGCTTTTGGAAATCCGATACAGTGTTTGCGAACCACCACCCCAGAGATATCACTATCAAAGACTTTGCTGGCATTCACAAATTCGGTCCACTAGTTCTAGCACAACAACTAATGGTTCCTGAAAGGTGCTGAGAAAAATCTCACCCCTTTTGTCATTTGACTTGCTGATTCCAAAACACTCTGCAGTATGGCAGATATCAGTGACTTTTGTCTTTAAAAAGATAACTCTTAAAAAATATTTTTAAAGAGTCTTATCTGTTTGGAAAACAATTTGATGAAAATGGATTCATAAATTATTGTAGCTTTCCAGATATTTGTAAATGTCTGTGTGATCAAAGACAAAAGTAGTGATTTACCCTGTGTGATGTCTACTGTCTTAGCGAGATTAAGTACTCATGTATTTTCTCCTCTGACATTCCAGACGGTGTCCTTGCTTGAGCAGAGACTGACGATGACAGAGAACAAGTTACGGGAGTGTCTGGACAACCAGCAAAAAATTACCCTGCAGGTCCGACCCACAGACTGAGAGCTGCCATGTGACATCACGAATCACATCCACCTGTATCGCTGTCAGCATCAATCTCCTTCATCATCGACCTGTATCAGGACCTGCAGACATCCTGGCATCCAGCTCTGCCTCTCTATAACACAGATGTGATTCAGTGAAGAACTTCGAAATAAGTTTTGACAAGGCATATTAATTTTACAGCTGAGTTTTAAAGAATCCTTTTGTGATAAGAGACCTGTGTGATGGAACTTGCTACAGTAATCAGGGGCATACTGGGTGCTCTGGGGTAGGATGTCAGGGTGTGGTCGGGATTGGGCTCTGTGTGCAGCAGAGCAGTCATGTGCTACTTGGAACTAATATTCCTACACAAGTCATTCCACCCACAGATGTCCATGTAGCAGATGTAGCTGTCAATTATTTTTCTATCTTTCTGAGAATCTGTGATACTTGTACAGGTGTGTCCGATAGTCATCATATAGTCATCAGAAAATGAGGTTGTTGATATTATTCACATGAGTCGTCTCATCCGGCCATCATCTGTGCTGCATCACCAGTGGTGGTGTCAGTAGGTCTTCTGGTAAGCCATTATCAGTTTAAAGCTAGTGTGGATTTTTAGTTTGTGTGGCTGTGAACAAAACTGGCTCTACCCAATCCTGTATATTCTGACATGTACACACTAAGAGAAATAGTGTTTTTTCTGGGCTCCATACCTGGTGGGTGTCCATTTGCCATGGACTAGACCATTACATTTTACCTGCAGGTGTGGCCAACTTTACACCTGCAGGTGTGACCTCCATACACTGACCTGCTGACAGTTCTGAACTGGCTCCAAGTCCAGACTTTTATGCAATACGTGCCCTGTGTGAAACTGATTCATTTTCTTGTAATTAGATTGGTAAAGACTGCAAACTAAAGTTTGCATAAATTGATTCCAAGTTGTCAATTCCATATGAATGTCCCCTGCTTCTATGTTGATCATCTCAGTGTTAATACACTGTATGTTAATCTGCTTGTGTTGTATATGCGTGTGACTGTGTACTTACTCGCTGTGTGCATCATGTGTGCCTGTATATATCAACAACTGTAGTTTACTATGAAGGTGAGGCAGCTCACTGACTCTGTACAATAAACTTGTATATAGCTATAAGGTATGTCCTGTTGTGGTATCGGTATTGACCAGTCTGACAGTTACCCCTCTACTAAAAGTGGATGCAAGATTCCAGAACAGTTCTCAGGAGTGTTTGTAACTGAAGTTTTGGAGGAGTCTGGCTGGTAGTAAAGGGCAGTGTTTAGTGGTGTCATTTCTGACTACTGTGCTTATGACATATATACGCCATTGTAGATTTGAGAAAAATATCCAATATATAATATCTCAGCTGAAATAGTTACAAGTGCACAAATGTTGTGAATGTGTGAGGTGTATCTGATATGGCCAATCCAGGAATGATTGGGAGCCAAGTGTGATATCTTGGTTGGTAAACTGGATGTCAAAACACCACCATGTGTCTGTGTCAGCATGTGTAACAAACTGAAATCCTGATTGTGGAGTAAACAGCTGGCGTATTGGCACTACACAGTAACTACAATGTAGGTACTCCATGGTAGTACAAACAACTTGGCTGTATAATACAAAACTGTCAGTACTAAAGGCAGTGATTCTAATATTCACCTAAAACTTTCCCCAACAGGCCTGTGCTGTGGGTTTGAGTAAGAAAAGAGCTTCACGCAACCACTGCAGTTGGTAGATATTGCTGGAGTAAAGTAACTGTTCCACCCGAGTTTCAATGGTCATTTAACAAAAGGGAGATGGGGATCTACCAATGCCCTACCACCTGAGCGGTCCAGATGAAATCTCATAAGGTAACGACACCATCACAATGATGTCTCAAAGACACTCAGCTTCAGTCAAGTCGTGCCCGTCGCTGACGGTGGAGCAAAACTGGACGTACTGCTGGCCGTTGGTGCCAGATGTTGCGCTCCCTCAGTTCCATACGGTCCTAGAACTGATGGTTCGAGTAGTCAAACTGGCAGTGTGTAATCGATTCGGAAGATGGTCACCCGAATGTGATTGTCTTGCGGACGTGGCGTCACGCATGGACGGCCTGTTCGAAGCAAATCTTTCATGTTTCTATTATGTTGAAAATGTCTCCGTAGGTATGATGTTGTGTTCCGATGGACACCAAAATGTCTGGCCACTTTATTTTGGGCCATCCCACTCTCCAACATAGCCAGGGCTCGGATACTCTGACTTTCTGTAAGCCGCGGCATGTAGTATGCCTTTGAGGTTGAAATTAGCGTGTTTTCTACAACATGCAGGAGCTACAGAATAATCAACCCTTCTACAACTTTCAACGCAATAAGTATACAAAAGGTTCATTGTGCACAAACTGCACGTGTCACACGTGACTTAATGCAAATTCATTCATACTTTGCTGCATGTATATTAAGGCTAATTTTTATAAATAACTTGTGTTGTAATATATGTTGTGCACAGATGTTCAGAAGAATCCGTGCTACAAAGGGACAAATGGAATTCTGTCCGAGTCGGAATCACCGTATATTCACCTCAGACACTATAATATCTATCGGCGTTTAGTAAGTGCTTACTTTCATTCCGTCACCATGTGACAACGCAACATTATGTGCAGATGTGATCGGCGTTACATCTCAGTCATTGAATAAACAGGAGATGAAGATATTAATGTGTTGATCACTGTGTTGCACTATACTTGCGATTCCGAGGCCTCGCTCCCGATCCACAAAGCGTTCCTTATGTTACGAAGTGTCGCCCTCTATAGTCCATCACAGGCCTACGAATGTCATAGCGCTACGGACGTTTTGTTGACTGGGAGCCTGGTTGTTTCCCAGTTGGTACGATGTGGAAATTTAACCACTGCGGTATAAAACAACATATACATAATGTTCACTCTCCTGTGAGCTGTTTCCAGCACTTGTGTAAAGAGGATTGTCAATGCAGGATTTATTTCAAATTGAACACACGCACGCACGCACACACACAAAAGAAAATGTATGGTACGGAGTTTCCTTTCAAACCTTTCATCTGGTTGTGATTCCAGACCTTGTTTAGTTTAAGTATGTTCTTCCGGAGAGTTGAAACCTTCTTGGCAAATTCCAGTTTTATACGCTCCTCATTAAACTGAAATCGAAGTGGAAGTCATTTAGTCTCCATTGATACAACAGCTTTTGAACTCTACTTAATGTTACAATATTAGATACAATCACAGCCCTGTCAGCATTTACGTCTTGGATGGTGGAAATAATAAATGGAATAGGAAAATAGTATCAACTGACATCCTTAATGTAGACTGCTGTTTCCTTAAATGATGTAATACTCTCTATAATTAGCTCACAGACTTATAGCACATACTTGGAAGACATCTTTCAAGATATTAATAATGACGCTACATAACAGAAGTGCATCAGAATTTGCAGTGTTCCCCTTGCCCTCGAAGTCAATGACCCTTATTAGGTATGGTGGCGCAGGTGCGTGTTTGTGCCGTGATTGTGAGTAGGAAGCTATGGCTTCAGTCAACGAGGACGTACTGCATCTTCCTTGTTGACATCAATGGATGAATATATCCTCTTACAGCTCCTTTGCAGCATACTAGATTTGTCAAATAACATCTCTGTATCCTTTTGTTCTTGCTCCATGCGCTCTTAAAACTGCTGGAAAACAGGAAGAATTGTTTTTGAGACGTTACAACGATTGATACATTACAACGATTGAGACGTTACAACGATTAAGATGTTACAACGATTGAAACATTACAACGATTGAGACATTACAACGACTGGGACGTTAAAACGAAGAAGCTTATATTTAAAACGTAGATCACAAAATGGCTGAAGTATCTGATGTCATGTTAAACCTCTCTCACTCGCTCACTGTGAAACGTAGAACTTTGCATTTATTTATACGTGTTGATAGACTGTCTTCCTTCAGTCAGATGATTCAGATACACAAGGCATTCGGCATGATTCAGAAATTTACTAAAACGTTGACGGTGACATTAATTACCTCCAATTACGTAGACGGGGTGGGGGTGTTTCAGTCCCTGATATAATGCACCAGCACTTATCGGGCACTTACGTTTCACCTTCAGACATAAAACACCAGCACTTATCTGGAACTTTATGTTCCACTTTCTGACATAAAGCACCAGCACTTATCTAGCACATGATGCTTCACCCTTTGACATAAAACACCAGCACGTATCTGCCACTTATTGTTTCATTCCCTGACATAAAGTACGAGTATACACATGGCACTCAATGTTTCACCCTTTGACATAAAGCACCAACACTCACCTGGGACGTCATGTTTCACCCTCTGATCCGATGCATCAGCACGTACCTGGCACTTAGAGTTTCACGTTTTGACATAAATCTGAGCAGACTCTTAATGACTGGCCACCAGACAGCTCTGAGCAGATATTTGTAGTCATATCCCAACACAGTGCATCAGAACATAGTGCTGACTGGGGTCTTAAACCTCCTGACATTATGGACCACTTTGACAAAGAAATTGTCAATAGTTGAACACTGAGGTATCATACCTTCGATTTGTGACCGAAATAAGGGTGGCATTTAAGAATGAATGAACGAGCGTTATTTTACGTCGACTTGCACGATCTTGCTCCAGGCCACTGACGGACCGTGACGAACAAGACCTGTTTACCCCACGAAGAATTGTTTAACAGTTTCAAGTCAAAAAGGACGAGAGGCTGATCACACGTGACTCCACTGCTGTCAGTGTAGCAATTACAATTAAAAACAATTTCAAAATATTTGGTCTAGATTGTCCAGCCCACGCAGTCACGAAAAGAAACACAAACATGATTGACATGACAAAACGGACCAGACTGTCAATGGAAGCGTGATCACCACATTGTGCAACAGTTTACCTCATGGCCGGAACACCACTATGCCTGCAGCTGCACGTGTCTCTATTGTATCACAGATCTGAACACGTGTGTCTATTGCATCTTAGACCTGGACCTGTGTGTCTGTAGTATCACAGATCTGAACACGTGTGGCTATTGTATCACGGAACTGAACACGTGTGTCTATTGTATCACAGACATGTACCCGTGTGTCTGTTGTATCACAGACCTGAACACGTGTGTCTATTGTATCACAGACTTCGACCTGTGTGTCTACAGTATCACAGACCCGGACCCGTGTGTCTGTTGTATTACAGACCTGAACACGTGTGTATATTGTATCACAGATCTGGACACGTGTGTATATTGTATCACAGACCTGGACCCGTGTGTCTGTAGTAACCCAGATCTGAGCACGTGTGTCTGTTGTATCACAGACATGTACCCGTGTGTCTGTTGTATCACAGACCTGAACACGTGTGTCTATTGTACCACAGACCTTGACCTGTGTGTCTACAGTATCACAGACCCGGACCCGTGTGTCTGTTGTATCACAGACCTGAACACGTGTGTATATTGTATCACAGACCTGGACACGTGTGTATATTGTATCACAGACCTGGACCCGTGTGTCTGTAGTAACCCAATCCTGCAGTTCGTTTGAAACGTGTCACGATTTTATACTATTTTCGTTCTTTATCCTGAATAACTGCAGATCAATATCGAGTTGAATAACCTCGCTAACATGCTCCTTGTAATTCTAGTGAAGTAAATTGAGTTACATGAGTGTAATATATTAACTGACATACATGTGCAAACTTCTCGGTATTTATCTGACGAACTGACAAGATGTGGCCATGAAACGAGTTTTCGTGTTAATAATATACTGTAGTGTTAAGTTACACCTACGAAAGTTTCAGATTTTCGTCTTCTTCTAACTTCACAATGCCCACGAGAGATTTAAAAACTAAATGTTATCCAAATATTTTAAACACTTTCTGTAAACACATTTGACATATGACTTCGTCATTACAGTGCACGCGACGTGTAGGTGTAGCACGTAGCACCGTTATTTAGCAAGTCACCACTAGCTGCTAGCTGCTACACCTAAAGCTCGATTACATTGTTATGAAGAACAGAAGTTGTATATCCATATACACTACTCTTCGCCTTGTTCATGAAAAATTATTCACTCGGCGTCTATTCAAACACACTGACAGACGGACAGGTAGACAGACGGACAGACACAAAATAAACTGTCATAAGAATGGGTGAAAGCAGTCATTGATGAAATCTTGGTTGAGATGTGTACACAAAGTTGACCACGTCCAATCCTGAACCTAAAGTCTGTAGGCTGTAGATAGGTCCCTGGAAAGTTGGGCCCTGGGGTGTCTTGATGCATGGCAATCAGAGTTATCTCCCTTCCTACGCACATGAATTGAGCACTCAAAACGTCTTCAGTGCCTGCATCAAGGACAAAAATAAGAAATCAGTTTTATTTTCTAATTATTTCAGATACATATCGAGTTTGTTGTCATTGTATGTTTGTTTCTGTTAAAATAGACAGGTTAATCATAGGTGGGATGTTTCTTGCCTTATTTCAATGACACTGATGTACCGTTCAACACTCTTGAATATGACACGTGAAAACCGTGCTGGCTGAGTGGATTAGATTGCTAGCTATGTGTGCTGGTGATTAGACACCTAACTCTGAGACTGCGGATTAGAATCTAGGACTCAATGGATGGGACTCAACCAAACAAATGTAGTAGAATCTGTACGTCATTGAAAAGTGTAATCCCAAATATTCACTGGCATTCACTGGTCAGAACTATCTCTCTGAACTCCTAAACTCAGGACTACACCTCTGTCACTTACACAGATATTGATCACTGTCAAGTGGAGTGAACATCACTATCATCCAGCTAGGTACACTGGAAACATCCTTCCATTCATCCAACTGGGTGCGATAGAAACATCCTTCCATTCATCCAACTGGGTGCGATAGAAACATCCTTCCATTCATCCAACTGGGTGCGATAGAAACATCCTTCCATTCATCCAACTGGGTGCGATAGAAACATCCTTCCATTCATCCAACTGGGTGCGATAGAAACATCCTTCCATTCAATGACCTGTTAAGTTTTAATACATAGTTATATCACCTAACATATGACAAATATGACTATCGAAAATACGTAACATACAAAGGAGGCTTTCAAGAAAGGCTTTCAAGTAGACATTTTTTTACCTATTTCTACCCGTAAGTATTACGTTTGATCTCGAGTATATATAAGAGGAGACATGCTTCAACCGACTCTCCTTGAATCACAATCACTACTGGCTGTGGGCGAGATATCACGACAAACCTTTGTCTCCTCGTTGTATTTCAACTGGCATTCGAGTGTTTCGTGGATCGGGGTGCGTGTGACGGGGACAACCTGTGAGTGGGGTGTGTTGGGGCGGGGGGGGGGGGGGGGGGGGTATTTGTGACTGGTTCGACCAGTATGCGGAGAGTGACTGAGTCGTGTTCAGCATGGTGCTCACGTAGGGTATTTTAACTGTGTCGTGTCATACCCCTCAAAGAAGTTTATCATATCATGTCAGTCTAGAAATAATCAAGATTTCCAAATGTCTATCAAAGACTTCAGTTCATATTCACTTCCTCAGAATGTACCAATGTGAGTTCCAAAGGTCTTGTGCAATCATGGCGAAACTGGCATGACATCTTTTATTCGCCATTAAGAGTGAGACAATGCCAGAGTGCCTCCTCCATTGGTTGGTCTTGCAATTAGTCACTTAACTAGCTCCCCGACGGAAACCCGTCCCACTTGCCGACTGATGTAAGTTGGGTATTTATACCCCCTCTCACCCAGAATATTAACACTGAGTTGAGCGTCGGTTGTCAATATATAGCGCAACTCGTATCGTGTAGCTCATTACGATTGCCAATTTCACGCCCGACACGTGCCGTCGACACTGTTACGTTGAGAAACTCATACACGCTCACGTCAACAACAAGCACCTGCTGTAATGTAAGCTGTCAGAAAGTTCGTGTAAATTTCCAGTGTCAACCTCTGTGACCACGACCATCAACACAGGCTTGGGTTAGCGATTGCGTGTTAACGTGGTTCTTCGCAGGATCATAAACTGTAGCTATTTATAGCAACACGCATGTTTGTACACATTGTGTGTACTAGATCTGGTGTCGGCTGATCGGACATGTGATATCATGGAGAGCTCTCGTCTTGAACACAAAGCTCATGGACCTATTTTTAAATATCGCATACTAATTCTAGTAATAGTTGGGTATTTCAGTATCGTAAGATAAGATAAGATAAGATAAGATAAGATAAGATAAGATAAGATAAGATAAGATAAGATAAGATAAGATAAGATAAGATAAGATAAGATAAGATAAGAATTATTTCTGTACTATTAGGTTGGTCATTTCTAAACATGACGTTATTTTTACTGTTGTAGAAAGACTTTGAAATTATTTCTTTCGAGTCGAAAGGGACTTAAATAAGTGGCACCCTACATCTGAATATTTAGAGCAATACATGCAATGGTGCTCTTCATCTTCAAGGACTAAGCATTGACAACAGAGACGGTCTTCCAAAGGTGTTGGTGGTCTCGTTTTCCTACCTAGTTCAATGTGTAGCCTATGGTCACTCAGTCTTAACTTTGTGAAGTGGACACGGTGCTTTTTCATCTTTCAGTGTTCAAGATATGGTTCAAATTTAATTTCTGATTTAAATTTGCTATAAGGTCTAAGTTTGTTCCTTGAATTTAGTGAATTTGGTTCATCATGAACAGAGGACTGGAACATGTCAGTAAATTTCAGATGGAGGTCCTCCAGAACAGAGGAAGAAGTTAGGTTAGTTTCATTTATGTTAAACAAATCTAAGAGGCAACTGAGTTTATAGTACCATCTATTGTTGTGTTTGGCAGTTTTTATTGACTCACTGAAAGCATGTTTCAAAATTGTATTTGGAGACTGTAAAATATGTGTATAGAATTGAACAATGGATGTAATTACTTTGAATAGAAGGGGGTACAACCAAGTTCTGCTCTGCATGCCCAGTTGTGCGTTTGCGGAGAAACACCCAGAGTACGTTTGCAGAACTTTGTTTGTAGTTTTTCAGGAGAAAAAGTATCAACATGTCTCAGCAGAGCAAAGTCAATTCCCCAGACTTCACTGTTATACAGAATAACAGGTTCAATAACTGCCTTGAAGATATTGCAGCAAACTGATGGACCTAAATTATCTCCAAACAAATTAGAAGAGAGAACATAGTGTGCTCTTTGACCCTTTTTTACAAGTGATTCCACACAATGTTTGAATTTAGAAATTTGATGAAACATAGCACCTAAGCAATTGTATCTGTCCGCCCATTAACACTCCGCCCTACTACAGGCCATTTGAATGTTAGATAGTAGGTTTTTGTGCCAAATATAACGACATTAGTTTTTTTCAGTTAATAGTTATTTATTGTCGGCACAGGAATCATATGTTGACCATATTTTGATAATACTTGAAACAGGTTCACATATAACCATTTAAGTTTATGGCCGTAGTTTATAGAATATCGTCTCTGTTCCTTAATGGAATGCTATGCAATAAATATCATATATTATCTTATTGCAGAGAATTACCCACTTGGTGTCTGCTCTCCTCTGTACAAACATGATACAACCAGCGATGGTATTTCCCTAGACCCCACTGCTTCACATCACATACAAGAGTAATTGTCGACCTAATGCATCAATTTTATGTGCTAAATATAAATTGAAAGTGCCTAGAAATGTGTATTCTGATGTGATAGTATATCGAAATTCCTCGAAACTACTCATTCGCAATTTGAAGCTGTGTTGTTGTTTTTTGTTTGTTTTCGGGGTTTATTTTCCTGATTGGTAACTGTTCAATAATTGCATGGTTAATAACTTGTTGTCTTGTGGTCCACAGTGACCACTATAATGGCACGGGGTGCATAAGAAATGGAAACTTATTGTGTTGGTTCTGTGTTGCGGTATATCGGGTGTACTGTCGGGGAAACATGGGTGTGGGACAAAAGTTGTATGGTAACACAAACCCTTTTTATTCTCCTTTTCCTCAATGGTTTTACACATCAAAATCCAGACATTCTCAGTGACAAGCTAGCTGCCACTTTAGCCCGGCGGTGTTAATGAATGACACGCAAGCCAATACATAAGGGAGTGGTCGAGACAGTTCCAGACCTACAGAGAAAAGTCATAAAACCGGTGAGACCTTATCCTTAAAGGAAAAGACGCTGTTTATGTGTGTGTTCAGTGTATTTTGATTTAAGAGCAAGATATCTGAAACAATTATATCTACAACAATCATAATGTCGTACAAGACAAAACAGAAATGTATCTTGCACATCCACTATGCTGTAAAACTAAGAATGAATCTGTCACAAATCACCCTGAGTATAACATATAGGATCTTCCTCTTGAGATGTGTGTTACGTCTGCCAGATATTGCGAGATCCCCCTCATGTTGCCGAAGCGTGACACTGCCGATCCCAGCCCAGAGAGTCCCGTGACCCACGTTGTCCATCGACGAGTGGACAATGTGTACTTCAGGATACCATCATGTGGTTCATGTTGTGTTGATTTGCGACTGACTCGTAACAGATCATCGCTCTTGACAAGTGACGCTTTGTAGAGGCTCACCGATCTTTACAAGTGATACTTTGTAGAGGCTCACCGATCTTTACAAGTGATACTTTGTAGAGGTTCATAGCTCTTGACGAGTGATGCTTTGTAGAGGCTCACCGATCTTTACAAGTGATACTTTGTAGAGGTTCATAGCTCTTGACGAGTGATGCTTTGTAGAGGCTCACCGATCTTTACAAGTGATACTTTGTAGAGGTTCATAGCTCTTGACAAGTGACGCTTTGTAGAGGCTCACCGATCTTTACAAGTGATACTTTGTAGAGGTTCATAGCTCTTGACAAGTGACGCTTTGTAGAGGCTCACCGATCTTTACAAGTGATACTTTGTAGAGGTTCATAGCTCTTGACAAGTGACGCTTTGTAGAGGCTCACCGATCTTTACAAGTGATACTTTGTAGAGGTTCACCGATCTTTACAAGTGATACTTTGTAGAGGTTCATAGCTCTTGACAAGTGATACTTTGTAGAGGCTCACCGATCTTTACAAGTGATACTTTGTAGAGGCTCACCGATCTTTACAAGTGATACTTTGTAGAGGTTCATAGCTCTTGACAAGTGACGCTTTGTAGAGGCTCACCGATCTTTACAAGTGATACTTTGTAGAGGTTCATAGCTCTTGACGAGTGACGCTTTGTAGAGGCTCACCGATCTTTACAAGTGATACTTTGTAGAGGCTCACCGATCTTTACAAGTGATACTTTGTAGAGGTTCATAGCTCTTGACAAGTGACGCTTTGTAGAGGCTCACCGATCTATACAAGTGATACTTTGTAGAGGCTCACCGATCTTTACAAGTGATACTTTGTAGAGGCTCACCGATCTTTACAAGTGATACTTTGTAGAGGCTCACCGATCTTTACAAGTGATACTTTGTAGAGGTTCATAGCTCTTGACAAGTGACGCTTTGTAGAGGCTCACCGATCTTTACAAGTGATACTTTGTAGAGGTTCATAGCTCTTGACGAGTGACGCTTTGTAGAGGCTCACCGATCTTTACAAGTGATACTTTGTAGAGGCTCATAGCTCTTGACGAGTGATGCTTTGTAGAGGCTCACCGATCTTTACAAGTGATACTTTGTAGAGGTTCATAGCTCTTGACGAGTGACGCTTTGTAGAGGCTCACCGATCTTTACAAGTGATACTTTGTAGAGGTTCATAGCTCTTGACAAGTGATACTTTGTAGAGGCTCACCGATCTTTACAAGTGATACTTTGTAGAGGCTCACCGATCTTTACAAGTGATACTTTGTAGAGGCTCACCGATCTTTACAAGTGATACTTTGTAGAGGTTCATAGCTCTTGACAAGTGATACTTTGTAGAGGCTCACCGATCTTTACAAGTGATACTTTGTAGAGGCTCACCGATCTTTACAAGTGATACTTTGTAGAGGCTCACCGATCTTTACAAGTGATACTTTGTAGAGGCTCACCGATCTTTACAAGTGATACTTTGTAGAGGTTCATAGCTCTTGACGAGTGACGCTTTGTAGAGGCTCACCGATCTTTACAAGTGATACTTTGTAGAGGTTCATAGCTCTTGACGAGTGACGCTTTGTAGAGGCTCACCGATCTTTACAAGTGATACTTTGTAGAGGTTCATAGCTCTTGACGAGTGATACTTTGTAGAGGTTCATAGCTCTTGACGAGTGATGCTTTGTAGAGGCTCACCGATCTTTACAAGTGATACTTTGTAGAGGTTCATAGCTCTTGACGAGTGACGCTTTGTAGAGGCTCACCGATCTTTACAAGTGATACTTTGTAGAGGCTCACCGATCTTTACAAGTGATACTTTGTTGAGGTTCATAGCTCTTGACAAGTGATGCTTTGTAGAGGCTCACCGATCTTTACAAGTGATACTTTGTAGAGGTTCATAGCTCTTGACGAGTGATGCTTTGTAGAGGCTCACCGATCTTTACAAGTGATACTTTGTAGAGGTTCATAGCTCTTGACAAGTGACGCTTTGTAGAGGCTCACCGATTTTTACAAGTGATACTTTGTAGAGGCTCACCGATCTTTACAAGTGATACTTTGTAGAGGTTCATAGCTCTTGACGAGTGATGCTTTGTAGAGGCTCACCGATCTTTACAAGTGATACTTTGTAGAGGCTCACCGATCTTTACAAGTGACGCTTTGTAGAGGCTCACCGATCTTTACAAGTGATACTTTGTAGAGGTTCACCGATCTTTACAAGTGATACTTTGTAGAGGTTCACCGATCTTTACAAGTGATACTTTGTAGAGGCTCACCGATCTTTACAAGTGACGCTTTGTAGAGGTTCATAGCTCTTGACAAGTGATACTTTGTAGAGGCTCACCGATCTTTACAAGTGATACTTTGTAGAGGCTCACCGATCTTTACAAGTGATACTTTGTAGAGGTTCATAGCTCTTGACAAGTGACGCTTTGTAGAGGCTCACCGATCTTCACAAGTGATACTTTGTAGAGGTTCATAGCTCTTGACGAGTGACGCTTTGTAGAGGCTCACCGATCTTTACAAGTGATACTTTGTAGAGGCTCACCGATCTTTACAAGTGATACTTTGTAGAGGTTCATAGCTCTTGACAAGTGACGCTTTGTAGAGGCTCACCGATCTTTACAAGTGATACTTTGTAGAGGCTCACCGATCTTTACAAGTGATACTTTGTAGAGGCTCACCGATCTTTACAAGTGATACTTTGTAGAGGCTCACCGATCTTTACAAGTGATACTTTGTAGAGGTTCATAGCTCTTGACAAGTGACGCTTTGTAGAGGCTCACCGATCTTTACAAGTGATACTTTGTAGAGGTTCATAGCTCTTGACGAGTGATGCTTTGTAGAGGCTCACCGATCTTTACAAGTGATACTTTGTAGAGGTTCATAGCTCTTGACGAGTGACGCTTTGTAGAGGCTCACCGATCTTTACAAGTGATACTTTGTAGAGGTTCATAGCTCTTTACAAGTGATACTTTGTAGAGGCTCACCGATCTTTACAAGTGATACTTTGTAGAGGCTCACCGATCTTTACAAGTGATACTTTGTAGAGGCTCACCGATCTTTACAAGTGATACTTTGTAGAGGTTCATAGCTCTTGACAAGTGATACTTTGTAGAGGCTCACCGATCTTTACAAGTGATACTTTGTAGAGGCTCACCGATCTTTACAAGTGATACTTTGTAGAGGCTCACCGATCTTTACAAGTGATACTTTGTAGAGGCTCACCGATCTTTACAAGTGATACTTTGTAGAGGTTCATAGCTCTTGACGAGTGACGCTTTGTAGAGGCTCACCGATCTTTACAAGTGATACTTTGTAGAGGTTCATAGCTCTTGACGAGTGACGCTTTGTAGAGGCTCACCGATCTTTACAAGTGATACTTTGTAGAGGTTCATAGCTCTTGACGAGTGATACTTTGTAGAGGTTCATAGCTCTTGACGAGTGATGCTTTGTAGAGGCTCACCGATCTTTACAAGTGATACTTTGTAGAGGTTCATAGCTCTTGACGAGTGACGCTTTGTAGAGGCTCACCGATCTTTACAAGTGATACTTTGTAGAGGCTCACCGATCTTTACAAGTGATACTTTGTTGAGGTTCATAGCTCTTGACAAGTGATGCTTTGTAGAGGCTCACCGATCTTTACAAGTGACGCTTTGTAGAGGTTCATAGCTCTTGACGAGTGATGCTTTGTAGAGGCTCACCGATCTTTACAAGTGATACTTTGTAGAGGTTCATAGCTCTTGACAAGTGACGCTTTGTAGAGGCTCACCGATTTTTACAAGTGATACTTTGTAGAGGCTCACCGATCTTTACAAGTGATACTTTGTAGAGGTTCATAGCTCTTGACGAGTGATGCTTTGTAGAGGCTCACCGATCTTTACAAGTGATACTTTGTAGAGGCTCACCGATCTTTACAAGTGACGCTTTGTAGAGGCTCACCGATCTTTACAAGTGATACTTTGTAGAGGCTCACCGATCTTTACAAGTGATACTTTGTAGAGGTTCACCGATCTTTACAAGTGATACTTTGTAGAGGTTCACCGATCTTTACAAGTGATACTTTGTAGAGGCTCACCGATCTTTACAAGTGACGCTTTGTAGAGGTTCATAGCTCTTGACAAGTGATACTTTGTAGAGGCTCACCGATCTTTACAAGTGATACTTTGTAGAGGCTCACCGATCTTTACAAGTGATACTTTGTAGAGGTTCATAGCTCTTGACAAGTGATACTTTGTAGAGGCTCACCGATCTTTACAAGTGATACTTTGTAGAGGCTCACCGATCTTTACAAGTGATACTTTGTAGAGGTTCATAGCTCTTGACAAGTGACGCTTTGTAGAGGCTCACCGATCTTTACAAGTGATACTTTGTAGAGGTTCATAGCTCTTGACGAGTGACGCTTTGTAGAGGCTCACCGATCTTTACAAGTGATACTTTGTAGAGGCTCACCGATCTTTACAAGTGATACTTTGTAGAGGTTCATAGCTCTTGACAAGTGACGCTTTGTAGAGGCTCACCGATCTATACAAGTGATACTTTGTAGAGGCTCACCGATCTTTACAAGTGATACTTTGTAGAGGCTCACCGATCTTTACAAGTGATACTTTGTAGAGGCTCACCGATCTTTACAAGTGATACTTTGTAGAGGTTCATAGCTCTTGACAAGTGACGCTTTTTAGAGGCTCACCGATCTTTACAAGTGATACTTTGTAGAGGTTCATAGCTCTTGACGAGTGACGCTTTGTAGAGGCTCACCGATCTTTACAAGTGATACTTTGTAGAGGCTCATAGCTCTTGACGAGTGATGCTTTGTAGAGGCTCACCGATCTTTACAAGTGATACTTTGTAGAGGTTCATAGCTCTTGACGAGTGACGCTTTGTAGAGGCTCACCGATCTTTACAAGTGATACTTTGTAGAGGTTCATAGCTCTTGACAAGTGATACTTTGTAGAGGCTCACCGATCTTTACAAGTGATACTTTGTAGAGGCTCACCGATCTTTACAAGTGATACTTTGTAGAGGCTCACCGATCTTTACAAGTGATACTTTGTAGAGGTTCATAGCTCTTGACAAGTGATACTTTGTAGAGGCTCACCGATCTTTACAAGTGATACTTTGTAGAGGCTCACCGATCTTTACAAGTGATACTTTGTAGAGGCTCACCGATCTTTACAAGTGATACTTTGTAGAGGCTCACCGATCTTTACAAGTGATACTTTGTAGAGGTTCATAGCTCTTGACGAGTGACGCTTTGTAGAGGCTCACCGATCTTTACAAGTGATACTTTGTAGAGGTTCATAGCTCTTGACGAGTGACGCTTTGTAGAGGCTCACCGATCTTTACAAGTGATACTTTGTAGAGGTTCATAGCTCTTGACGAGTGATACTTTGTAGAGGTTCATAGCTCTTGACGAGTGATGCTTTGTAGAGGCTCACCGATCTTTACAAGTGATACTTTGTAGAGGTTCATAGCTCTTGACGAGTGACGCTTTGTAGAGGCTCACCGATCTTTACAAGTGATACTTTGTAGAGGCTCACCGATCTTTACAAGTGATACTTTGTTGAGGTTCATAGCTCTTGACAAGTGATGCTTTGTAGAGGCTCACCGATCTTTACAAGTGATACTTTGTAGAGGTTCATAGCTCTTGACGAGTGATGCTTTGTAGAGGCTCACCGATCTTTACAAGTGATACTTTGTAGAGGTTCATAGCTCTTGACAAGTGACGCTTTGTAGAGGCTCACCGATTTTTACAAGTGATACTTTGTAGAGGCTCACCGATCTTTACAAGTGATACTTTGTAGAGGTTCATAGCTCTTGACGAGTGATGCTTTGTAGAGGCTCACCGATCTTTACAAGTGATACTTTGTAGAGGCTCACCGATCTTTACAAGTGACGCTTTGTAGAGGCTCACCGATCTTTACAAGTGATACTTTGTAGAGGTTCACCGATCTTTACAAGTGATACTTTGTAGAGGTTCACCGATCTTTACAAGTGATACTTTGTAGAGGCTCACCGATCTTTACAAGTGACGCTTTGTAGAGGTTCATAGCTCTTGACAAGTGATACTTTGTAGAGGCTCACCGATCTTTACAAGTGATACTTTGTAGAGGCTCACCGATCTTTACAAGTGATACTTTGTAGAGGTTCATAGCTCTTGACAAGTGACGCTTTGTAGAGGCTCACCGATCTTCACAAGTGATACTTTGTAGAGGTTCATAGCTCTTGACGAGTGACGCTTTGTAGAGGCTCACCGATCTTTACAAGTGATACTTTGTAGAGGCTCACCGATCTTTACAAGTGATACTTTGTAGAGGTTCATAGCTCTTGACAAGTGACGCTTTGTAGAGGCTCACCGATCTTTACAAGTGATACTTTGTAGAGGCTCACCGATCTTTACAAGTGATACTTTGTAGAGGCTCACCGATCTTTACAAGTGATACTTTGTAGAGGCTCACCGATCTTTACAAGTGATACTTTGTAGAGGTTCATAGCTCTTGACAAGTGACGCTTTGTAGAGGCTCACCGATCTTTACAAGTGATACTTTGTAGAGGTTCATAGCTCTTGACGAGTGATGCTTTGTAGAGGCTCACCGATCTTTACAAGTGATACTTTGTAGAGGTTCATAGCTCTTGACGAGTGACGCTTTGTAGAGGCTCACCGATCTTTACAAGTGATACTTTGTAGAGGTTCATAGCTCTTTACAAGTGATACTTTGTAGAGGCTCACCGATCTTTACAAGTGATACTTTGTAGAGGCTCACCGATCTTTACAAGTGATACTTTGTAGAGGCTCACCGATCTTTACAAGTGATACTTTGTAGAGGTTCATAGCTCTTGACAAGTGATACTTTGTAGAGGCTCACCGATCTTTACAAGTGATACTTTGTAGAGGCTCACCGATCTTTACAAGTGATACTTTGTAGAGGCTCACCGATCTTTACAAGTGATACTTTGTAGAGGCTCACCGATCTTTACAAGTGATACTTTGTAGAGGTTCATAGCTCTTGACGAGTGACGCTTTGTAGAGGCTCACCGATCTTTACAAGTGATACTTTGTAGAGGTTCATAGCTCTTGACGAGTGACGCTTTGTAGAGGCTCACCGATCTTTACAAGTGATACTTTGTAGAGGTTCATAGCTCTTGACGAGTGATACTTTGTAGAGGTTCATAGCTCTTGACGAGTGATGCTTTGTAGAGGCTCACCGATCTTTACAAGTGATACTTTGTAGAGGTTCATAGCTCTTGACGAGTGACGCTTTGTAGAGGCTCACCGATCTTTACAAGTGATACTTTGTAGAGGCTCACCGATCTTTACAAGTGATACTTTGTTGAGGTTCATAGCTCTTGACAAGTGATGCTTTGTAGAGGCTCACCGATCTTTACAAGTGACGCTTTGTAGAGGTTCATAGCTCTTGACGAGTGATGCTTTGTAGAGGCTCACCGATCTTTACAAGTGATACTTTGTAGAGGTTCATAGCTCTTGACAAGTGACGCTTTGTAGAGGCTCACCGATTTTTACAAGTGATACTTTGTAGAGGCTCACCGATCTTTACAAGTGATACTTTGTAGAGGTTCATAGCTCTTGACGAGTGATGCTTTGTAGAGGCTCACCGATCTTTACAAGTGATACTTTGTAGAGGCTCACCGATCTTTACAAGTGACGCTTTGTAGAGGCTCACCGATCTTTACAAGTGATACTTTGTAGAGGCTCACCGATCTTTACAAGTGATACTTTGTAGAGGTTCACCGATCTTTACAAGTGATACTTTGTAGAGGTTCACCGATCTTTACAAGTGATACTTTGTAGAGGCTCACCGATCTTTACAAGTGACGCTTTGTAGAGGTTCATAGCTCTTGACAAGTGATACTTTGTAGAGGCTCACCGATCTTTACAAGTGATACTTTGTAGAGGCTCACCGATCTTTACAAGTGATACTTTGTAGAGGTTCATAGCTCTTGACAAGTGACGCTTTGTAGAGGCTCACCGATCTTTACAAGTGATACTTTGTAGAGGTTCATAGCTCTTGACGAGTGACGCTTTGTAGAGGCTCACCGATCTTTACAAGTGATACTTTGTAGAGGCTCACCGATCTTTACAAGTGATACTTTGTAGAGGTTCATAGCTCTTGACGAGTGATGCTTTGTAGAGGCTCACCGATCTTTACAAGTGATACTTTGTAGAGGTTCATAGCTCTTGACAAGTGACGCTTTGTAGAGGTTCACCGATCTTTACAAGTGATACTTTGTAGAGGTTCATAGCTCTTGACAAGTGATAGTTTGTAGAGGCTCACCGATCTTTACAAGTGATACTTTGTAGAGGCTCACCGATCTTTACAAGTGACGCTTTGTAGAGGCTCACCGATCTTTACAAGTGATACTTTGTAGAGGTTCATAGCTCTTGACAAGTGACGCTTTGTAGAGGCTCACCGATCTTTACAAGTGATACTTTGTAGAGGTTCATAGCTCTTGACGAGTGACGCTTTGTAGAGGCTCACCGATCTTTACAAGTGATACTTTTTAGAGGCTCACCGATCTTTACAAGTGATACTTTGTAGAGGTTCATAGCTCTTGACAAGTGATGCTTTGTAGAGGCTCACCGATCTTTACAAGTGATACTTTGTAGAGGTTCATAGCTCTTGACGAGTGATACTTTGTAGAGGTTCATAGCTCTTTACAAGTGATACTTTGTAGAGGTTCATAGCTCTTGACAAGTGATGCTTTGTAGAGGCTCACCGATCTTTACAAGTGATACTTTGTAGAGGTTCATAGCTCTTGACGAGTGATACTTTGTAGAGGTTCATAGCTCTTTACAAGTGATACTTTGTAGAGGTTCATAGCTCTTGACAAGTGATGCTTTGTAGAGGCTCACCGATCTTTACAAGTGATACTTTGTAGAGGTTCATAGCTCTTGACAAGTGACACTTTGTAGAGGCTCACCGATCTTTACAAGTGATACTTTGTAGAGGCTCACCGATCTTTACAAGTGATACTTTGTAGAGGTTCATAGCTCTTGACGAGTGATGCTTTGTAGAGGCTCACCGATCTTTACAAGTGATACTTTGTAGAGGCTCACCGATCTTTACAAGTGACGCTTTGTAGAGGCTCACCGATCTTTACAAGTGATACTTTGTAGAGGTTCATAGCTCTTGACAAGTGACGCTTTGTAGAGGCTCACCGATCTTTACAAGTGATACTTTGTAGAGGTTCATAGCTCTTGACGAGTGACGCTTTGTAGAGGCTCACCGATCTTTACAAGTGATACTTTGTAGAGGCTCACCGATCTTTACAAGTGATACTTTGTAGAGGTTCATAGCTCTTGACGAGTGATGCTTTGTAGAGGCTCACCGATCTTTACAAGTGATACTTTGTAGAGGTTCATAGCTCTTGACAAGTGACGCTTTGTAGAGGCTCACCGATCTATACAAGTGATACTTTGTAGAGGTTCACCGATCTTTACAAGTGACGCTTTGTAGAGGTTCACCGATCTTTACAAGTGATACTTTGTAGAGGCTCACCGATCTTTACAAGTGATACTTTGTAGAGGCTCACCGATCTTTACAAGTGATACTTTGTAGAGGTTCATAGCTCTTGACAAGTGACGCTTTGTAGAGGCTCACCGATCTTTACAAGTGATACTTTGTAGAGGTTCACCGATCTTTACAAGTGATACTTTGTAGAGGTTCATAGCTCTTTACAAGTGATGCTTTGTAGAGGCTCACCGATCTTTACAAGTGATACTTTGTAGAGGCTCACCGATCTTTACAAGTGATACTTTGTAGAGGTTCACCGATCTTTACAAGTGACGCTTTGTAGAGGTTCACCGATCTTTACAAGTGACGCTTTGTAGAGGCTCACCGATCTTTACAAGTGATACTTTGTAGAGGCTCACCGATCTTTACAAGTGATACTTTGTAGAGGTTCACCGATCTTTACAAGTGACGCTTTGTAGAGGTTCACCGATCTTTACAAGTGACGCTTTGTAGAGGCTCACCGATCTTTACAAGTGATACTTTGTAGAGGCTCACCGATCTTTACAAGTGATACTTTGTAGAGGTTCACCGATCTTTACAAGTGATACTTTGTAGAGGGTCACCGATCTATACAAGTGATACTTTGTAGAGGTTCACCGATCTTTACAAGTGATACTTTGTAGAGGTTCACCGATCTTTACAAGTGATACTTTGTAGAGGTTCATAGCTCTTTACAAGTGATACTTTGTAGAGGCTCACCGATCTTTACAAGTGATACTTTGTAGAGGTTCACCGATCTTTACAAGTGATACTTTGTAGAGGTTCACCGATCTTTACAAGTGATACTTTGTAGAGGTTCATAGCTCTTGACAAGTGATACTTTGTAGAGGCTCACCGATCTTTACAAGTGATACTTTGTAGAGGCTCACCGATCTTTACAAGTGATACTTTGTAGAGGCTCACCGATCTTTACAAGTGATACTTTGTAGAGGTTCACCGATCTTTACAAGTGATACTTTGTAGAGGTTCATAGCTCTTTACAAGTGATACTTTGTAGAGGCTCACCGATCTTTACAAGTGATACTTTGTAGAGGTTCACCGATCTTTACAAGTGATACTTTGTAGAGGTTCACCGATCTTTACAAGTGATACTTTGTAGAGGTTCATAGCTCTTGACAAGTGATACTTTGTAGAGGCTCACCGATCTTTACAAGTGATACTTTGTAGAGGCTCACCGATCTTTACAAGTGATACTTTGTAGAGGTTCATAGCTCTTGACAAGTGACGCTTTGTAGAGTCTCACCGATCTTTACAAGTGATACTTTGTAGAGGTTCATAGCTCTTGACGAGTGACGCTTTGTAGAGGCTCACCGATCTTTACAAGTGATACTTTGTAGAGGCTCACCGATCTTTACAAGTGATACTTTGTAGAAGTTCATAGCTCTTGACAAGTGACGCTTTGTAGAGGCTCACCGATCTTTACAAGTGATACTTTGTAGAGGCTCACCGATCTTTACAAGTGACGCTTTGTAGAGGCTCACCGATCTTTACAAGTGATACTTTGTAGAGGCTCACCGATCTTTACAAGTGATACTTTGTAGAGGTTCATAGCTCTTGACAAGTGACGCTTTGTAGAGGCTCACCGATCTTTACAAGTGATACTTTGTAGAGGTTCATAGCTCTTGACGAGTGACGCTTTGTAGAGGCTCACCGATCTTTACAAGTGATACTTTGTAGAGGCTCACCGATCTTTACAAGTGATACTTTGTAGAGGTTCATAGCTCTTGACGAGTGATGCTTTGTAGAGGCTCACCGATCTTTACAAGTGATACTTTGTAGAGGTTCATAGCTCTTGACAAGTGACGCTTTGTAGAGGTTCACCGATCTTTACAAGTGATACTTTGTAGAGGTTCATAGCTCTTGACAAGTGATACTTTGTAGAGGCTCACCGATCTTTACAAGTGATACTTTGTAGAGGCTCACCGATCTTTACAAGTGACGCTTTGTAGAGGCTCACCGATCTTTACAAGTGATACTTTGTAGAGGTTCATAGCTCTTGACAAGTGACGCTTTGTAGAGGCTCACCGATCTTTACAAGTGATACTTTGCAGAGGTTCATAGCTCTTGACGAGTGACGCTTTGTAGAGGCTCACCGATCTTTACAAGTGATACTTTGTAGAGGCTCACCGATCTTTACAAGTGATACTTTGTAGAGGTTCATAGCTCTTGACAAGTGATGCTTTGTAGAGGCTCACCGATCTTTACAAGTGATACTTTGTAGAGGTTCATAGCTCTTGACGAGTGATACTTTGTAGAGGTTCATAGCTCTTTACAAGTGATACTTTGTAGAGGTTCATAGCTCTTGACAAGTGATGCTTTGTAGAGGCTCACCGATCTTTACAAGTGATACTTTGTAGAGGTTCATAGCTCTTGACGAGTGATACTTTGTAGAGGTTCATAGCTCTTTACAAGTGATACTTTGTAGAGGTTCATAGCTCTTGACAAGTGATGCTTTGTAGAGGCTCACCGATCTTTACAAGTGATACTTTGTAGAGGTTCATAGCTCTTGACAAGTGACACTTTGTAGAGGCTCACCGATCTTTACAAGTGATACTTTGTAGAGGCTCACCGATCTTTACAAGTGATACTTTGTAGAGGTTCATAGCTCTTGACGAGTGATGCTTTGTAGAGGCTCACCGATCTTTACAAGTGATACTTTGTAGAGGCTCACCGATCTTTACAAGTGACGCTTTGTAGAGGCTCACAGATCTTTACAAGTGATACTTTGTAGAGGTTCATAGCTCTTGACAAGTGACGCTTTGTAGAGGCTCACCGATCTTTACAAGTGATACTTTGTAGAGGTTCATAGCTCTTGACGAGTGACGCTTTGTAGAGGCTCACCGATCTTTACAAGTGATACTTTGTAGAGGCTCACCGATCTTTACAAGTGATACTTTGTAGAGGTTCATAGCTCTTGACGAGTGATGCTTTGTAGAGGCTCACCGATCTTTACAAGTGATACTTTGTAGAGGTTCATAGCTCTTGACAAGTGACGCTTTGTAGAGGCTCACCGATCTATACAAGTGATACTTTGTAGAGGTTCACCGATCTTTACAAGTGACGCTTTGTAGAGGTTCACCGATCTTTACAAGTGATACTTTGTAGAGGCTCACCGATCTTTACAAGTGATACTTTGTAGAGGCTCACCGATCTTTACAAGTGATACTTTGTAGAGGTTCATAGCTCTTGACAAGTGACGCTTTGTAGAGGCTCACCGATCTTTACAAGTGATACTTTGTAGAGGTTCACCGATCTTTACAAGTGATACTTTGTAGAGGTTCATAGCTCTTGACAAGTGATGCTTTGTAGAGGCTCACCGATCTTTACAAGTGATACTTTGTAGAGGCTCACCGATCTTTACAAGTGATACTTTGTAGAGGTTCACCGATCTTTACAAGTGACGCTTTGTAGAGGTTCACCGATCTTTACAAGTGACGCTTTGTAGAGGCTCACCGATCTTTACAAGTGATACTTTGTAGAGGCTCACCGATCTTTACAAGTGATACTTTGTAGAGGTTCACCGATCTTTACAAGTGACGCTTTGTAGAGGTTCACCGATCTTTGCAAGTGACGCTTTGTAGAGGCTCACCGATCTTTACAAGTGATACTTTGTAGAGGCTCACCGATCTTTACAAGTGATACTTTGTATAGGTTCATAGCTCTTTACAAGTGATACTTTGTAGAGGCTCACCGATCTTTACAAGTGATACTTTGTAGAGGTTCACCGATCTTTACAAGTGATACTTTGTAGAGGTTCACCGATCTTTACAAGTGATACTTTGTAGAGGTTCATAGCTCTTTACAAGTGATACTTTGTAGAGGCTCACCGATCTTTACAAGTGATACTTTGTAGAGGCTCACCGATCTTTACAAGTGATACTTTGTAGAGGTTCACCGATCTTTACAAGTGATACTTTGTAGAGGCTCACCGATCTTTACAAGTGATACTTTGTAGAGGCTCACCGATCTTTACAAGTGATACTTTGTAGAGGCTCACCGATCTTTACAAGTGATACTTTGTAGAGGTTCACCGATCTTTACAAGTGATACTTTGTAGAGGTTCACCGATCTTTACAAGTGATACTTTGTAGAGGTTCATAGCTCTTGACAAGTGATACTTTGTAGAGGCTCACCGATCTTTACAAGTGATACTTTGTAGAGGCTCACCGATCTTTACAAGTGATACTTTGTAGAGGCTCACCGATCTTTACAAGTGATACTTTGTAGAGGTTCATAGCTCTTGACGAGTGATGCTTTGTAGAGGCTCACCGATCTTGACGAGTGATACTTTGTAGAGGCTCACCGATCTTTACAAGTGATACTTTGTAGAGGTTCATAGCTCTTGACGAGTGACGCTTTGTAGAGGCTCACCGATCTTTACAAGTGATACTTTGTAGAGGCTCACCGATCTTTACAAGTGATACTTTGTAGAGGTTCATAGCTCTTGACGAGTGATACTTTGTAGAGGCTCACCGATCTTTACAAGTGATACTTTGTAGAGGTTCACCGATCTCTACAAGTGACGCTTTGTAGAGGCTCACCGATCTTTACAAGTGATACTTTGTAGAGGCTCACCGATCTTTACAAGTGATACTTTGTAGAGGTTCATAGCTCTTGACGAGTGATGCTTTGTAGAGGCTCACCGATCTTTACAAGTGATACTTTGTAGAGGTTCATAGCTCTTGACGAGTGACGCTTTGTAGAGGCTCACCGATCTTTACAAGTGATACTTTGTAGAGGCTCACCGATCTTTACAAGTGATACTTTGTAGAGGTTCATAGCTCTTGACGAGTGATGCTTTGTAGAGGCTCACCGATCTTTACAAGTGATACTTTGTAGAGGTTCATAGCTCTTGACAAGTGACGCTTTGTAGAGGCTCACCGATCTATACAAGTGATACTTTGTAGAGGTTCACCGATCTTTACAAGTGACGCTTTGTAGAGGTTCACCGATCTTTACAAGTGATACTTTGTAGAGGCTCACCGATCTTTACAAGTGATACTTTGTAGAGGCTCACCGATCTTTACAAGTGATACTTTGTAGAGGTTCATAGCTCTTGACAAGTGACGCTTTGTAGAGGCTCACCGATCTTTACAAGTGATACTTTGTAGAGGTTCACCGATCTTTACAAGTGATACTTTGTAGAGGTTCATAGCTCTTGACAAGTGATGCTTTGTAGAGGCTCACCGATCTTTACAAGTGATACTTTGTAGAGGCTCACCGATCTTTACAAGTGATACTTTGTAGAGGTTCACCGATCTTTACAAGTGACGCTTTGTAGAGGTTCACCGATGATTACAAGTGACGCTTTGTAGAGGCTCACCGATCTTTACAAGTGATACTTTGTAGAGGCTCACCGATCTTTACAAGTGATACTTTGTAGAGGTTCACCGATCTTTACAAGTGACGCTTTGTAGAGGTTCACCGATCTTTACAAGTGACGCTTTGTAGAGGCTCACCGATATTTACAACTGATACTTTGTAGAGGCTCACCGATCTTTACAAGTGATACTTTGTAGAGGTTCATAGCTCTTTACAAGTGATACTTTGTAGAGGCTCACCGATCTTTACAAGTGATACTTTGTAGAGGTTCACCGATCTTTACAAGTGATACTTTGTAGAGGTTCACCGATCTTTACAAGTGATACTTTGTAGAGGTTCATAGCTCTTTACAAGTGATACTTTGTAGAGGCTCACCGATCTTTACAAGTGATACTTTGTAGAGGTTCACCGATCTTTACAAGTGATACTTTGTAGAGGTTCACCGATCTTTACAAGTGATACTTTGTAGAGGTTCATAGCTCTTGACAAGTGATACTTTGTAGAGGCTCACCGATCTTTACAAGTGATACTTTGTAGAGGCTCACCGATCTTTACAAGTGATACTTTGTAGAGGCTCACCGATCTTTACAAGTGATACTTTGAAGAGGTTCACCGATCTTTACAAGTGATACTTTGTAGAGGTTCACCGATCTTTACAAGTGATACTTTGTAGAGGTTCATAGCTCTTTACAAGTGATACTTTGTAGAGGCTCACCGATCTTTACAAGTGATACTTTGTAGAGGTTCACCGATCTTTACAAGTGACGCTTTGTAGAGGCTCACCGATCTTTACAAGTGATACTTTGTAGAGGCTCACCGATCTTTACAAGTGATACTTTGTAGAGGTTCATAGGTCTTGACGAGTGATGCTTTGTAGAGGCTCACCGATCTTTACAAGTGATACTTTGTAGAGGTTCATAGCTCTTGACGAGTGACGCTTTGTAGAGGCTCACCGATCTTTACAAGTGATACTTTGTAGAGGCTCACCGATCTTTACAAGTGATACTTTGTAGAGGTTCACCGATCTTTACAAGTGACGCTTTGTAGAGGTTCACCGATCATTACAAGTGACGCTTTGTAGAGGCTCACCGATCTTTACAAGTGATACTTTGTAGAGGCTCACCGATCTTTACAAGTGATACTTTGTAGAGGTTCACCGATCTTTACAAGTGACGCTTTGTAGAGGTTCACCGATCTTTACAAGTGACGCTTTGTAGAGGCTCACCGATATTTACAAGTGATACTTTGTAGAGGCTCACCGATCTTTACAAGTGATACTTTGTAGAGGTTCATAGCTCTTTACAAGTGATACTTTGTAGAGGCTTACCGATCTTTACAAGTGATACTTTGTAGAGGTTCACCGATCTTTACAAGTGATACTTTGTAGAGGTTCACCGATCTTTACAAGTGATACTTTGTAGAGGTTCATAGCTCTTTACAAGTGATACTTTGTAGAGGCTCACCGATCTTTACAAGTGATACTTTGTAGAGGTTCACCGATCTTTACAAGTGATACTTTGTAGAGGTTCACCGATCTTTACAAGTGATACTTTGTAGAGGTTCATAGCTCTTTACAAGTGATACTTTGTAGAGGCTCACCGATCTTTACAAGTGATACTTTGTAGAGGCTCACCGATCTTTACAAGTGATACTTTGTAGAGGTTCACCGATCTTTACAAGTGATACTTTGTAGAGGTTCACCGATCTTTACAAGTGATACTTTGTAGAGGTTCATAGCTCTTTACAAGTGATCCTTTGTAGAGGCTCACCGATCTTTACAAGTGATACTTTGTAGAGGCTCACCGATCTTTACAAGTGATACTTTGTAGAGGTTCACCGATCTCTACAAGTGATACTTTGTAGAGGTTCACCGATCTTTACAAGTGATACTTTGTAGAGGTTCATAGCTCTTTACAAGTGATACTTTGTAGAGGCTCACCGATCTTTACAAGTGATACTTTGTAGAGGTTCACCGATCTTTACAAGTGACGCTTTGTAGAGGCTCACCGATCTTTACAAGTGATACTTTGTAGAGGTTCACCGATCTTTACAAGTGATACTTTGTAGAGGTTCACCGATCTTTACAAGTGATACTTTGTAGAGGTTCATAGCTCTTTACAAGTGATCCTTTGTAGAGGCTCACCGATCTTTACAAGTGATACTTTGTAGAGGCTCACCGATCTTTACAAGTGATACTTTGTAGAGGCTCACCGATCTTTACAAGTGATACTTTGTAGAGGTTCACCGATCTCTACAAGTGATACTTTGTAGAGGTTCACCGATCTTTACAAGTGATACTTTGTAGAGGTTCATAGCTCTTTACAAGTGATACTTTGTAGAGGCTCACCGATCTTTACAAGTGATACTTTGTAGAGGCTCACCGATCTTTACAAGTGATACTTTGTAGAGGCTCACCGATCTTTACAAGTGATACTTTGTAGAGGTTCACCGATCTTTACAAGTGATACTTTGTAGAGGCTCACCGATCTTTACAAGTGATACTTTGTAGAGGCTCACCGATCTTTACAAGTGATACTTTGTAGAGGTTCACCGATCTTTACAAGTGATACTTTGTAGAGGTTCATAGCTCTTTACAAGTGATACTTTGTAGAGGCTCACCGATCTTTACAAGTGATACTTTGTAGAGGTTCATAGCTCTTTACAAGTGATACTTTGTAGAGGTTCATAGCTCTTGACAAGTGATACTTTGTAGAGGCTCACCGATCTTTACAAGTGATACTTTGTAGAGGCTCACCGATCTTTACAAGTGATACTTTGTAGAGGCTCACCGATCTTTACAAGTGATACTTTGTAGAGGTTCACCGATCTTTACAAGTGATACTTTGTAGAGGTTCACCGATCTTTACAAGTGATACTTTGTAGAGGTTCATAGCTCTTTACAAGTGATCCTTTGTAGAGGCTCACCGATCTTTACAAGTGATACTTTGTAGAGGCTCACCGATCTTTACAAGTGATACTTTGTAGAGGTTCACCGATCTCTACAAGTGATACTTTGTAGAGGTTCACCGATCTTTACAAGTGATACTTTGTAGAGGTTCATAGCTCTTTACAAGTGATACTTTGTAGAGGCTCACCGATCTTTACAAGTGATACTTTGTAGAGGTTCACCGATCTTTACAAGTGACGCTTTGTAGAGGCTCACCGATCTTTACAAGTGATACTTTGTAGAGGTTCACCGATCTTTACAAGTGATACTTTGTAGAGGTTCACCGATCTTTACAAGTGATACTTTGTAGAGGTTCATAGCTCTTTACAAGTGATCCTTTGTAGAGGCTCACCGATCTTTACAAGTGATACTTTGTAGAGGCTCACCGATCTTTACAAGTGATACTTTGTAGAGGCTCACCGATCTTTACAAGTGATACTTTGTAGAGGTTCACCGATCTCTACAAGTGATACTTTGTAGAGGTTCACCGATCTTTACAAGTGATACTTTGTAGAGGTTCATAGCTCTTTACAAGTGATACTTTGTAGAGGCTCACCGATCTTTACAAGTGATACTTTGTAGAGGCTCACCGATCTTTACAAGTGATACTTTGTAGAGGCTCACCGATCTTTACAAGTGATACTTTGTAGAGGTTCACCGATCTTTACAAGTGATACTTTGTAGAGGTTCACCGATCTTTACAAGTGATACTTTGTAGAGGTTCATAGCTCTTTACAAGTGATCCTTTGTAGAGGCTCACCGATCTTTACAAGTGATACTTTGTAGAGGCTCACCGATCTTTACAAGTGATACTTTGTAGAGGCTCACCGATCTTTACAAGTGATACTTTGTAGAGGTTCACCGATCTCTACAAGTGATACTTTGTAGAGGTTCACCGATCTTTACAAGTGATACTTTGTAGAGGTTCATAGCTCTTTACAAGTGATACTTTGTAGAGGCTCACCGATCTTTACAAGTGATACTTTGTAGAGGTTCACCGATCTTTACAAGTGACGCTTTGTAGAGGCTCACCGATCTTTACAAGTGATACTTTGTAGAGGCTCACCAATCTCTACAAGTGATACTTTGTAGAGGTTCATAGGTCTTGACGAGTGATGCTTTGTAGAGGCTCACCGATCTTTACAAGTGATACTTTGTAGAGGTTCATAGCTCTTGACGAGTGACGCTTTGTAGAGGCTCACCGATCTTTACAAGTGATACTTTGTAGAGGCTCACCGATCTTTACAAGTGATACTTTGTAGAGGTTCATAGCTCTTGACGAGTGATGCTTTGTAGAGGCTCACCGATCTTTACAAGTGATACTTTGTAGAGGTTCATAGCTCTTGACAAGTGACGCTTTGTAGAGGCTCACCGATCTATACAAGTGATACTTTGTAGAGGTTCACCGATCTTTACAAGTGACGCTTTGTAGAGGTTCACCGATCTTTACAAGTGATACTTTGTAGAGGTTCACCGATCTTTACAAGTGACGCTTTGTAGAGGTTCACCGATCTCTACAAGTGATACTTTGTAGAGGTTCACCGATCTTTACAAGTGATACTTTGTAGAGGTTCATAGCTCTTTACAAGTGATACTTTGTAGAGGCTCACCGATCTTTACAAGTGATACTTTGTAGAGGTTCACCGATCTTTACAAGTGATACTTTGTAGAGGTTCATAGCTCTTTACAAGTGATACTTTGTAGAGGCTCACCGATCTTTACAAGTGATACTTTGTAGAGGTTCATAGCTCTTTACAAGTGATACTTTGTAGAGGTTCATAGCTCTTGACAAGTGATACTTTGTAGAGGCTCACCGATCTTTACAAGTGATACTTTGTAGAGGCTCACCGATCTTTACAAGTGATACTTTGTAGAGGCTCACCGATCTTTACAAGTGATACTTTGTAGAGGTTCACCGATCTTTACAAGTGATACTTTGTAGAGGTTCACCGATCTTTACAAGTGATACTTTGTAGAGGTTCATAGCTCTTTACAAGTGATCCTTTGTAGAGGCTCACCGATCTTTACAAGTGATACTTTGTAGAGGCTCACCGATCTTTACAAGTGATACTTTGTAGAGGTTCACCGATCTCTACAAGTGATACTTTGTAGAGGTTCACCGATCTTTACAAGTGATACTTTGTAGAGGTTCATAGCTCTTTACAAGTGATACTTTGTAGAGGCTCACCGATCTTTACAAGTGATACTTTGTAGAGGTTCACCGATCTTTACAAGTGACGCTTTGTAGAGGCTCACCGATCTTTACAAGTGATACTTTGTAGAGGTTCACCGATCTTTACAAGTGATACTTTGTAGAGGTTCACCGATCTTTACAAGTGATACTTTGTAGAGGTTCATAGCTCTTTACAAGTGATCCTTTGTAGAGGCTCACCGATCTTTACAAGTGATACTTTGTAGAGGCTCACCGATCTTTACAAGTGATACTTTGTAGAGGCTCACCGATCTTTACAAGTGATACTTTGTAGAGGTTCACCGATCTCTACAAGTGATACTTTGTAGAGGTTCACCGATCTTTACAAGTGATACTTTGTAGAGGTTCATAGCTCTTTACAAGTGATACTTTGTAGAGGCTCACCGATCTTTACAAGTGATACTTTGTAGAGGCTCACCGATCTTTACAAGTGATACTTTGTAGAGGCTCACCGATCTTTACAAGTGATACTTTGTAGAGGTTCACCGATCTTTACAAGTGATACTTTGTAGAGGCTCACCGATCTTTACAAGTGATACTTTGTAGAGGCTCACCGATCTTTACAAGTGATACTTTGTAGAGGTTCACCGATCTTTACAAGTGATACTTTGTAGAGGTTCATAGCTCTTTACAAGTGATACTTTGTAGAGGCTCACCGATCTTTACAAGTGATACTTTGTAGAGGTTCATAGCTCTTTACAAGTGATACTTTGTAGAGGTTCATAGCTCTTGACAAGTGATACTTTGTAGAGGCTCACCGATCTTTACAAGTGATACTTTGTAGAGGCTCACCGATCTTTACAAGTGATACTTTGTAGAGGCTCACCGATCTTTACAAGTGATACTTTGTAGAGGTTCACCGATCTTTACAAGTGATACTTTGTAGAGGTTCACCGATCTTTACAAGTGATACTTTGTAGAGGTTCATAGCTCTTTACAAGTGATCCTTTGTAGAGGCTCACCGATCTTTACAAGTGATACTTTGTAGAGGCTCACCGATCTTTACAAGTGATACTTTGTAGAGGTTCACCGATCTCTACAAGTGATACTTTGTAGAGGTTCACCGATCTTTACAAGTGATACTTTGTAGAGGTTCATAGCTCTTTACAAGTGATACTTTGTAGAGGCTCACCGATCTTTACAAGTGATACTTTGTAGAGGTTCACCGATCTTTACAAGTGACGCTTTGTAGAGGCTCACCGATCTTTACAAGTGATACTTTGTAGAGGTTCACCGATCTTTACAAGTGATACTTTGTAGAGGTTCACCGATCTTTACAAGTGATACTTTGTAGAGGTTCATAGCTCTTTACAAGTGATCCTTTGTAGAGGCTCACCGATCTTTACAAGTGATACTTTGTAGAGGCTCACCGATCTTTACAAGTGATACTTTGTAGAGGCTCACCGATCTTTACAAGTGATACTTTGTAGAGGTTCACCGATCTCTACAAGTGATACTTTGTAGAGGTTCACCGATCTTTACAAGTGATACTTTGTAGAGGTTCATAGCTCTTTACAAGTGATACTTTGTAGAGGCTCACCGATCTTTACAAGTGATACTTTGTAGAGGCTCACCGATCTTTACAAGTGATACTTTGTAGAGGCTCACCGATCTTTACAAGTGATACTTTGTAGAGGTTCACCGATCTTTACAAGTGATACTTTGTAGAGGTTCACCGATCTTTACAAGTGATACTTTGTAGAGGTTCATAGCTCTTTACAAGTGATCCTTTGTAGAGGCTCACCGATCTTTACAAGTGATACTTTGTAGAGGCTCACCGATCTTTACAAGTGATACTTTGTAGAGGCTCACCGATCTTTACAAGTGATACTTTGTAGAGGTTCACCGATCTCTACAAGTGATACTTTGTAGAGGTTCACCGATCTTTACAAGTGATACTTTGTAGAGGTTCATAGCTCTTTACAAGTGATACTTTGTAGAGGCTCACCGATCTTTACAAGTGATACTTTGTAGAGGTTCACCGATCTTTACAAGTGACGCTTTGTAGAGGCTCACCGATCTTTACAAGTGATACTTTGTAGAGGCTCACCAATCTCTACAAGTGATACTTTGTAGAGGTTCATAGGTCTTGACGAGTGATGCTTTGTAGAGGCTCACCGATCTTTACAAGTGATACTTTGTAGAGGTTCATAGCTCTTGACGAGTGACGCTTTGTAGAGGCTCACCGATCTTTACAAGTGATACTTTGTAGAGGCTCACCGATCTTTACAAGTGATACTTTGTAGAGGTTCATAGCTCTTGACGAGTGATGCTTTGTAGAGGCTCACCGATCTTTACAAGTGATACTTTGTAGAGGTTCATAGCTCTTGACAAGTGACGCTTTGTAGAGGCTCACCGATCTATACAAGTGATACTTTGTAGAGGTTCACCGATCTTTACAAGTGACGCTTTGTAGAGGTTCACCGATCTTTACAAGTGATACTTTGTAGAGGCTCACCGATCTTTACAAGTGATACTTTGTAGAGGCTCACCGATCTTTACAAGTGATACTTTGTAGAGGTTCATAGCTCTTGACAAGTGACGCTTTGTAGAGGCTCACCGATCTTTACAAGTGATACTTTGTAGAGGTTCACCGATCTTTACAAGTGATACTTTGTAGAGGTTCATAGCTCTTGACAAGTGATGCTTTGTAGAGGCTCACCGATCTTTACAAGTGATACTTTGTAGAGGCTCACCGATCTTTACAAGTGATACTTTGTAGAGGTTCACCGATCTTTACAAGTGACGCTTTGTAGAGGTTCACCGATCTTTACAAGTGACGCTTTGTAGAGGCTCACCGATCTTTACAAGTGATACTTTGTAGAGGCTCACCGATCTTTACAAGTGATACTTTGTAGAGGTTCATCGATCTTTACAAGTGACGCTTTGTAGAGGTTCACCGATCTTTACAAGTGATACTTTGTAGAGGCTCACCGATCTTTACAAGTGATACTTTGTAGAGGTTCATAGGTCTTTACAAGTGATACTTTGTAGAGGCTCACCGATCTTTACAAGTGATACTTTGTAGAGGTTCACCGATCTTTACAAGTGATACTTTGTAGAGGTTCACCGATCTTTACAAGTGATACTTTGTAGAGGTTCATAGCTCTTTACAAGTGATACTTTGTAGAGGCTCACCGATCTTTACAAGTGATACTTTGTAGAGGTTCACCGATCTTTACAAGTGATACTTTGTAGAGGTTCACCGATCTTTACAAGTGATACTTTGTAGAGGTTCATAGCTCTTGACAAGTGATACTTTGTAGAGGCTCACCGATCTTTACAAGTGATACTTTGTAGAGGCTCACCGATCTTTACAAGTGATACTTTGTAGAGGCTCACCGATCTTTACAAGTGATACTTTGTAGAGGTTCACCGATCTTTACAAGTGATACTTTGTAGAGGTTCATAGCTCTTTAAAAGTGATACTTTGTAGAGGCTCACCGATCTTTACAAGTGATACTTTGTAGAGGTTCACCGATCTTTACAAGTGATACTTTGTAGAGGTTCATAGCTCTTTACAAGTGATACTTTGTAGAGGCTCACCGATCTTTACAAGTGATACTTTGTAGAGGCTCACCGATCTTTACAAGTGATACTTTGTAGAGGTTCACCGATCTTTACAAGTGATACTTTGTAGAGGCTCACCGATCTTTACAAGTGATACTTTGTAGAGGCTCACCGATCTTTACAAGTGATACTTTGTAGAGGCTCACCGATCTTTACAAGTGATACTTTGTAGAGGTTCACCGATCTTTACAAGTGATACTTTGTAGAGGTTCACCGATCTTTACAAGTGATACTTTGTAGAGGTTCATAGCTCTTGACAAGTGATACTTTGTAGAGGCTCACCGATCTTTACAAGTGATACTTTGTAGAGGCTCACCGATCTTTACAAGTGATACTTTGTAGAGGTTCACTGATCTTTACAAGTGATACTTTGTAGAGGTTCATAGCTCTTGACGAGTGATGCTTTGTAGAGGCTCACCGATCTTGACGAGTGATACTTTGTAGAGGCTCACCGATCTTTACAAGTGATACTTTGTAGAGGTTCATAGCTCTTGACGAGTGATACTTTGTAGAGGCTCACCGATCTTGACAAGTGATACTTTGTAGAGGCTCACCGATCTTTACAAGTGATACTTTGTAGAGGTTCATAGCTCTTGACGAGTGATACTTTGTAGAGGCTCACCGATCTTTACAAGTGATACTTTGTAGAGGTTCACCGATCTTTACAAGTGACGCTTTGTAGAGGCTCACCGATCTTTACAAGTGATACTTTGTAGAGGCTCACCGATCTTTACAAGTGATACTTTGTAGAGGTTCACCGATCTTTACAAGTGACGCTTTGTAGAGGTTCACCGATCTTTACAAGTGACGCTTTGTAGAGGCTCACCGATCTTTACAAGTGATACTTTGTAGAGGCTCACCGATCTTTACAAGTGATACTTTGTAGAGGTTCACCGATCTTTACAAGTGATACTTTGTAGAGGTTCACCGATCTTTACAAGTGATACTTTGTAGAGGTTCACCGATCTTTACAAGTGATACTTTGTAGAGGTTCACCGATCTTTACAAGTGATACTTTGTAGAGGCTCACCGATCTTTACAAGTGATACTTTGTAGAGGTTCACCGATCTTTACAAGTGATACTTTGTAGAGGTTCACCGATCTTTACAAGTGATACTTTGTAGAGGCTCACCGATCTTTACAAGTGATACTTTGTAGAGGTTCACCGATCTTTACAAGTGATACTTTGTAGAGGTTCACCGATCTTTACAAGTGATACTTTGTAGAGGTTCATAGCTCTTGACAAGTGATACTTTGTAGAGGCTCACCGATCTTTACAAGTGATACTTTGTAGAGGCTCACCGATCTTTACAAGTGATACTTTGTAGAGGCTCACCGATCTTTACAAGTGATACTTTGTAGAGGTTCACCGATCTTTACAAGTGATACTTTGTAGAGGTTCATAGCTCTTTACAAGTGATACTTTGTAGAGGCTCACCGATCTTTACAAGTGATACTTTGTAGAGGTTCACCGATCTTTACAAGTGATACTTTGTAGAGGTTCACCGATCTTTACAAGTGATACTTTGTAGAGGTTCATAGCTCTTTACAAGTGATACTTTGTAGAGGCTCACCGATCTTTACAAGTGATACTTTGTAGAGGCTCACCGATCTTTACAAGTGATACTTTGTAGAGGTTCACCGATCTTTACAAGTGATACTTTGTAGAGGTTCACCGATCTTTACAAGTGATACTTTGTAGAGGTTCATAGCTCTTTACAAGTGATCCTTTGTAGAGGCTCACCGATCTTTACAAGTGATACTTTGTAGAGGCTCACCGATCTTTACAAGTGATACTTTGTAGAGGCTCACCGATCTTTACAAGTGATACTTTGTAGAGGTTCACCGATCTCTACAAGTGATACTTTGTAGAGGTTCACCGATCTTTACAAGTGATACTTTGTAGAGGTTCATAGCTCTTTACAAGTGATACTTTGTAGAGGCTCACCGATCTTTACAAGTGATACTTTGTAGAGGTTCACCGATCTTTACAAGTGACGCTTTGTAGAGGCTCACCGATCTTTACAAGTGATACTTTGTAGAGGCTCACCAATCTCTACAAGTGATACTTTGTAGAGGTTCATAGGTCTTGACGAGTGATGCTTTGTAGAGGCTCACCGATCTTTACAAGTGATACTTTGTAGAGGTTCATAGCTCTTGACGAGTGACGCTTTGTAGAGGCTCACCGATCTTTACAAGTGATACTTTGTAGAGGCTCACCGATCTTTACAAGTGATACTTTGTAGAGGTTCATAGCTCTTGACGAGTGATGCTTTGTAGAGGCTCACCGATCTTTACAAGTGATACTTTGTAGAGGTTCATAGCTCTTGACAAGTGACGCTTTGTAGAGGCTCACCGATCTATACAAGTGATACTTTGTAGAGGTTCACCGATCTTTACAAGTGACGCTTTGTAGAGGTTCACCGATCTTTACAAGTGATACTTTGTAGAGGCTCACCGATCTTTACAAGTGATACTTTGTAGAGGCTCACCGATCTTTACAAGTGATACTTTGTAGAGGTTCATAGCTCTTGACAAGTGACGCTTTGTAGAGGCTCACCGATCTTTACAAGTGATACTTTGTAGAGGTTCACCGATCTTTACAAGTGATACTTTGTAGAGGTTCATAGCTCTTGACAAGTGATGCTTTGTAGAGGCTCACCGATCTTTACAAGTGATACTTTGTAGAGGCTCACCGATCTTTACAAGTGATACTTTGTAGAGGTTCACCGATCTTTACAAGTGACGCTTTGTAGAGGTTCACCGATCTTTACAAGTGACGCTTTGTAGAGGCTCACCGATCTTTACAAGTGATACTTTGTAGAGGCTCACCGATCTTTACAAGTGATACTTTGTAGAGGTTCATCGATCTTTACAAGTGACGCTTTGTAGAGGTTCACCGATCTTTACAAGTGATACTTTGTAGAGGCTCACCGATCTTTACAAGTGATACTTTGTAGAGGTTCATAGGTCTTTACAAGTGATACTTTGTAGAGGCTCACCGATCTTTACAAGTGATACTTTGTAGAGGTTCACCGATCTTTACAAGTGATACTTTGTAGAGGTTCACCGATCTTTACAAGTGATACTTTGTAGAGGTTCATAGCTCTTTACAAGTGATACTTTGTAGAGGCTCACCGATCTTTACAAGTGATACTTTGTAGAGGTTCACCGATCTTTACAAGTGATACTTTGTAGAGGTTCACCGATCTTTACAAGTGATACTTTGTAGAGGTTCATAGCTCTTGACAAGTGATACTTTGTAGAGGCTCACCGATCTTTACAAGTGATACTTTGTAGAGGCTCACCGATCTTTACAAGTGATACTTTGTAGAGGCTCACCGATCTTTACAAGTGATACTTTGTAGAGGTTCACCGATCTTTACAAGTGATACTTTGTAGAGGTTCATAGCTCTTTAAAAGTGATACTTTGTAGAGGCTCACCGATCTTTACAAGTGATACTTTGTAGAGGTTCACCGATCTTTACAAGTGATACTTTGTAGAGGTTCATAGCTCTTTACAAGTGATACTTTGTAGAGGCTCACCGATCTTTACAAGTGATACTTTGTAGAGGCTCACCGATCTTTACAAGTGATACTTTGTAGAGGTTCACCGATCTTTACAAGTGATACTTTGTAGAGGCTCACCGATCTTTACAAGTGATACTTTGTAGAGGCTCACCGATCTTTACAAGTGATACTTTGTAGAGGCTCACCGATCTTTACAAGTGATACTTTGTAGAGGTTCACCGATCTTTACAAGTGATACTTTGTAGAGGTTCACCGATCTTTACAAGTGATACTTTGTAGAGGTTCATAGCTCTTGACAAGTGATACTTTGTAGAGGCTCACCGATCTTTACAAGTGATACTTTGTAGAGGCTCACCGATCTTTACAAGTGATACTTTGTAGAGGTTCACTGATCTTTACAAGTGATACTTTGTAGAGGTTCATAGCTCTTGACGAGTGATGCTTTGTAGAGGCTCACCGATCTTGACGAGTGATACTTTGTAGAGGCTCACCGATCTTTACAAGTGATACTTTGTAGAGGTTCATAGCTCTTGACGAGTGATACTTTGTAGAGGCTCACCGATCTTGACAAGTGATACTTTGTAGAGGCTCACCGATCTTTACAAGTGATACTTTGTAGAGGTTCATAGCTCTTGACGAGTGATACTTTGTAGAGGCTCACCGATCTTTACAAGTGATACTTTGTAGAGGTTCACCGATCTTTACAAGTGACGCTTTGTAGAGGCTCACCGATCTTTACAAGTGATACTTTGTAGAGGCTCACCGATCTTTACAAGTGATACTTTGTAGAGGTTCACCGATCTTTACAAGTGACGCTTTGTAGAGGTTCACCGATCTTTACAAGTGACGCTTTGTAGAGGCTCACCGATCTTTACAAGTGATACTTTGTAGAGGCTCACCGATCTTTACAAGTGATACTTTGTAGAGGTTCACCGATCTTTACAAGTGATACTTTGTAGAGGTTCACCGATCTTTACAAGTGATACTTTGTAGAGGTTCACCGATCTTTACAAGTGATACTTTGTAGAGGTTCACCGATCTTTACAAGTGATACTTTGTAGAGGCTCACCGATCTTTACAAGTGATACTTTGTAGAGGTTCACCGATCTTTACAAGTGATACTTTGTAGAGGTTCACCGATCTTTACAAGTGATACTTTGTAGAGGCTCACCGATCTTTACAAGTGATACTTTGTAGAGGTTCACCGATCTTTACAAGTGATACTTTGTAGAGGTTCACCGATCTTTACAAGTGATACTTTGTAGAGGTTCATAGCTCTTGACAAGTGATACTTTGTAGAGGCTCACCGATCTTTACAAGTGATACTTTGTAGAGGCTCACCGATCTTTACAAGTGATACTTTGTAGAGGCTCACCGATCTTTACAAGTGATACTTTGTAGAGGTTCACCGATCTTTACAAGTGATACTTTGTAGAGGTTCATAGCTCTTTACAAGTGATACTTTGTAGAGGCTCACCGATCTTTACAAGTGATACTTTGTAGAGGTTCACCGATCTTTACAAGTGATACTTTGTAGAGGTTCACCGATCTTTACAAGTGATACTTTGTAGAGGTTCATAGCTCTTTACAAGTGATACTTTGTAGAGGCTCACCGATCTTTACAAGTGATACTTTGTAGAGGCTCACCGATCTTTACAAGTGATACTTTGTAGAGGTTCACCGATCTTTACAAGTGATACTTTGTAGAGGCTCACCGATCTTTACAAGTGACGCTTTGTAGAGGCTCACCGATCTTTACAAGTGATACTTTGTAGAGGCTCACCGATCTTTACAAGTGATACTTTGTAGAGGTTCACCGATCTTTACAAGTGATACTTTGTAGAGGTTCACCGATCTTTACAAGTGATACTTTGTAGAGGTTCATAGCTCTTGACGAGTGATGCTTTGTAGAGGCTCACCGATCTTGACGAGTGATACTTTGTAGAGGCTCACCGATCTTTACAAGTGATACTTTGTAGAGGCTCACCGATCTTTACAAGTGATACTTTGTAGAGGTTCATAGCTCTTGACGAGTGATGCTTTGTAGAGGCTCACCGATCTTGACGAGTGATACTTTGTAGAGGCTCACCGATCTTTACAAGTGATACTTTGTAGAGGTTCATAGCTCTTGACGAGTGATACTTTGTAGAGGCTCACCGATCTTTACAAGTGATACTTTGTAGAGGCTCACCGATCTTTACAAGTGATACTTTGTAGAGGTTCATAGCTCTTGACGAGTGATACTTTGTAGAGGCTCACCGATCTTTACAAGTGATACTTTGTAGAGGTTCATAGCTCTTGACGAGTGATGCTGTGTAGAGCTTCATCGCTCTTGACAAAAGTAATGCTTTGTTGAGAGTCGTCGCTCTTTACAAGTGATACTTTGTAGAGGTTCTTTGCTCGGGAATTACAAGTAATGCTTTGTAGAGGTACATCGGTCTTGAATTACCGGTGAGGCTTTGTAAAGATCTATCGCTCCTTTATTTACAAGTGAGTCTTTGTATAGGTTCATCGCTCTTGATTTACAAGTGATGCTTGGTAGAGGTTCATCGTTCCCTTATTTACAAGTGATGATTTGGAGAGGTTCACCGATTTTGAATCACAAGTGATACTTTGTGGTAGTTCATCGCTCTGGAATTAGAAAGTGATGGTTTGTAAAGAATTACGGCTCCTTTATTTACAAGTGAGGCTTTGTAGAGGTTATTTTTGTTCTGATTATCTGCTAATGCTCATCAGAGGTTCAACAAAGTGAAATCAATTTCACATGATTTGTCTGTTTGCTATTTAACACCACAATCAGGAATAGCGCAGTTATATAATGGCGGTTTTGAAATATTCGAGTCTGGACAAAACATTCACAATAATTCACATGACGAGGGCGATCTGCGCAATTTGGACACGGTAACATGCATCAGCAAAGTCTGGGAAGCTGACAACCCAATCATTTTAGTCGCCTATCAGCATAGTCTACTCATAACACAAATACAGGAAGACTACTTCCATACCGGATCTTCACGGCGCCACGCCATATGCAAATCTGCTCTCTCGTATCTTGGAATAGCTTCATAAATATCAATGTTTATGTATACATGGTTGGCATAACTTGGTACATAATGGAGGGAACAGGTGCACAACAGTCATATTGCTCTATTTTGCACCTGTCAGAATTCGCAGTACATCGAAGTTCAGCCACCAAGACATGTCTTGAATATTGGTCGGGTTGAATGGAGGGAGGCCCATTGGATCCCCGAGGTTGGTCGCCTATATTGAGGATTGTCTTAACGGACTACAGCACATTTCCGTTTCCAAACCCAGAAATACTAACACTCCCTTTCATCTCAAAATAATAAGTTTCAAAGTATTACTACAACAGAAAAAATAACCTCATGTTTTGAAATAATCAACCAAATAGCATAGAAATAATTTGCTGGCATATGTATAACTTCAAACAAATATAGATCTGTAGATTGTCCTAGACCATTATTATACACATTATATCACATGTCTTGTTACTGTGATTTATTATATATCTTGTTTTAGTAGCATCTAACGTCTAATTGTTATGATAAAGATCATCTATGTGTATTCTGTATCTTTGTACCTTTAATGTTTATATCTGTAGTTTATAGTACATTGCCACGGATCCTTAATGGAATGCTATGAAATAAACTATCTAATCTTATCTGTGATGCATCGAGCTGGTGTTTTTCCGGACGGGACACAGTATTGTCCGTGTCACTTGGGATGACATACAACACGAATGTTTTGCCCGTGGGGCTCAGTGTCCTGGCTCCCCGCTGTTTACAAGACGGGGGAACTCGGGTACATTTCGCAATACTCTGTAAACCGATATGTGCTTCACACCGGGTATATTTAATGTTGTAGCTGTTGACAAGGTGGAGTGACAGCAGCGAGTGTCTGCGTGGTGGACTATTTTCAGCAAACTGTTAAAACCAACTGCAACACTTCGTGTGCTCATTATAACATGTGCCATTTGTAAAATGTAATACATAATATATAATGGATAACGTTGTTCTTGTGAAGAACTGAATCCCTGTCCCGTGTTATATGAGGGTCTGATTCATGTACTACAACTGTTTTTCGGCATACGTCAGTGGTCGCTCATCAATGAATGGGTACTCGGTAGGAGGACGTTTGTTGTGTATGGTCCCCAGGACGTCGACGACTCGGGTCACGTGGATTCACTCTCAGCGGCTTTGGGCATGTTTGATGTGTATATTAGGCGCATTTCAAATATGCACATTCTTCCGACAAGCGCGTAATCTAAAAAAAATATATCTATATATTTACTACGGAAATGATTGACAATGCGCTTTCACAACACCCTTCTCCCAAAACATTAACATGATCAGCCTTTGATAAAGTCACAACTGAAAGTAGTCATATACATTTTGCATTTAGAGAACTACAGAACACGTTCCGGCTGTCTGGGGGCCTGAGTAGCGGAATTGTGTAATTAACATATACTTCATTGGTCTTGACTTACAAGTGAGGCTTTGTAAAGATTGATCGCTCCTTTATTAACATATACTGATACTTCTTAATACTCATATGTATTCTGCATGTGGATTCTTCACGTGTATTCTGTAACTAGAGAGCATCGCGGGAAGTACATTCGGTACATATCTTTTTGCTTTCAACCTGCATATTCACCCTGAACGGTTCAGATTTTGGTTTTGTCATAGCACCTGTAGAATTAAGAGATAAGGTTGTGAATCTATTATTCCTACTGCGTCGAAGTGATCCTCGTTGTGCTGCAGCATATGAGTTGAGAAAACCTAGAACACTCGGGTATGTGCTGAATGTTTAAAGTACATCTGAACTCTATGTTATCTGGTGTAAGTGAAACAAGCAGATCAGCTGATGTCAGGGGCCTTCATTAACTGACCACTCCTCGGAGGGATGGAGAGCCAAGGAATGCCGCTCATCAACTGCGATTCAGAGCCTCCAGTAAACATTCCTGTTTCCACTTTCATGTTGAGGTCATGTACAGGCGCCCTCACGTGCGTTTCACGGATGAGATTGTTGATCGCCGTAACAGACTTGTGTGTAGCATTTGACTGACTGTTGTAACAATATGCGCATTTTATCACGACGCATTCCTGTTGCTTACATACGTATAACATGTATACACTCGAACACATTTTTTCGTTTTCACGTGTTATCATGACGTATTGGAATATTTGTGAATTGGACCTGTTTACTAACCATCGATTCGATTCTGTGATTCTGAACTGAAGGTTTTAATAGGCTAGTCGTGCACGTCTCGACAGTGCATTACATAGCTACATTCTGTGGAAGCTAGACATTGTCTGCTGACACTAGTAGGCAGAATTGTAAATTGTAGGAGAGGGTTTACATGTAGATGGGACATGATGACTCCCCAGATCTTCATAATGTGGACACCATCAAACATCAACAGCACAGACTATTGTGCCGATATATAATCCACAGACAACATTTCTCAGAGAGGTCACATGAAATGTTTATTGTGCATTGTTCCGGTATCTACAAGAACGACACAGTGTGTCGGCCAAGACTGACGCTAAGTCTGGGAATATATGGAGTTGCAACTGAAACCAACAATACCGTTAAAGACCCTGTGAATCATCAGAATGATCCTTACCCTGAGGAAATCTAATCTTGCTTCATTTAGGGCTTAAACATTGCAGGAGCCCTGGGCGGAAAGGAAGACACAGGGACTGTGAGACCCGCATGCTACACTAAAAGTGTTCCCTGAGCCGCTCACATTGACATTGTCGAGAATAAATAACTCACATACACACAGGATCAACACCAACACCCCCTCCCCTTCCCCAAACACACACACACACTCGAGCAGACAGACACCTTTAGACCACATCCAGTAGCTACTGCATTGCGTGTTATTCGTAGCAACACACTGAGCAGTTCAGATCTCCAGAAAATAGACACATTACTCAATCATTATCATCACATCCACTTAGGCAGCAACTCGCGTTTCCCCTCCCCATCAATAACAACAGAAATACTGTTCCACCGTCGCCCCATCCATTCTCAGGCCTATCTCTCGTTAATGCATCTGCTTGTGGATATCTAGAGTTTAACCCTAATTATTGATGAGTACATAGGACGATACTCCAGGAAGTAATTTTCCCACGATGCTTTTTACCTACTTTAAAACTCTTTATCTAATCAAGGCTGGAAACTGTGGGCGTTATCAGCAACGTGTAAATCACTGGTAAGAGTGGAGTCTGGATGTGGAGTGCGTTGAAGTTTTGTAGCCTGCTTAATATAGAGGTGATGGCAACTCTGAAACTGGCACAGGCTGTTTCCTTTAGTATTTTGAAGTGTTGACGACATACCTTCTGTATCGTCTTTACATTGTATACCGTGAAATATTGATGACATACCTTCAGTATGGCCTTGTCATTGTATACTCTGAAGTACTGAATATATTCCTTCATCATCGTCTCTACATTGTATACCGTGAAATATTGATGACATACCTTCAGTATGGCCTTTTCATTGTATACCGTGAAACATTGATAACATACCTTCAGTATGGCCTTTCATTGTATACTCTGAAGTACTGAATATATTCCTTCATCATCGTCTTTACATTGCATACCGTGAAATATTGATGACATACCTTCATTATGGCCTTGTCATTGTATACTCTGAAGTACTGAATATATTCCTTCATCATCGTCTCTACATTGTATACCGTGAAATATTGATGACATACCTTCAGTATGGCCTTTTCATTGTATACCGTCAAATATTGATGACATACCTTCAGTATGGCCTTGTCATTGTATACTCTGAAGTACTGAATATATTCCTTCATCATCGTCTTTACATTGTATACCGTCAAATATTGCTGACATACCTTCTGTATCGTCTTTACATTGTATACCGTGAAATAGTGATGATATACCTTCAGTATGGCCTTTTCATTGTATACTCTGAAGTACTGAATATATTCCTTCATCATCGTCTTTACATTGTATACCATCAAATATTGATGACATACCTTCAGTATGGCCTTGTCATTGTATACTCTGAAGTACTGAATATATTCCTTCATCATCGTCTTTACATTGCATACCATCAAATATTGATGACATACCTTCTGTATCGTCTTTACATTGCATACCGTGAAATATTGATGACATACCTTCAGTATGGCCTTGTCATTGTATACTCTGAAGTACTGAATATATTCCTTCATCATCGTCTCTACATTGTATACCGTGAAATATTGATGACATACCTTCAGTATGGCCTTTTCATTGTATACCGTGAAACATTGATAACATACCTTCAGTATGGCCTTTCATTGTATACTCTGAAGTACTGAATATATTCCTTCATCATCGTCTTTACATTGTATACCGTCAAATATTGCTGACATACCTTCTGTATCGTCTTTACATTGTATACCGTGAAATAGTGATAATATACCTTCAGTATGGCCTTTTCATTGTATACTCTGAAGTACTGAATATATTCCTTCATCATCGTCTTTACATTGTATACCATCAAATATTGATGACATACCTTCAGTATGGCCTTGTCATTGTATACTCTGAAGTACTGAATATATTCCTTCATCATCGTCTTTACATTGCATACCGTCAAATATTGATGACATACCTTCTGTATCGTCTTTACATTGTATACCGTGAAATATTGATGACATACCTTCAGTATGGCCTTGTCATTGTATACTCTGAAGTACTGAATATATTCCTTCATCATCGTCTTTACATTGCATACCGTCAAATATTGATGACATACCTTCTGTATCGTCTTTACATTGTATACCGTGAAATATTGATGACATACCTTCAGTATGGCCTTGTCATTGTATACTCTGAAGTACTGAATATATTCCTTCATCATCGTCTTTACATTGCATACCGTCAAATATTGATGACATACCTTCAGTATGGCCTTTTCATTGTATACCGTGAAACATTGATGACATACCTTCAGTATGGCCTTTCATTGTATACTCTGAAGTACTGAATATATTCCTTCATCATCGTCTTTACATTGCATACCGTGAAATATTGATGACATACCTTCAGTATGGCCTTGTCATTGTATACTCTGAAGTACTGAATATATTCCTTCATCATCGTCTCTACATTGTATACCGTGAAATATTGATAACATACCTTCAGTATGGCCTTTTCATTGTATACCGTCAAATATTGATGACATACCTTCAGTATGGCCTTGTCATTGTATACTCTGAAGTACTGAATATATTCCTTCATCATCGTCTTTACATTGTATACCGTCAGATATTGCTGACATACCTTCTGTATCGTCTTTACATTGTATACCGTGAAATATTGATGATATACCTTCAGTATGGCCTTTTCATTGTATACTCTGAAGTACTGAATATATTCCTTCATCATCGTCTTTACATTGTATACCATCAAATATTGATGACATACCTTCAGTATGGCCTTGTCATTGTATACTCTGAAGTACTGAATATATTCCTTCATCATCGTCTTTACATTGCATACCGTCAAATATTGATGACATACCTTCAGTATGGCCTTTTCATTGTATACCGTGAAACATTGATGACATACCTTCAGTATGGCCTTTCATTGTATACTCTGAAGTACTGAATATATTCCTTCATCATCGTCTTTACATTGTATACCATCAAATATTGATGACATACCTTCAGTATGGCCTTGTCATTGTATACTCTGAAGTACTGAATATATTCCTTCATCATCGTCTTTACATTGCATACCGTCAAATATTGATGACATACCTTCTGTATCGTCTTTACATTGTATACCGTGAAATATTGATGACATACCTTCAGTATGGCCTTGTCATTGTATACTCTGAAGTACTGAATATATTCCTTCATCATCGTCTTTACATTGCATACCGTCAAATATTGATGACATACCTTCAGTATGGCCTTTTCATTGTATACCGTGAAACATTGATGACATACCTTCAGTATGGCCTTTCATTGTATACTCTGAAGTACTGAATATATTCCTTCATCATCGTCTTTACATTGCATACCGTGAAATATTGATGACATACCTTCAGTATGGCCTTGTCATTGTATACTCTGAAGTACTGAATATATTCCTTCATCATCGTCTCTACATTGTATACCGTGAAATATTGATAACATACCTTCAGTATGGCCTTTTCATTGTATACCGTCAAATATTGATGACATACCTTCAGTATGGCCTTGTCATTGTATACTCTGAAGTACTGAATATATTCCTTCATCATCGTCTTTACATTGTATACCGTCAAATATTGCTGACATACCTTCTGTATCGTCTTTACATTGTATACCGTGAAATAGTGATGATATACCTTCAGTATGGCCTTTTCATTGTATACTCTGAAGTACTGAATATATTCCTTCATCATCGTCTTTACATTGTATACCATCAAATATTGATGACATACCTTCAGTATGGCCTTTTCATTGTATACTCTGAAGTACTGAATATATTCCTTCATCATCGTCTTTACATTGCATACCGTCAAATATTGATGACATACCTTCAGTATGGCCTTTTCATTGTATACCGTGAAACATTGATAACATACCTTCAGTATGGCCTTTCATTGTATACTCTGAAATACTGAATATATTCCTTCATCATCGTCTTTACATTGTATACCGTCAAATATTGCTGACATACCTTCTGTATCGTCTTTACATTGTATACCGTGAAATAGTGATGATATACCTTCAGTATGGCCTTTCCATTGTATACTCTGAAGTACTGAATATATTCCTTCATCATCGTCTTTACATTGTATACCATCAAATATTGATGACATACCTTCAGTATGGCCTTGTCATTGTATACTCTGAAGTACTGAATATATTCCTTCATCATCGTCTTTACATTGCATACCGTCAAATATTGATGACATACCTTCTGTATCGTCTTTACATTGTATACCGTGAAATATTGATGACATACCTTCAGTATGGCCTTGTCATTGTATACTCTGAAGTACTGAATATATTCCTTCATCATCGTCTTTACATTGCATACCGTCAAATATTGATGACATACCTTCAGTATGGCCTTTTCATTGTATACCGTGAAACATTGATAACATACCTTCAGTATGGCCTTTCATTGTATACTCTGAAGTACTGAATATATTCCTTCATCATCGTCTTTACATTGCATACCGTGAAATATTGATGACATACCTTCAGTATGGCCTTGTCATTGTATACTCTGAAGTACTGAATATATTCCTTCATCATCGTCTCTACATTGTATACCGTGAAATATTGATAACATACCTTCAGTATGGCCTTTTCATTGTATACCGTCAAATATTGATGACATACCTTCAGTATGGCCTTGTCATTGTATACTCTGAAGTACTGAATATATTCCTTCATCATCGTCTTTACATTGCATACCGTCAAATATTGCTGACATACCTTCTGTATCGTCTTTACATTGTATACCGTGAAATATTGATGATATACCTTCAGTATGGCCTTTTCATTGTATACTCTGAAGTACTGAATATATTCCTTCATCATCGTCTCTACATTGTATACCGTCAACTATTGATGACATACCTTCAGTATGGCCTTTTCATTGTATACTCTGAAGTACTGAATATATTCGTTCATCATCGTCTTTACATTGCATACCGTCAAATATTGATGACATACCTTCTGTATCGTCTATACATTGTATACCGTGAAATATTGATGACATACCTTCAGTATGGCCTTGTCATTGTATACTCTGAAGTACTGAATATATTCCTTCATCATCGTCTTTACATTGCATACCGTCAAATATTGATGACATACCTTCAGTATGGCCTTGTCATTGTATACTCTGAAGTACTGAATATATTCCTTCATCATCGTCTTTACATTGTATACCGTCAAATATTGCTGACATACCTTCTGTATCGTCTTTACATTGTATACCGTGAAATAGTGATAATATACCTTCAGTATGGCCTTTTCATTGTATACTCTGAAGTACTGAATATATTCCTTCATCATCGTCTTTACATTGTATACCATCAAATATTGATGACATACCTTCAGTATGGCCTTGTCATTGTATACTCTGAAGTACTGAATATATTCCTTCATCATCGTCTTTACATTGCATACCGTCAAATATTGATGACATACCTTCTGTATCGTCTTTACATTGTATACCGTGAAATATTGATGACATACCTTCAGTATGGCCTTGTCATTGTATACTCTGAAGTACTGAATATATTCCTTCATCATCGTCTTTACATTGCATACCGTCAAATATTGATGACATACCTTCTGTATCGTCTTTACATTGTATACCGTGAAATATTGATGACATACCTTCTGTATCGTCTTTACATTGCATACCGTGAAATATTGATGACATACTTTCTGTATCGTCTTTACATTGTATACCGTGAAATATTGATGACATACCTTCTGTATCGTCTTTACATTGTATACCGTGAAATATTGATGACATACCTTCTGTATCGTCTTTACATTGCATACCGTGAAATATTGATGACATACTTTCTGTATCGTCTTTACATTGTATACCGTGAAATATTGATGACATACCTTCTGTATCGTTTTTACATTGTATATGGTGAATTATTTATGACATACCTTCTGTATCGTCTTTACATTGTATACCGTGAAATATTGATGACATATTTTCTGTATCGTCTTTACATTGTATATCGTGAAATATTGATGACATACCTTCTGTATCGTCTTTACATTGCGTACCGTGAAGTATTGATGACATACCTTCTGTATCGTCTTTACATTGTATATGATGAACTAGTAGAATCGGTCTGCAACAACCCGTGCTTCTCGTAAGTGGCAACTAAGGATGCATAAAAATAATTAAATGTTTCTCGAGCACATTCTTTTCGAAAGTGACGAGGTCGATAGGACTTTTTTTTAAAAAGAAAATTGATAGGAAAAAGCTGGCGCGGGAGGAACACGTGTTTCTTTTTTTTCTCTTTCAGATCTACACCTTGGAAAGTTTAGCACGTGTGTACGGAGTTTCAGTTTCAGTCACACTCGTTCTTACAGACACTCATTCCTATTGTGAACAAATGGATGATCGGGACGCGACCATGTCAAATTCATTTTTTAAAAAAAATGGCAAGAAAACATTGTTACGCGCACAAACAAAAGTGGGATCCAGTGGGCAGACATGCTCACTTGGATATCATCGTATCCGAAATGCGTAGAACGGTGCTCAAGCTGTTGATCACAAGACTGCCTTGTACAGACTAGATCAGTATCAAACTGCCGCCATACAGGTAGAACATTGTTGAGTGCGTCATTAAACAAACAAACAAACAAACAAACAAACTCCGGTCAGACGTAAAACCGGCCGTGGTAACACACCACACAGTGTAATGAGCCACATGCAACATTTCCGATTCGCCGACAGTCGTTGTTTGGAGATCTGATGATCAATATGGCCACCTACTGTCGGCATTTGTCCCTGTGGGGCGCTGCACTTAATACGTCTGCTTACAACCGACAGCTTCAGTGATCGTCGTATCATTGAAATATTCTGCTTCGCATTCTGGGTTTGATGATACTTTATGGACTGTCGTAAAATGTCTGTGATGGCACTGATTACGACATGCACTCGTGGGGAATTGGAGGAGAACAGGATCGGATGTGTGTTCAATGGCCATTACAGAGAACTGACCGAGTGGGCTGTAGTGTCGCTGTCACGAGTCACCAGGTGACGTGCTTATGTTTCTTCTTACTAGCTTGTCTGTCTGGGCCTCGATTCTTGCGTTCTAATTTAGTGCATTATATGAAGCTGAAATATTGATAAAACATTACTGAATAACCAGTGAATATATAGCTGAAATATTGGTACGTTAAGTAACACTCGACAATTGGCAACAACACTCACTCAAGTAAACTACGCTCTAATCATTAGCTACCACACAGCTACATGCACTCAAATCGGGCTTGGTTGATCCAACTGGCTCACAGAGCATAACATAAACAGCAGGCACTCCTTAAACCTAATCGTTTGAGCAGCATCCATTGACATATTTCCTGTGTCAATGTCTTTACACACAGTCCTTGAACCGGGAAATCTGTACTGTATAATCAAAGGCATGGAGGATATTCTTGAAACCAAACAGTTGACGTCATATTCAACAATAGAATGTTTCCAGAGGACTTCCAGAGTAGGAACATGTTCAAGTCTAATTACCCACCACACGTGTATGGCAAGTATTCTTAGAAACAAACACCAGGTGTCATCGGTGGCCATTCATCCCGACGCCGTGATGTAAGTGAAAACGCCTACGACATCACCAGCCGTTTCTCCACCGTCGCAGTCTCAAAGCCGCGGCACATTAACACAGTTGAAGTAATTACCTGTCGTCAACCTTCAGTCATGGGGCAAACTTGGCTTAATTATTTATGTGAAGAAAATAGCTAGATGATTGAGAAGCACATCAAGGAATGCTTTCCTGCGCAGCGTTGTCCTGCTGTTTGCTGGCTCCATCCTCAACGACCGCTCCTATTCAGGGATGAGGGACACGATGTTTACAGTAGTTTTTCCCTGGGTTCAGACTATTTCTGAACACTGCATCATTCCACGCAAACAAAATGTATTTAGATTTGCTATCTGCTCCAGTTTAGAATCCGACTAGTGTGAGACAGGCGCCCTGGTTTCCATAACGGGTTCACACGTTGTCACGAATATACCCGGCATGGGTTTGTGACGGATGCCATCTGCCTACACGTTAACACTTAGACTTGCGCAAGTCTCTGAGACAATAGTTATTAGAGTAAATGTTCTGTATATATTTTCTAGATTCTGTGAGTAAAATATAAAACGTTCGCCGTCCCTGAAAGTTCGACCCATTTCCAAATCACTGGAAACTCTTTAACGGTTATGAAGTTAACGATCGAGAATCATTTGATTACTGGGTCACACCTCCTGGCCAAACGGATGGTCCAGCAATCGCATTCGATATTCATCAAAGTTCTTTGATGACGAAGTTTGGAGATGTCTATATTGCATGTTGTACAGCAAGTGTTGTATGTGTGTACTACAAGTTGTACTTTGTGTGAAGTGGTGTGTACGGTATGATGTACTTTGTGTGGAGTGGTGTGTACGGTATGTTGTACTTTGTGTGGAGTGGCGTGGCGTGGCGTGTACGGTATGTTGTACTTTGTGTGGAGTAGTGTGTACGTTATGATGTACTTTGTGTGGAGTGGCGTGTACGGTGTGATGTACTTTGTGTGGAGCGGTGTGTACGGTGTGATGTACTTTGTGTGGAGTGGTGTGTACCGTATGTTGTACTTTGTGTGAAGTGGTGTGTACGGGATGTTGTACTTTGTGTGGAGTGGTGTGTGCGGTATGCTATATTTTGTGTGGAGTAGTGTGTTCGGTATGTTTTACTCTTTGTGTTGTGGTCTGTACGGCATGTTGTACTTTGAGTTGAGTGATGTGTAGGGTATGTTGTACTTTGTGTGGAGTAGTGTGTACGGCATGTTGTACTTTGTGTGGAGCGGTGTGAGTTCACCCACACACTACTGCTCAGTGACAGGAAGTGTGCCATCGCCAACGGCGTGTTACATGGACAACAGACAAGACACAAATTGAGTATTCAGATGTCAGTTGCATGAAAGCAAGTAATCAGTCTATGTGATCCAGAATTTAATAATACATAAACAGTTGTATTGTCATATTATCTCCGACAGGTAATCAATCCATGTCTCGAGGGACACAGCCTGCATCCGAGCAAGTCAAGAAGAAACATGTTAAACAGAAGAGTTTTCATGCGAGACGTGTTTGCCAACAGGAGGACATCCGTCAGTGATCAGTTCCACTATTTAAGCACATCGTCAGCTCCCCCGAGCCAAAAGAGGAACGGAGGCACCTACCGTAACCAGTGACGTGTTGAAAAGAGTCTTGACGGAAATAGTTTAACGTAAGATTGCCCCCGAGACTCAAGTCTGACGTCACGGAGGATGCCAGGAAACCACGGGTCCGCCTGCTAGTGCTGCATGACCTAGTTTAGTAGGGGCAAACCTCTGGCATCTCTCAGGACAACCGCGCTTCTGAAAGCTATTGAGATAACAATTGCGTGATGTGATTACTGGACAGACCTTCAGGCCAAAACGGTTCATCAATCATATTCAAGATTCATCATAATTATTTGATAAATGTAATGTGTGTTTCAGCAAATGTTCAATTTCACATTTACATACACCATTAGTCCCAGACTGTGACGATTTGTCTGGTTTCTGTATACATACCGTTAGCCCCAACAGTTGCGAGTGTTCTTGTTTTTCTGATACACACCGTTAGCCCCAACAGTGTCGAGTGGTTTTGTTTGTTTTTGTTTGTGTATACATACCGTTGGTCCCAGCAGTGCTAATCACTGAGAGTTCCTGCCTTGATGAAACGTCTACCAGTAGCAGCAGAGACTGCATCTTGTATATGGTTGCAGGGACATCGTGGCTCATCACTTGTCGGCTAAGAACGTACACCAAGTACCGCATGTGCTACCCCACTGTCACAGCCATACATCTAATAATAGTGAACTTTGTTCATCTAGACACAAGCAATCAATTCTGCTTCAGTTGACGAATTTCTCATGGTGATAAGATACGATTCGTCTCATTAGCCTCATCAGGACGTTGAGGCCTCGGGACTTGGGCCAGCAAGTGTGATAAGTACAGCCATGACAAGAGTTATTGATAGAACGTCACATTGACGTCGTCGACTATAACTACAACGCCGTGAGGGTCGACTGATCACACAGGAGGCGTGGGTGCTGATGGTGGCTCAGGTTTCATCGCAGGTCCAAGTCCAAATTTGATTCATTTTGGTGGATTTTGTGAGTTAAATATTTATTGGCGTGCGGCATTCGTCGACTCACTTTAACCAGAACATCTCTAAATTAGATTACGAACACTGTAATCATGCACCAACAGTTATACAATAGGCATAGCTGAACGTAGAAGGGGCAAGGTTCGGGATGTGCGAGCTGGGTGTGTGAGTAAGTTTTACGCCGCTTTTAGCAGTTTTCCCACATGAACGAGGGACACCAGAGCTGGGATACATACTCTACACACGCGTTAACCACTAGTAGGCTACCCCGAGGAATATGTAAATGCTTAAACCTTGCGTTTTGAGTGATGAAATACTATTACATATATAATATTTGCCTCAACAATGAACAAAGAAACGTGACTCGACTACAGTATGAGTCTACCACAAACACTCAGCGCTTAGATTCAGATCGTTCAGATCATGAAATAAAGATTAAAAGATTAGGAAAAAAACCCAGTTTTCCCAGTGACATAGGAACTCTCGAAAAGAATAACAGTTATTGAATAAGACACAAGTGTAACACTCCAGGTCAGCTATCCTGTACATCTCCAGTGTACAGGGTAAATTGTGGCTATGTGTAGGGTTGATGAAACCACAACCAGTTACAGCAGTCTCATCAATGTCAAGGTCACCAAACGCGTAATGCTCTGTAATGGACTGTAACGCAACGATGATAAAGTTAACTCAACATTACGCCGAATTCGACTTATCAGTCTTTACACGCTTAACAGCTGGCGAGAAAACAAGCAACTAACGTAATGCATTAACGAGTCTTCAATGCAATTCTTCTAACCAGCCCAGACACTGACTCCAGACAATTACCAGTAGTCGACTAGAATCGCCCGCAGCAGGAACACCCTGTAAACATCCGAACATTATATCAAAGCTGGAAGAGAGACTGACATGGTGCACCGAGACTAATTAGTGGCGCCTAAGGCGCCATTGATGTTCCTATTAAAGGGACATAACTATGTAACAAGAACCGGTAGGTGGCGATAAACAGGAACTGCGGTTGCACTCCAAGATGAGACTTCACTTTTCCTCTGTCATGAGTAAATCAACTGTCGTAACGCGATATAATGTCAATTATACTGAGAATGTCTACATGTTGGGTCTTCTGTTGACCATTCAGAGGAGCCTATCAAGCCGAGTCTGTGATCTCATTTCAAGGAACTCAACCAAGGATCTCGTGTTATATCATGAAACAAACTCATAAAGTCTTTGAAGGGCAGTTAGAAGCTGCATGCATAAGAAAAGCAAACATTATGGCTGTCAACTTCTTTCATGTGAATAACACTTTTGGAATCGTGTGATTGCTCCTTTATCAGGTGACCTTGATATAAATTCTATTTTGATTTTGAAAAATGTAACTTAATCATGTTTACGTTTCCCAAACTGGTGTGTTAGTATCGCTTTGTCCTCGTGGCAGTTCATGTTAAACATTACATAAAATAAGGCGACATCCATTTAAGTATATCCATCCGGTGATGGAATGGTATAGTCTGTTATACAGAACCTGAAACAAATATATCCAAGAAAGTCCACTGAAGTCAAGAAACCGCGGCAGTCTAGATATCTACAAAGTCTCGGGGCTCCTTTTCATTATATTTTATTGGTTTACTATGACCCTTTTTCTGTATACTACGTTCATGTCAGAGACAAGTTGTTTCTCTAATGGAAGGGCAGCAACAGACCGAACAACTTTCAACAAAGTGTTCCTGAAAGCAGCTGCCGGAGTCTATGATACTCGTAAAGTAGGAACGGGAAGCAGCGACATGCTTGCCTTGATAACTCGAGGCGTCTTCAGCAGCTAGCTGACAGGCCTCGCGGCTATAGGGCTATTTCATCGCACCGACATCGACTTCAACTTTCTGCATGCCGATGATGACGTTAGCAGTGTTGGAATAAATAGGTCAGTGATATACCTGACTTCAGTTACTGCAGACTGTCGTTTCAAGAACAATAAACCTGGGAACCAGCATAAACTTTGGCTCAGATTAGTAAACAATGCGCTAGGTGTTTTCGGATGCCACCTTGGGACAATGGGTAATTTTCTGAATGAAGCGAGGGTTCAGCTGGCTGAATATCCGAGTTCGACTCTTAGTGAATCGGGCCATATAGCTGGAGTAGTATCAGACAAGCGCTATCCTTGACGCGCCCGCTTACACATATGGATATACGAGAGAACATATCAACTGTAAATGACAGTGGATTGTGAATACAAATGTTTACAACGTCCCTTGTGAACGGAGGTAGTTGTTACACCACTGATCATGAACGAGGAGGGTTCCAGCGCTTTGTAATTATTACTGATCATCTGATGAGTTCCTAGTTGGATGACCCGGTCCCGACACATCACACAACAACCAGGAATTCCACACCACACACGTCTTGTGTCACGTACACATGTCACACATGATCTCTGCAGATCTGAGAGGTAATTGTTTGTATTCTGCAGCAAGACGTTTGAAATACAGATTCAAATCTCACTGAAGTGCGAAGCTAGAATACAGCGTTGAACTGTGTGATATGAATCAGTTATACCATTCTGAACATGTTTATAGAATTTACATCTTATCGGCTCTCATAATCAAGGTCAGAGAAAAACGCACCATATTGCCAGGTTGCACTAGGAGTAAAGTGCATGATCGAGTTACCAGGATGAGTACCCATCACTGTACCAGCGATGTCATCACTTTGACGTGCAAAAAAAAAACAAAAAAAAAAAACGAGTAATAATTACTACCTGCAGCCGTTATATTCCTAGTCTCATTACAACTGGTGTATTCCTAGCCTCTTTACAACTGGTGTATTCCTAGCCCCATTACAACTGGTGTATTCCTAGCCTCATTACAACTGGTGTATTCCTAGCCTCATTACAACTGGTGTATTCCTAGCCTCCTTATAACTGGTGTATTTCAAGACGTTTTTTCATCTTGCCTGGTACGGTTTAACGTTCTCGAGTCGTCAGGATGAACGGTGTCGATCTGTCGGGGAACAGTTTGGTTATGAACGCATAAAACAGACCACATATAACACAATTGCTAGGTACGTAACCAACCCTTGAAAACAAGAAACCGTTTTTGTTTCTTTCCTGTGTTTCCGTTCCCTGTCATATCCCTTATGACAATTGCCACATATTTTCTTTAATCCAGTGTAAAGTCCTATGTCACTGGTGACAGTCAGGCACATTGTCGGCGACAGCAACGTCATCTAGGTCGCGCAGTTGCACACGTCATCATACTCCATAAGACAGACTCCATGGGTTACAGTCACTGCGAGGGCGTTAGTCAGTTATTTGTGAGCTCCTAATGCCGTGTGTCTGTATTGTACAGTGGGTGTACAGTGGGTGGACAGCGGGTGTACAGTGGGTGGACAGTGGGTGTACAGTGGGTGTGCTCACCATTAGCTTGAAGTGCCCCAATTGGACAAAGACGTCATCATATTGACATTGATATAAATACACAAAAGGGTGTACACTGTTGACGGTGACAGACGTCTCTCTCCTGATGATGACCCGATAGAGACCGTGTACTTGACTTGCTTGGTACACAGCAGTAAGAGAATGTGCAATGCAGATGTGATAGATTCCTTACCTCTCGATAAGTTAGTATATTCGAGTATTGTATGTGTATACTTTTCCTTTTTACTTTTTGTAGATAAATATATTATCAGTCGTCTCAGTAATGTCATAAGGATCCAACATGACATTATGTCCGTTAATGTTCCCTATACTGTGGTTATACTGTCGGAATACTTTACATGAACGCCGACTTTACAACATTGTGGCTATACTGAGTCAGAATACTTTACGACCATGCGGTTATACTGAGTCAGAATAATTTACATTGTGGCCATACTTTGTCAGATTACTTTACGACGGAGTGGCTATACTGGGTCAGAATACTTTACGTCATTGTGGCTATACTGAGTCAGAATATTTTACGACGATGTGGCTATACTGGGTCAGATTACCTTACGACGGTGTGGCTCTATTGGGTGAGAATATTTTACGACGGTTAGACGTGTTGATTAATCTATCAACCACCGGGTTGCCCAACTTCATCAGTTTCAGCACATCTTTAGATCAGCAATAAGTCGGCACGGTATTCTTTAGTGTTGACCTTAAGCAGCCCCCCGCTACGTGTATTGCTAATATATGACCGGAGACTCACGAGGCAGGGTTACGTGATGAATGTCTGGTAGCTTGTGTCAACTGCTGACGTTTCCCGTGCTGGGCCACGAAACTGGGTGACCAGAAGTGTGCGTGTGAGCGACATAGGTGCACAATGAATGCGCGAACGAACAACCTTTTCATATAATCTGTACATATTGCCAGCATGACACATGGGTTTCATGCAACCAACAAGCAATGCAACCATGTATATATTGCATCAACAAGGAAGTGACCCCATATTCTCCCCCAAAGGAAACGCATATATCATTTTTACGAAATTAATCTGTTTACTCTAAAGTGAAATAACACATATAATTCTGGATGAGTTACAGCCATATGTCACGGTGAGAAATGATGGAATATCTCCTTAATACGTATAGCTTATTTAAAGTTAGAGTTACAAGATGGGCGTTGTCGATAGTGCCTGTTGTTGATACCATGAGATAAAAACAAAACAACAACAACTTCAACAACAACAACACCAACACCAACAGTAAAAAACCAAAATACTGGTCGTCTCGGCATATACTGATTAAGTCTTTGAATTCGGTCTGGTGGAATGCATGCACACAGCTAGATTTTTAAGCTCCCTACATCCTAATATTGCCATCACCCTATTGGTCAACATGGGCGACACAATGCTGGGCACTATGTTCAAATTTCGAAACACAAATACTTTTCCGTGATGACACTACATAAAATGAATGGAGAGTCGATCATCACTGAACCATGCGAGTTGCCAGTATTGTAAGGACAGTACGTTTTTGCACCACTTGTCCAAATTTATTTTATGCGTTCAAATACATTATTACCCATACGGGCAGGGATACACCGGTGATTACTTTCGGGTTATTCACACATGTGCTTTTCAGTGATTCAGCAATGCAGAGTGGAAATGTGATTGGTGGACGGAACTACTTTTCATGATCCAAATTCATCAACATATAAATGTGATCATTATTTCAACTCCGGCATATTTCCTACGTCGTTGGTTGTTCTCTAGGTAACTTTCTACGCTTTTAATCGTGCACGGATAAATTCACTGGTCTAGGATTATATGTTACATGACTATAGGCTGTCACGGGAAATGTTGCTGTGTATCTGGTTACATATGTTGTCATGCGACGTGTTGCTATTCATTTGGTAACATCGGTTGCTGTATATCAGGTTATAGATTGTTATGCGACATGTTGCTATATATCTGGTTACAGTTTGTCATGGGACATATTGCTATATATCTGGTTATAGCTTGTCATGGGACATGTAGCTATATATCTGGTTACAGTTTGTCATGGGACATGTTGTTATATATCTGGTTACAGTTTGTCATGGGAAATGTTGCTATATATCTGGTTACAGTTTGTCATGGGACATGTTGCTATATATCTGGTTGTAGCTTGTCATGGGACATGTTGCTATATATCTGGTTACAGTTTGTCATGGGACATGTTGTTATATATCTGGTTATATTTTGTAATGGGACATGTTGTTATATATCTTGTTACGGTTTGCCATGGGACATGTTGTTATATATCTGGTTATAGTTTGTCATGGGACATGTAGCTATACATCTGGTTATAGATTGCCATGGGACATGTTGCTATATATCTGGTTATATTTTGTAATGGGACATGTTGTTATATATCTTGTTACGGTTTGCCATGGGACATGTTGTTATATATCTGGTTATAGTTTGTCATGGGACATGTAGCTATACATCTGGTTATAGATTGCCATGGGACATGTTGCTATATATTTTTTGTGACTGGCTGTGCAGATAAACCAATGAATCAGCAGATGCGACATCAAACATTTTTTTGTTTTCATTACGCAAACATTCAAAGAATTTTGTTATTTCGGTGAAGTTGGTTGGAGTTCTACACATCTTGGTTCCATGGAGCCGGTGTACTCATTGGCTCACCGTTTAGAGATGCCACCATTGGGACATAAGGTCTGAGACATACACCCAGTTGAGGTCGAATCCATGTACATCTCACTGATGATGAGTTTATCCCCACCATACACATAATCGTGGAGGAGCTTGAATATTACCTGTGGCTCTTTCATACTGATAGTCCCCTTCAAAGACTCTCGGGAATAATGAGTTTAACGCAAACCGAGCTGACCCAACTGACTGTGTGTGTGTGTGTGTGTTTGTGTGTTTGTGTGTGTGTGTGTTTGTGTGTGTGTGTTTGTGTTTGTGTTTGTGTTTGTGTGTGTTTGTGTTTGTGTGTGAGTTTGTGTGTGTGTTTGTGTTTGTGTGTGTGTGTTTGTGTGTGTGTTTGTGTGTGTGTGTTTGTGTGTGTGTGTGTTTGTGTGTGTGTTTGTGTGTGTTTGTGTGTGTGTGTGTGTGTGTGTGTGTGTGTGTGTGTGTGTGTTTGTGTACGCGAGCGTGCGTGCGTGTATGCATGCGTGCGTCCGGGCGTGGTTGATACAGAGTTCGAAATAATCGCCGGCCCGGAGACTCAGCGCCGGTTGTTATTGTATCGGACCGGCAGTTTTTAATATTTGCGGGCCCTTCAGGCATTCAGTAAATTATCTCTCATTATTTTTCAAGTGGAATCTTTCCTATAATTTCTTTTTTCATTAACGTTCGGGGATGACCCATGATCCTTCATATAACGATAACACACAGGTTCACTTCCTGGTATTTCAGCTCTTTGCGCATAGGAATGGCACATTCTCTCTACGTCATAGATTTCGCCAACTGACTTTGTAGAAACAATGTGAAATTGTGACAGTAGTAGTAGTTAGAGTAGCTTATTTTTATTAGTTTGACTCAAACAAAATGGGTCTGCAGGTTTCATTCAGGGTCTGTACGTAGATTTTAAAGCCCGCGGGTGGCAGCCGGCCCTGATAGCCGACTGGCAAATGAAAGTAGAAGAAACACTGGGTTATATTAAGGATTATTTTGAGGAGAGGGATGGGTTACACTGGCACCAGTCATGACGTCATCTGTCTATTAAAGCGGTGTATGAACATTATCCAAAGTGAGGAAAAAATCTATTATAGAATATTTTTTTGCATCTAATGCCATCAGGGAAGCTCTCAGAAATCCCAAGAGATTATCCAAACTTGTGAGGTCCAAATGAATTTCAAATATAGCAACTACTTCATCTGGGGGCTCGATGTAAGTAGGCACTTTGAAACGCAGTCGACAGCTCATGTGTAGATGTAAGTAGATCGCGCTTGGATCAAAAGAGGCCTACTTTTAGTAAGCGGATGCAGCTGGCAGGAGGGGTGATCCGCCTTGTAATCATGCGCGATTAAGCAGTCGCTAGTATCCTATTCAACAATTAACCCTCTTGCTCTGTCTCTACTGTATGTGGTCTATTTGTCAAGCAGTAAACTGTCTCGACTTACCACCACAAAGGTTAATGATAGCTCGTTTATGTTGGACAGACAAAGGTGAATTTGTTGCTGGGGCAAGATTTATTATGCATAGTTCCAAGAAGTGAAATGTCAGGCAATCAAATGTCTGCATGCCGTGCAGGATATGCGAGTTCTTACATTTCGATAATGTGAGGAACTACATTCCATTTGTCCAGGATCCCACAGACTGACCTATCTAGGCTGTCTGTTGAGGGGCTCCGGTGTGATCTGTGGTTGAATGGATGTATTGTGTTATACTGTTACATTATAACATGGTTGATCTATAACATTGTAGAACGTTGTTATATGTAGTTGGGTGAACCGGATCTGGAACATTGTAGATCGTTGTTATATGTAGTTGGGTGAACCGGATCTGGAACATCGTAGAACGTTGTTATATGTAGTTGGGTGAACCGGATCTGGAACATTGTAGAACGTTGTTATATGTAGTTGGGTGAACCGGATCTGGAACATTGTAGAACGTTGTTATATGTAGTTGGGTGAACCGGATCTGGAACATTGTAGAACGTTGTTATATGTAGTTGGGTGAACCGGATCTGGAACATTGTAGAACGTTGTTATATGTAGTTGGGTGAACCGGATCTGGAACATTGTAAAACGTTGTAATGTGTAGTTGGGTGAACCGGATCTGGAACATTGTAGAACGTTGTTATATGCAGTTGGGTGAACCGGATCTAGAACATTGTAGAACGTTGTTATATGTAGTTGGGTGAACCGGATCTGGAACATTGTAGAACGTTGTTATATGTAGTTGGGTGAACCGGATCTGGAACACTGTAGAACGTTGTTATATGTAGTTGGGTGAACCGTATCTGAAACATTGTAGAACGTTGTCATATGTAGTTGGGTGAACCGGATCTGGAACATTGTAGAACGTTGTTATATGTAGTTGGGTGAACCGGATCTGGAACATTGTAGAACGTTGTAATGTGTAGTTGGGTGAACCGGATCTGGAACATTGTAGAACGTTGTAATGAGTAGTTTGGTGAACCGGATCTGGAACATTGTAGAACGTTGTAATGTGTAGTTGGGTGAACCGGATCTGGAACACTGTAGAACGTTGTTATGTGTAGTTTGGTGAACCGGATGATGCTACAATGCAACGTGTATGTTGTAGCGGTTGCAGGGAACCTGCCACGACACGGTGTGTATGTTGTGTTGTTTAAATTAGATATGAGAACATGTGAAACCAGAAATTAAGTGATGAGTTAAGACGTTTTTACCAACGTCGCCTGTACATGTGTTTAAGGGAATCGAACTACAGCGTATGGAATGGTGATGAAACGCCTATACAACAGACTCACCAATCTCGACTACTATCTGGTGTGCTGTGTGTGATGTTTTCCACAGTCCAGCTTCTGGGTCACAACTGGGGTAACGTCACAGATAGCGACCCTGACCTTCAAAGTCTGTTGAACCGGACTGCCTACAAGAAATCTGCTCAAACATGGAGGAGTTATGTCGGCTAACGTTTGTTTGTTTGTGTGTTTACTTGCGCTCATCCAGTTGAGAATAATCTAACAACAAAGTGACACACTTGGTTTGTTCTATGAATGAAGCGTCTTCTACTCCCCGAATAGACCACAACTGCACCCTGGCTGTCTGGCCCCCTGTTAATTGTGCAATAGTCCAGAGGTGGTATAAAGTGGTGTAGAGGGATGTAGATCAGTATAGAGGGGTGTAGGTGTTGTATAAAGGGTTGTAGAGGTAGAATAAAGGGGTGTAGAGGGATCGATGTAGATCGGTGTAGGGACTGTACAGAGGATTGCAGATGTAGAATAAAGGGATGAAGAGAGATGTAGATTGGTGTAGATGTTGCATAAAGGTTTGTAGAGGCGGTATAAAGGGATGCAGATCAGTGTAGAGGGGTGTAGGTGTTGTATACAAGGTTGTAGAGGTGGGTGCAGAGGGTTGTATTGTGGATGCATTGTGGGTGTATTGAAAGGGGTGTCGAGCTGAGCAGACTCTTTCAGTGTTGTCACTACCCCTAGTGTACAGTACACAACCCTGTGCACTTAAATGAACCCATGAATCCGTTGGTATATGACCAGATGGTGGCCACATGAACACGTGCATACACCTCGTTGCGGGCACAGCAACGTGCAGTAAACTTGGACAAAGTGCTGTGACTATCTGCCCTAGTCCATCCAACTGTCAATTGGGTACCTCGTTAGGATGAGAGAGTCACAATAAACTCAAGAGTTGTATACTCCCCAGGGAGATTGAAATACGATGTGCTGTTCGAGGGAACAATACCAGCGCCTTGATCATGCACTAGTGCGTGGATATGTGCGCTATATAAATATCCTATATCTATATCCTATATCTATATCCTATATCTATATCCTGTATCTATAATTATATATCTATATCTATATCTATATCTATATCTATATCAGAGTAGAAAAGAGCGAGGTGTGTGTGGAAGAAGAGGGACGTGACAGAGAAAAGGCGGACAATAGAATGAATGCTGACGTTGATTATATTGTAGGTAGGTTGAGTAAAGCGCGTTGGGACTTTGTTTTAGAACGTACAATTGGTCTAGTTTGTGTGCCTTTAAATCTTCACAATCACGTCACGTGGGAGCCTAGCTACCCACCGGTCCTGTCTTGCCAAGTGACATGGACCTGCGTCTTGAACGGAGTTAGCACGTAACTGTAATGTTGTCTATTCCGAAAGCGACCCTGGCGATAACAATCTTTTGATACCTTTTTGCTTGCACTTGAATGTGTGCCCATGCTAAATCTTCAAGCAGTAAAGCCCCACGTGGAGTAATGACCCCTGCAATCATGTAACCCTTTACGGTTTGTTTACCTAGGAGTCATAGAAGAAATTTGCTTTTTTATAGAAGTCAAACCCGCGACTAGGGGAACACGTGATACGAGGGTTGAACATGCATATTACAAAATACGGGATGCTCCCTCAGAGATGTAAACAGTGCTGATTCAGTAGAACGATCCCTCACAGACTTTGACAGTTTCACAAATAATGGCATACAATATTAAAAGCCAACACATCAGCTGAAGAAGGGGAAATTTGGCCTACCATTGTCGCCCTTACAAACAGAATGTGTTTTTTTATTACGACTATCAACTCTCTCTCAGGAGGAACCATGGTGTCAACACTGGAAGATCCCCCATTCTCCCCACACACAACAGTCTACGTCTGTACGTAAATCATTACAACTAAAAATTGCTTTCGAACAAAAAATTCCAATAAAAGGAAGTTCCCTCCTGCTCTACAAGTTTCGTCACACCAGATCACACAGCAATACAACCTGACAGTCCACTAGCTCCAAAACTCAAATCTTCTCTGGCTATTAATGTTCAGAATATTTTAGTTTTCTCAGGAGAGTGGCATGGCACGTCAAACAGGATCCTTATCTCCGCACACCTGTTCCGAGCGTGGGAACTCCGAACATCACTATAAGGTGCCCCAAATAGTTTCTCTACAGGACCTATGTAGTAACGTCCCACAACTCTCGCCTACTGGAGAGGTAGGGAATGTTAAATTACGTCTGTTGACGTCTATCTGATTGAATTTGCCAACGACATGTTCAAAACATGACTGACCACACTGACCGTGTTGAACAAGCTGGTGTGTGCGAGCGTAGATGTCTGTGTGCGTCTGGTAGATTTTTGTGTAGCCGCGTGCAGCTGATAATAGTCTGAAATGGTCTATAGCTAGTGTTTATAACCAATGTATGTGGTAAATGTGTGTGGCTTATGTATGTGTTCGGAATGTGCATAGCTAATGGATGTGTGGCGTATATGGGCGCAGTGTGTATATTGTGTGGCGTATTTGTATGAAGGTTATGAATGTGTTTCTGTGGTGTCTGGAACTGATGAATAAAGCTTATTAGAAGTATCTTAGATTATAGATACTTTGTCATCACTTCCCGTAATAGGTCATCCACAGAACACTGCTATGCTCCCCAGGCGTTCCTGTTGTGTGTAGGCCATATATTTGTTTTACCACAGAACGCATTCTTTGATGTCGACACAGTGGTTGATGGCGCCACACTTGCAAGTCGAGTTGTCTACATCGAAGACGGTGAGGAGTTCCGATATGATGTCGAGGCAGTCCGTGCAGGCACAGTGTAAAGTATGGAATGGATTTTGGAATGGAGTTTGGATTGGAATGATGGAATGAAATTTGGAATGGAAATAAATGGAATATACTCATCTTACACTAAACAAACCAGAGTTGTGACGGCCTCCAAACCAAAACTAAACTGACAGTAAACAGTTCAGGAGACACTTTCCCTCCCGCTTACACCCCTCCAGATGGACGATAAGGCTAGTGGCACTATGCCCACTTAAAAGCCTAACATAGGAATCACATACACTATATGTAAACCATTTTAATTTTGGACATCTTGTTATTCTTATTATCTACATAACCTGGAAAGTATTATTTAAAACTTGTCATGTGCCTTCGAGCATGCGGTGGATGGGCCATGGCTGAAGAGAGAAACTGACACTCATGTCATCTAGCTCCTATCAGTGACCAGCTGTTAATAAACTGTCTCAGCATATTTGAATGAAGACTTCTTTACAAAGAGCAAATTTGTGTCACTCCAAACTCCATTCCAAATTTCATTCCATCATTCCAATCCAAATTCCATTCCAAAATCCATTCCATACTTTACACTATGCCGTCCGTGCAGCGGTGGTTGTGTCTGTACTTGGGTTCCGGACAGCAATCGTTGGCGAGAACGATTCGGTGTTTGTCCACTGCGGGTCGAAATTGGTTAGGTGGGTCAATGGAGATGACATCCATTATTTTGCCGTCTTCTACGAACTCTCGAAAGACATCTCTAATTTCTAGTGACACCTTTTATCGTCCAGAACTAGATTTGCACAAAATCTCTACTTTTTTATTTGGGATGTAGGAGCCGAGGTGGCAGTTTGGAGGCTCCTAGACCAGGTGATCCAAAACCGCTATTGTATGCACTACTCTCCATGTTGTGTATCTGCATGCATGTTGATTCCTAGGAAGAGGCGTGATTGCAGCACTGGGACAGCTCTCGTGAATGGAACACCGTCATGTCACGCTACCCGACTGCAATCAGCTTTGGAACTATAACTGGTCTGCTGTAACCACGGATCTTCTAGAAAGATCTCCCGTGAACAAGGATTAGAAGATGTAACTAACTGCTCCTAACGGTTGTATCTTGACGTATACACCCTTGTCTGGTTTCAATGATTATAGTTACATGTACCTCCACGTATACATGAAGCCTGAGTTGTGCTTTGTCTGGACAGATGCTGTATAAGTTATGCTATCACACACACATACAAACACACGTTATTTTGTGCTATCTGAAGTGCAGTACTCGTACAGGAAGACTACACTGTGCTCGGCGGTGGGGTAGCCTAGTGGTTAAGCGTTCGATGGTCACTTCGAAAAACCGGGTTCGATTCCCCACATGGATGCAATGTATGAAGTCCATTTCTTGAGTCCCCCGCCGCGATACTGCTGGAATATTGCTAAAAGCGGCGTAAAACCAAACTCACTCACCTCACTGTGCTCTGTGTACCTGCCAATGGCAGGAATGAGAAGGGCCAGTTGCAGGGTTGAGGTGGACATGATTCTATTAAACTGGTCAGTGATGTAATCCTGGTCTTGATTCCTAACACTTTGAATATAACTGTCACTGTTATCCACACAACACTGGAACCTTGAGGTGCTGGGAGAAAGACGACTATTACAAGATGTTGTCCCTGGGATTACACTACATATAAACTGTATATTCTAGTACTTTTTTCAGTTCAGTCCCATCCGGAATTCGAGCCCACGCCCTCAGTCAGGCATCTAATCGCCAGCATATAACATATGTTGCATTTGGCCACTGTCTAAATGGCGTTATGTAATCATCACGATTACGCTAGTACGCTAAATATCTTTTTATTTTGTAAACCTTGACACAAATGTTTAACGTGCACACTTCACCCTTCAGTAGTGCTACGGCGTCAGTACTATATCACATACCATATGCATACCTCTAGGACATGGTGGAACTGAAGAACTATCACCAAAATACACATGAACTGTTTGTCGCGGTTTATCTCTCATCTAAACACTATTCAGTCCTGAAGTAAGTTAGCCCTAACGAAATGATGCTTGACCGAAATAGTTTCAGAATGTTTGGAAATATCTTAAATACCGATGCTAATGCCGGGTGATTACTGAGCCACATGTGAGTCCCCCGCTGCACGTCACACCGATCTAGTTCATTGACAGATTGGCTTAAAGTCGTGCCGTTTATCCTACAATATATCACTTCCGGTGGTAGTGTTAACGCGCACATGGCACGTGATCAGAGTAAGCCTGTTAAACGGATGGTTGAGATAGACAGTTATTCCACATCTGCTGAAGCAGATCTCACTCCCAACATTTGCCGCTAATTACCAGCACAGGATGTAACGTTTCCTCTGCATATTTCGACAACTACACCACGAGTGCTGGCAGGGAGCATAGATTTCCACGTGAACGGCTTCTGGGAACTTCGGACATTTTTTTCTCATTTGCAGTTCTGTTCTGTTCTGTCATGAATAGTAATATCCAACTCCTCCGTACATACACAGGTTCATTTGTACATACATCCGTGTAGACACTGGTTCACTACATCCGTGTAGACACTGGTTCATTCGTGTAAATACTGGTTCATCCGTGTAGACACTGGTTCATCACATCCGTGTAGACACTGGTTCACTACATCCGTGTAGACACTGGTTCATCCGTGTAGACACTGGTTCATCACATCAGTGTAGACACTGGTTCATCACATTCGTGTAGATACTGGTTCATCTGTGTAGATACTGGTTCATTCGTGTAGATGCTGGTTCATTCGTGTAGATATCAATTCCTCCATGTAGATACTGGTATGCTTGTAGATATTGTTTCTTGACATCAGTGAGACACTGGTTCATCAGGGTAGATATTGGTTCATCGGTGTAGATACTCGTTCATCCTTGTATATACTGGCTATCACATCCGTGAGATACTGGTTCATGTGTGCAGATATTGGTTCGTCCGTGTAGATACTGGTTCACCCTTGTAGATACTAGTTCATCCGTACATACATCTGTGTAGATACTGGTTCATCCGTGTAGATGCTGGTTCATATGTGAAGGTATTGGTTCATCCCTGTAGATACAGGTTCATCCGTACATACATCCGTGTAAATATTGGTTCATCCCTGTAGATACTGGTTCATCAGAGTAGATATAGCGGCACAATTACAGGACCAAAATATACAGCGCCTCCATTAATGGGAAGAATTTTAGCAAGTGTGACATATATTTAGTATCGTTAGATAACAAGTTACAAACACATCCCTGGTACATTACCAATGCAAACACTTACACACGTTTGGAACATCAAAAGGATTTAAATAAATAAATTCACTCGTATATATCCTGTTAAATATTTTGCTGCAACATAGAATGTTGCTCAGAATTTCATTTTCTACTGCGTTCCGGCCTAACATACTAATCTGAGCTTGTTTGGGTTGATATCTGCCAGTGAATATGCTCATGCCCCACTCTCACGATGCCAGGCTACTAATGTATCTATCACTTCTGGGTCGTGTTTTCAGTGTTTGAACTAAAGTTTATTCAGTTATAAGGGAAATCACTTCCCAGTACCCATTCTGAACAGGGTACACACGGCCAGAGTCATTTGTGAAATTCGAGGAACAACGGCCATCCTCCGGTTTGCACTTCAACAAAACACACATAATAAATACATGGCTTTTGTTTCTGGAAGCGAGGTGAAGTTGAGGCGTTGTTGTTTATACACACCAGCGTCTCGAACCCTGAACTCGGTGACTATTTGCACCCCTGATTTGAAACAATGACACAGACCTGGCTGGGTGATGGTGTGACGTTTGTTCTTTGTACATTTACAACTTTCTCCATGAATGGCTAGGCTTATGGCGTCACCGACAGTTTCAAGGTCAGCCGAGGGGTCAGGCAGGTACAACATGGCCAGGTAAGGGACAACACCAAACAGTCCTACATCAAACCAAACATCAAACATCGATTGAGAGCAACAACGCTGGAAGGACAAACTGCACAGTTGTCGCAAAGCGGTTTGGCTTGGTTGTTTGTTTGTTTGTTGTTTAAGATCGCACTCAGCAATGTACCCACTGTATGACGATCTGTATGTAATCACGTCTCCGTCAGATAATTCAGGGGCTGATATCACGACTATCGATCTTGACAAGACACTATACCCAAGTGGCATTTAACAAAAACAGGAGCACTGAAGATTGAAGTTACTGGCTGAAGTATTCCTTATACAATATTTCGTTGCTTGAGACTAACTGTTTGCGGGTTTCTAGATAGGACTGACGGCATTGGTTTGTTGAAAGTTGATGTGGAGAACATGTCTATGTAACGTTGTGGCGTCCACTGTCGTAAGGGCGACTTAATATTACTTTTTGTGGAAGATGGCTCCACATAGGGAAATCAGTTTCTTTCACGATTAATGATTTGTCTCTAAAGGAAACGTAAGACCCAGAATACAGACGCGGCATCACTGGAAACATGTATATATATGAAAATATATTTAAAAAATCTTTTCAATAGACACGGACGCATCGTCGACAACGCATTTGATTTGATCCTTTTTTTGATAATTTCAGTGAAATCATTTGACCTGCTAAGACAAACCACTCTTGTATTCAAAGTACCAGCTGATCTGACTGACTTGAGGTCTGCATTTTTTAGTCTTCTAGTGTAAGTTAGACTTAAATAAACAAGCCACACGTTCTGACTTTTAAAAAATACTTAATTCCAAAGTATACAACTATTATTGTTTAATGTAAGTGGCAACTTACTTAAACTCACAATTCAGTAGCAATACGGTCCTAACCCGTACAATTGGAAACGTAAAAATGCCCAAAGTGTGGATATTTGAACCTGCTATGTTTGCCTGGGGTCATTGGGTTCCAAGCACACGCAGGTCTGTCTGATGTCGACTTGTTCTTGTAGTTGTCAGTTCACATGGGAGTGAACAAGACGAGGAAAGTCCTGCAACTGTGCTAACCTGTATGGCGGTGATCTGTCCCTAATGTTGCCAGTGATATTGGCAAGCTGAGTACACCATACTGACCCCTGTAAGACTTCATCACCACGATTTTAGCACGCTAAGGGGGAGACAAAGATGTCCAGTAAAGACGACACACCTTGTGCCTTGAATGCCTACTGAATGGGAAGGGACGTTGTACGCCACCTGCCGGTATCGACTTTTTCACAATTTACGGAACATTGCCTTGATGGTGCCAGTCTGATCTTCCTGAGATTACCTTGATGAAGTAAGTCTGAATTTCCTGATGTTACCTGGATGGAGTAAGTCTGAGTAAGTGGGTGTGTCTGTTGAGGTAGGGGAGGAGACAAGGTGCGTGTAGGGCTAGATGCCCGCATGTATATGTACGTATGACGACACACCACACTACCTCCTTACTAAGACTGGAAGCTTTCCCAGGTTTCACCTGCAGCGGAAAGAATGACCGGCAGTTGAAATCCCGACTTCCTGTCTGTGAATTATTTCCACGGCGGATGTTGTTGCCGTTGTGAGGCTGTTTCCTGCTGCATGTACACCCCGGCATATGGCTCCAGACCGCGGAGCTTCCCATCACTGATACAGCCAGCCGCTCTAGCGAGCTGACACTTCAAAGTTAATATTTGTTCAGTTACCGACTCGAGGCGAGACAATTCAAGTGATTATCCGTGTTGTAATGAATAGCATAGAAATAAGGTGTATCTAGAAACTGCATTTTCCACGTATGTACATTTAGCAGACAAACCAATGTAGTTGGTAAGACCGGTTCGCTGTTCAACTATGAGTACCGTAGTGAAATCTCTTAAAGGAAAATTCTATTATCACGTGAATAGAAAAAAAACCGTAACAGTAATTTAACAATCAGAACATTTAATAATCTGGACTGTACTTCTCAGAACGACATTGTTGTGGTTGATGGTGCTTCAGAAATAATATGAAAATAGTTGATATGATCTCTGAATGAATGTACTAAGCACACATAATAAGATCTATAGAGACAGAAACAGATCTATAGAGACAGAAACAGGTCATCGTGTTCATATCAAATTAACTCAAGCTGACTCTCTATTCAAAAGAGGAAATGTCAAGGTGTTGGGTATCTGACGTGGGCGGTTCACATCATATTCAACTGTGAAGTAGTAAAGTGATGAGGATGAGCAGTATCCACGGTAATAAACACACGAGGAAAAGGAATATTTACGTTTCTTTGCGTAGATGTTCCTACATTATCAGGAACATTTAGAGTCATCATTAACGTGTGACAGTGATAAGAGAAGCGTTCTTGCTACACACTCGTATTTTTATGAACCAGAGTTAAGTGACAATAAGATGGGAATTCTAAATATAAATATACACAAAAGAAAATGTATCTGAGTTCAACGAGGACCAGTTCATTGAGGTATTTCCTCCGTGGCCGTCTCCGCCATCTGGACGCCATACACTGCTCGTGGCTGTGGATACAACTTTACGTCTGAAGAGCTCTGCCCAAGGGAAATAATTTTTGTGACGAACCAACAGAAGAGCACCGTCTGCCAGGGCTATGAGAATTATTATTGGACCTGACTTTGTTGTTGATTTATCTGTCATGCGTGAACAGGGCCTTTAACATTTCAGATATTAGCCGGAACATGTATGGTGATAAATCTCAGCATGACACATGAATCGTGTCGTGTATTTTTAAATCATGATATTGTTTCAGATATATTCCGCACATCGCTACCACATGATATTTGATTATTTTGAGCTGGCATGGCTATCAATAACCACTGCTCCTCGTGTCTGTGGGCTGTGTTGTTGTTGACTCTCGGTCTCTGAATGTAAACCATTGTGAAGGTCATCATCCTTCAAAGGTCAATGACCTCACGTCAGCTGCATCAGATCCTAACGCAGGAAGGAAATACCCACGGCAACAGACATGTCACAACGGATTTCTCGACGACTCCGTAAATATTTCCCAGTAATAATATGAATAATGAACTATTATGTTTCCTACACTACAGTATTTACTGCACAGACATGACTCTATAGCACGGTCAGCAAACTCATCATTCCAGAAATTCGTCTTCTCTTTGGCAGTCCGATTAACAGGGTTCACTGTTTCCACTGACATTAATTCTTTGTTGAAAAACTCATTTGATGCAATGTTCCTTTCAGGTTCATATATGTGTTCGTAGAAGTCAATGGCGCTAAATCACTCAAAGCGCTAAATCACTCAAAGTGCTAAATTACTCAAAGCGCTAAATCACCATATCTGTGAATAGGTAACTAGCACATAAGTGAGTAAGTGTGTGAGTGAGTGAGCGAGTGCGTGCGTGCGTGCGTGAGTGCGTGAGTGGGTAGAAACTCAACACTATAGAAGATCACATTTCCCCCGAGGAGGAATTTCGTTTGGTTCACTCGGAAAATACCACAGAATGAAGCAAGAGAGTCTCGCAAAAGCCCGGGAACAAGGGAGGCGACAGGCTCAAAACGAATTCCTCAAATTATCATCGACGAAGATTGCGAATCTAGGATCCGCACCCACTATCACGGAATCCTAGAACATCTACTGGACGCAACTGAGATGATTTGACCAACAGTGACTATATATTTCAAATGTCCTCGTGACGGATCAGCGAGAACGGGACAGACCTGATGTCCATGTCGGACAGCTGTCCATACATTTTCTCACAAGTCTGTCAAAGAAAGACGGAGTGAGTCTGTAGTCCGAGAGGCGAGATTGGAATGTCTAATTCTGTGTTTCGAAACCACGTTCTCTCAAGTGAAATACTTTATTTATATACCACAATTGACACTATAGATGTCACTGACGTCATTCCAAGCGAGAAATAGAGACGGGATATATTACACCACAGAACATTAAACGAATTTCTAAATGACAATGACGAAATAACTTGTACAGCATGTTTCAAAGGCGATCTGCCTTGTTCTTAAAACAATAATGATCACAACCGTCAACACGACAGGAATATTCCATCACAACATTGCGTTTAACGTGGGCACATTCCTATGTTTGACCCATACTGTGTGTTGCATTTCTTGATTTTATGTGCACAATATGTTCCTGTGTTTTAGCAGGTGAACATTGACTTATCGCACCCGCCGGTACACTCACCTTTTGATGAAAACCTGGTGTCTGAAATATGTGATAGTTACTCATTTTATACATGATGTGACACCAATCAATTTCGAATAATGAAAAGCCATCACTTGTTGTGGTAACGGAAAGTGTTTAGTGGTTATTAATAATAATAAACATTAGGTTTACATGCTTGACATTTAACAAATTTCGAAAGTGTTGAATGTTATATAGGCAATGTTGAAAAATTCAGTAGAATTCAGTCTTTACCTTGTCACAGTTGTGTAGTTGGTAATACACGTTAGTGTGAATAGTGGAGATGAGTCTTGATTTGTACACGTTGTCAGATGGAGTTTCGGCTTGAGTGAATGAAGGGTGAGTGAGGGTGCCGGCATGAGTAACGTGACGCTCTCTTTACACCCTGTAGAAACCCATGGTGCCGAGAGATAGCGGATCAGGGGGAACTGAGATGTTTCACTAAAAGCAATGCCCCTATCCATTGTTATTGGCGCGACACTGCACATACCGAGACGCCTTAACATCATACTCCTAGATCGAGTAGCTGCTGGCGACAATCATCAGCTAGACATTGCCAACATGAACTTGGTACTAAGAGCAAGAGCATGACACTGCCAACATGAACCTGGCACTAAGAGCAAGAGCATGACACTGCCAACGCCAGGTTGATACAGCCATAACAACTTGATGTTACTAATACTATCATCAGATTGAAATTACGAACCTTACCTTGATACTGCCGCTATCAGCTTGATGCCACCATGATCAGTTTTACACTACTCAGAGTGGCCTTTTGTAACCATCACATCAAAACCAGTACGCCACCATAACACTAGCAGAGAGGTCACCATTAAATCTCTAGTACGCTGAGCTAGGTTAGAAACGTATTCAGAAACGTTCCAGTATCAAATCCCCAGTACGCTGAGCTAGGTTAAAGGCGTACTCAGAACCACCCCAGTATCAAATCCCGTTATCACACCATTACTAAAGAAACCATCGTTAGAACCTTATGACTTCAGAAATTACAGACCAGTCTCTCACATTTCCTTCGTCTCTAAATGTATGGAGCGAATTGTTGCCAACAGACTAACCGACCATCTTAAAAAGCACAAACTTTTTGAAATATTTCAATCTGCGTACCAATCAAGACATAGTACGGAGACAGCTTTAGTCACAGTACACAGTGACATCATGTCCGCTATGGACAATCAAAAGGTAACGCTGGTTGTTCTCGACCTGTCAAGTGCCTTTGACAAATCTTGTACCCTCCAAACTCGACTACTGCAATTGTCTTTACATTCCTGGTCATCTACTTTCCAAGCTGCAAAGAATTCAAACCTTTGCTGCTCGAGTCGTTGCCCGTGTTCCACGATATGACGACATCACTACCATCCTTGAACGACTTCATTGGCTCCCAATATCCTTCAGAATCAACTTCAGGCTTCTCCTCTTCACTCACAGCTGCATCTACGATGATGACTTTGCCAAATATCTGAAGAATCTTGTAACTGTCCACGCTCCCAGCAGAGCTCTCGCCTACAGCAACTACCTTCTTCCTTCTCAGCCATCCACCAAAACCACAATGGATGACACAGCATTCTCAGTTGCAGACTCATTACTCTGGAACAGCCTTCCTATCACTACCAGAGAAATCAGCTGTAAAGACTCTTTAAAAAAAGCCCTTAAAACACATCTGTTCACATTATCCCTCTCATAGGGTTCTCTTACTCTCTCCTCAGTGCCGTGGAGCAAATACTTTTTACAAGCAGGCTTTATGTAAATTCATTATTATTTATTATTTATTTGTGTTAGAGACGTATCCAGAACTCCCCCAGTATCAAATCCCTAGTACGCTGAGTGTATTTGTAGAATCTGTTACAGTCATGTTCATATTGAAACATCAACATTTGAGTTCCAAGGTTCACTTTATTCATTTCTCCCCAGTTCATATATTAAAACTCAGTTTTCGTATTGTTCTTCAGAGCAGATTCCTGTCAATTCAATGCCGGTGTTCTCGCTACAGATTGACTGCAATAAAGAAATATGGAAATCTCGAGTTCAGTATGAGATTACCAGCACCAAAACATTAACACGTTCAACTCCATAAATACAAATACACTTGGGACAGAGTTTCTAACCACGTACAGAGATGAATACTGTTACAGTCAACATACATGACCAATATCATAGTACATCACCCTTATGCTGTTAAATAAATGTCTCTGAAAGCCATAACAAACGAAAACCTGAGAAATTCTATTTTTAGAACTTGTGAAACGCGAGCGAGTTTTGAATGCAGCAAACAGTTTTGAAAACGTGGAATACATACAAATGTCATGACTGAATGTTGCAGGAATGATGCTGATAGACTGAAAACATATAACACAAACGGCTGACACGCAAAAAAATGGCAAAGTAATCAATACCGACGAAACTCTATCTGCTCTCCGACAAAACACGTTCACAAGGCAAGAACTGAAACAGGCGACATACTGAACCCCCAACTATTGTCACTATCACTATCTCCCTTTGACACCACCAAATGCAACCCGCTAAATTTAAAGATAAACCAATGTTTAGGCACTTTAGGAACAATCGTCAGACAAACCCATGAAACAAATAAATTCAAATAAATTCAAAATAAATAAATACAATTGTGACAGTAGCGCTGACGTGAGAGACGTTTTCAGAAACGCCCTCTTCTATCAAGCCCCTAGATGCGCTGAGATTAGGGACGCATACATAGATGCATTAAACACATATTCAGATACATTTCCCTGCATCAGATCCGTAGTGCACTGAGGTTAGATAAGCATTTACATACACCCTCTTCTATATGATCCGTAGTGCACTGAAGTTAGATAAGTATTTACATACACCCTCTTCCATATGATCCGTAGTGCACTGAAGTTAGATAAGTATTTACATACACCCTCTTCTATATGATCCGTAGTGCACTGAGGTTAGATAAGTATTTACATACACCCTCTTCTATAAGATCAGTAGTGCACTGAGGTTAGATAAGTATTTACATACACCCTCTTCTATAAAATCAGTAGTGCACTGAGGTTAGATAAGTATTTACATACACCCTCTTCTATAAGATCAGTAGTGCACTGAGGTTAGATAAGTATTTACATACACTCTCTTCTATAAAATCAGTAGTGCACTGAGGTTAGATAAGTATTTACATACACCCTCTTGTATAAGATCAGTAGTGCACTGAGGTTAGATAAGTATTTACATACACCCTCTTCTATAAGATCAGTAGAGCACTGAGGTTAGATAAGTATTTACATACACCCTCTTCTATAAGATCCGTAGTGCACTGAGGTTAGATAAGTATTTACATACACCCTCTTCTATAAAATCAGTAGTGCACTGAGGTTAGATAAGTATTTACATACACCCTCTTCTATAAGATCAGTAGTGCACTGAGGTTAGATAAGTATTTACATACACCCTCTTCTATAAGATCAGTAGTGCACTGAGGTTAGATAAGTATTTACATACACTCTCTTCTATAAAATGAGTAGTGCACTGAGGTTACATAAGTATTTACATACACCCTCTTCTATAAGATCAGTAGTGCACTGAGGTTAGATAAGTATTTACATACACCCTCTTCTATAAAATCAGTAGTGCACTGAGGTTAGATAAGTATTTACATACACTCTCTTCTATAAAATCAGTAGTGCACTGAGGTTAGATAAGTATTTACATACACCCTCTTCTATAAGATCAGTAGTGCACTGAGGTTAGATAAGTATTTACATACACCCTCTTCTATAAAATCAGTAGTGCACTGAGGTTAGATAAGTATTTAGATACACCCTCTTCTATAAAATCAGTAGTGCACTGAGGTTACATAAGTATTTACATACTCCCTCTTCTATAAAATCAGTAGTGCACTGAGGTTAGATAAGTATTTAGATACACCCTCTTCTATAAGATCAGTAGTGCACTGAGGTTAGATAAGTATTTACATACACTCTCTTCTATAAAATCAGTAGTGCACTGAGGTTAGATAAGTATTTACATACTCCCTCTTCTATAAAATCAGTAGTGCACTGAGGTTAGATAAGCATTTAGATACACCCTCTTCTATAAGATCAGTAGTGCACTGAGGTTAGATAAGTATTTACATACTCCCTCTTCTATAAAATCAGTAGTGCACTGAGGTTAGATAAGTATTTACATACACCCTCTTCCATATGATCCGTAGTGCACTGAGGTTAGATAAGTATTTACATACACCCTCTTCTATAAGATCAGTAGTGCACTGAGGTTACATAAGTATTTAGATACACCCTCTTCTATAAAATCAGTAGTGCACTGAGGTTAGATAAGTATTTAGATACACCCTCTTCTATAAAATCAGTAGTGCACTGAGGTTAGATAAGTATTTACATACACTCTCTTCTATAAAATCAGTAGTGCACTGAGGTTAGATAAGTATTTAGATACACCCTCTTCTATAAGGTCAGTAGTGCACTGAGGTTAGATAAGCATTTACATACACCCTCTTCTATAAGATCCGTAGTGCACTGAGGTTAGATAAGCATTTACATACACTCTCTTCTATAAGATCCGTAGTGCACTGAGGTTAGATAAGTATTTACATACACCCTCTTCTATAAAATCAGTAGTGCACTGAGGTTAGATAAGCATTTAGATACACCCTCTTCTATAAAATCAGTAGTGCACTGAGGTTAGATAAGTATTTACATACACCCTCTTCTATAAAATCAGTAGTGCACTGAGGTTAGATAAGTATTTAGATACACCCTCTTCTATAAAATCAGTAGTGCACTGAGGTTAGATAAGCATTTACATACACCCTCGTCTATAAGATCAGTAGTGCACTGAGGTTAGATAAGTATTTACATACACCCTCTTCTATAAGATCAGTAGTGCACTGAGGTTAGATAAGTATTTACATACACTCTCTTCTATAAAATGAGTAGTGCACTGAGGTTACATAAGTATTTACATACACCCTCTTCTATAAGATCAGTAGTGCACTGAGGTTAGATAAGTATTTACATACACCCTCTTCTATAAAATCAGTAGTGCACTGAGGTTAGATAAGTATTTACATACACTCTCTTCTATAAAATCAGTAGTGCACTGAGGTTAGATAAGTATTTACATACACCCTCTTCTATAAGATCAGTAGTGCACTGAGGTTAGATAAGTATTTACATACACCCTCTTCTATAAAATCAGTAGTGCACTGAGGTTAGATAAGTATTTAGATACACCCTCTTCTATAAAATCAGTAGTGCACTGAGGTTACATAAGTATTTACATACTCCCTCTTCTATAAAATCAGTAGTGCACTGAGGTTAGATAAGTATTTAGATACACCCTCTTCTATAAGATCAGTAGTGCACTGAGGTTAGATAAGTATTTACATACACTCTCTTCTATAAAATCAGTAGTGCACTGAGGTTAGATAAGTATTTACATACTCCCTCTTCTATAAAATCAGTAGTGCACTGAGGTTAGATAAGCATTTAGATACACCCTCTTCTATAAGATCAGTAGTGCACTGAGGTTAGATAAGTATTTACATACTCCCTCTTCTATAAAATCAGTAGTGCACTGAGGTTAGATAAGTATTTACATACACCCTCTTCCATATGATCCGTAGTGCACTGAGGTTAGATAAGTATTTACATACACCCTCTTCTATAAGATCAGTAGTGCACTGAGGTTACATAAGTATTTAGATACACCCTCTTCTATAAAATCAGTAGTGCACTGAGGTTAGATAAGTATTTAGATACACCCTCTTCTATAAAATCAGTAGTGCACTGAGGTTAGATAAGTATTTACATACACTCTCTTCTATAAAATCAGTAGTGCACTGAGGTTAGATAAGTATTTAGATACACCCTCTTCTATAAGGTCAGTAGTGCACTGAGGTTAGATAAGCATTTACATACACCCTCTTCTATAAGATCCGTAGTGCACTGAGGTTAGATAAGCATTTACATACACTCTCTTCTATAAGATCCGTAGTGCACTGAGGTTAGATAAGTATTTACATACACCCTCTTCTATAAAATCAGTAGTGCACTGAGGTTAGATAAGCATTTAGATACACCCTCTTCTATAAAATCAGTAGTGCACTGAGGTTAGATAAGTATTTACATACACCCTCTTCTATAAAATCAGTAGTGCACTGAGGTTAGATAAGTATTTAGATACACCCTCTTCTATAAAATCAGTAGTGCACTGAGGTTAGATAAGCATTTACATACACCCTCGTCTATAAGATCAGTAGAGCACTGAGGTTAGATAAGTATTTACATACACCCTCTTCTATAAGATCCGTAGTGCACTGACGTTTACATGTTTGTGGTTTACATGTTTGTGCAACCATAGAAAGATTCGTATAAGCCGCTTGCTTGTGGGTATATATATCTGCTCATGCAAACATAGACTTCCATGAATGGCAGCATATTATCAGCAGCACATGTTGGACGCTGACAAAGTGGATGTCACTACTCCGGCCTTATTCACATTTTGTTTCTGTCGATCTGCTCTGTAGAGTAAAATCTAATGATGAACTCTACTGATCTCTCAGCCTGCATGTATGTTCGGAAATATGTCTGTTTGTCCATCTTATTTTCCTACCGATACAAGTTGAGACGGAACGTTTTAATTCAGCACTAAGGTCAGGAATTACGGAGACACGTCCACTGGATGTCTTAACTTTGATCAATCGTACGATTACCTAGACGAGTGGACTGCGTGCTATATCATAGACAGCCCACAAAATACTTCATCTTCCAGTGCAAGATTCACTCGTGCCTCCGGTGTAATTCTTTCAGATATTTCAGATGGTATATCTTGTAAAACTTCTCTGTTTCTGCTAATCCCCGTGACGTCATGAGATCAATTCAGTTGTACCCACCATGCAATCTTGACGTGAGCGCTTTGGCTTAAAGCTGGGGCTCTCTGCCAGAGTCACGTGGTCCCCAGAGACACCTGCGGTATTGGGAAAATCGATATATATTTGTCATTTCAGAAACGTCGTACTCCGCGGTGCGATCGGCTCTTCAGTCTTCCCTGCAGCACATCTTCACATTCCAATTCAATCCTGGGGTCTTTGTATCACTTGTACCATCGGCACACACGACACCGTTCAAGTGAACCAATCTTCTTTCACTGCATAAACCTACAACACAGAAACAGTGGCTAAATGGATGAGTACGGTGAAATGGTGTTTGAGAACATTTCTGTCATATGACAACGCACGTGTAGGGATGTGTATGTGTGTGTGGCTGTTTGTACTAGCCCAGACTTCATACAGCAGGTAGTCATGAATGCCCAACTCAGACACATTATACAGACTCCGAGGCGACCGGTCCTTGTTGAACCAATTAATGCCAAACGCCAGCCCGGGAACAACAAGTGCCATATTTTAACGTCTTATTGAATATAGACGTGACCGGAGATCGAACACGTGATCTCCCGCTCTCCGGTCGGACGCTCTAACCAGTAAACCACGGAGGTGTTACGCCTAAATTGATAAATGTATAACAGACTCACATTGGTCACTCCAAATGGATACATGTTTTCGTCATTGTTTTAAACATGTCAGTTCCATATATCATAGTTTAGGGTTTATCGAATCATAGTGTGCTTATCTATCCTCTCTGAAAATATGTCTTTGTAGATCGAGAGCAATGCAGCAGCAATGCTGGACAATGACGTCACACAGCGGTGCCAGGAGGAAGTGCTGGTTACGTTATGGCGCCCTTAAATTATCGAGGGTCCTTGTCAGGCTGTCCTCAATGTCGGGTTCAGTGAAATGGCATGTCGACGAATCATTGTGAAAATATTGACGTGCATACATTTTTTTATTACTTATCGAACTGCGTCAGCAGCATGGAAGTCAATCCTCCTTTCGAGTAGGAACGTAGATTATGGCTCAGATGGCTGCTGGTGGCTAGTAAATCAGGCTAACGCATCGAGAAGACCCAGTGTGGCCGACGTGTGAATACCGCCTCAGAGGTCCCCAGTTAGACGGTACTCTTTGTACCAGGTGACGAACCCTGTTAATGTATGTGACGAGTGTGGCGAACATGAGCTGCGTGATCACCCGTCACGATCGAATATTAACCCTGTTAATGTATGTGACGAGTGTGGCGAACATGAGCTGCGTGATCACCCGTCACGATCGAATATTAACCCTGTTAATGTATGTGACGAGTGTGGCGAACATGAGCTGCGTGATCACCCGTCACGATCGAATATTAACCCTGTTGATCCAGACACTCCGACCCGACGAACATTTCCTGAATAGCATGTGAAAATTGTGGTTTTGCAGCACTACTGGTGTTTGTGGTGATGTTTCGTATGGGCGGCACGTGATCATTACGTCACATTACCATGGACGTTCCATAAACATGATAGGTTACTTTTATGAGAGACTTTTAACTTGCGTCCATTGCTGTTCATCAAAATTTCGGAAATTGGAATGCGTAATGTAGATTGTCTTCGTCATCTGTGCGCTACTACATCCTACAGAACAGTCGTAACCTACGCTCATCACATAGAGAAACATGCATTCTACACTGATAGTGTAGTGATTATCCAACCTGTTCAAGTCCAAAATTGCTCGAGACAAGAGAGAGTATTGTACATTTTTTCAACGAGGATTTCGGAGCGTACCGGATGATCTTAAGAATTGTATCATATGTGGTCACATATAACGGAATTAGTGAGTGTGTTTATTTTTTTGCCACATTTAGCAATATTCCTCTACATGGCTGCTGTCGGTATATAATCAAGTCAAAGCCAGACAGTCCAGTGATCAACAGTATGGCATTGATCTACACGATTGGGTCCGAAGACGTTTCGCAAGTTAGCGAGGCTGGCCAACCGTTCCCGGGCTGACCGATAATACATGCATTGCGGAAAAGACACATTTTGTTAAATAGTTGGCGATTACTTAATGTTAAAATTGAGTTATTTAAAGGAAATTGAAGAAGAATATAATTTTGTCTTCATCTTTCCATCATATAACTCAACACGCTGTAAATACATTAAAATATATTACTGCATCCATCCAAGCATCATAAAATTCTCTACTTTTATTAGCAGAAAAAATCAAAGTATATTACAAAATCTTGCCATATTCATTCACTATGCAATGTTGTATAGATCAAAGGTTTCATCACTTTAATGTAGATATATTTATGTATGTAATTCCCCATTATAATTATATATATGTCCTACAAGCCTGTGGTCTCCTCAGTACGAAATATAGATTGATTGATTGCTTGGTTGCTTGCTTGGTTGCTTGGTTGCTTGGTTGATCGATCGTTTGGTTGGTTGAACCAGACAATTTGGAGACGTGACCCAGAGGTATTCCGGGTGGATCTCCAGTTGCAGGTACCAGCTGGAAGTTTCGGGTAGTGGTGGGTATTTGAAGCAAGTAGGCTTCAATTCCACAGGCCCCATTGTCTGGACCTGCCACTCTGACTGTTGTTACAGACACCTGCCACTCTGACTGTTGTTACAGACACCTGCCGCTCTGACTGTTGTTACAGACACCTGCCACACTGACTGTTGTTGCAGACACCTGCCACGCTGACTGTTGTTACAGACACCTGCCACTCTGACTGTTATTACAGACACCTGCCACTCTGACTGTTGTTGCAGACACCTGCCACTCTGACTGTTATTACAGACACCTGCCGCTCTGACTGTTGCTACAGACACCTGCCACACTGACCGTTGTTACAGACACCTGCCACGCTGACTGTTGTTACAGACACCTGCCACTCTGACTGTTGTTGCAGACACCTGCCACACTGACTGTTGTTACAGACACTTGCCGCTCTGACTGTTGTTACAGACACCTGTCACACTGACTGTTGTTGCAGACACCTGCCACACTGACTGTTGTTGCAGACACCTGCCACGCTGACTTTTGTTACAGACACCTGCCACACTGACTGTTGTGACAGACACCTGCCACTCTGACTGTTGTTACAGACACCTGCCACACTGACTGTTGTTGCAGACACCTGCCACTCTGACTGTTGTGACAGACACCTGCCACCCTGACTGTTGTTACAGACACCTGCCACACTGACTGTTGTTGCAGACACCTGCCACGCTGACTTTTGTTACAGACACCTGCCACACTGACTGTTGTGACAGACACCTGCCACTCTGACTGTTGTTACAGACACCTGCCACTCTGACTGTTGTTGCAGACACCTGCCACTCTGACTGTTGTTACAGACACCTGCCACTCTGACTGTTGTTACAGACACCTGCCACTTTGACTGTTGTTACAGACACCTGCCACACTGACTGTTGTTACAGACACTTGCCACTCTGACTGTTGTTGCAGACACCTGTCACTCTGACTGTTGTTACAGACACCTGCCACTCTGACTGTTGTTACAGACACTTGCCACACTGAGCTGACATGTTGGAGGAGTAGCTGTGATGGGGGAAATGTCTTTAGATGCTCGATAGTGGTGTTAGGATCAACATCGAACAATTGCAATGAAGAATTTGTCTGTATCCATAAAAATGTTCCTCTTGATGAGCATACACCCCCTTCAATGCTATAATTTTGACCTGCTTCCGTGCAACACTCGTGGTGAATGAGTTCAGTCGTAAATGTGGCTCACCAGAACACATTCAGGGAAACATCAATGCATTTGATTGACGATCCCATCACACGCTAACAATCATGCAAAAAACAGGCCAGAATCAGGCTCAATCTGAGGTTTGAACACGTGGTTGGTCGTCTGAGTGTGATTTGCGGAGTTCACCATTGAGGTATTCCTGTGCATCTACCTGAGTCTGTGTCCTTAAAATCAAACAGATTCCAACATACAAAGAAAGACTTGGTAAGTTTTCCTTCGCTCCAGGAAAGAAGTATATTGCTTTAGGCCCCTTGTACCATTTATCTCGTACACCCACATACAGAGAGTGATGACGTAATGTATTTCTGTGGCTACTTAGTGTAATGCTCACAATGCAGACACTGTTGTTTCTTTGTAATCCAGTCAACGGATCACTGCGCCCGCCTCCCCGATTTCTATAACATAAGATACTTCAACCAAACTATTTATTCATAGGTGGTTTCGAATGTTGAAAATTAATTCAGATAAATAGTTTGTTCGGATATAATATTATGTATCGAATAAGTTCTCATATGAATGCGCTGTGGAATGTGACAGTGTGACACGTTGCTCATCTGGCGTCCCGCAGAAAGGTGCACACTGGCTATGACGACAAGGGACGCCATAGGTGATTGCTGTGGTAGGTAAGGTCAAGTGTAGAAGGTGTCACTATACAAACAAGTGAAGGTCAAGTCATGGTCAGCAGTCACATAGCAAGGTATTCTGTAGACTATAGGTCACTGTGGAGTGATATACAGACACACAGAGGGGACAGCCCGCTTAACTGTAATCCTGCGTCAATCTGACCACACTACGTCAGCACAGAAAGGAAGGCGGCAAGTCTCTCCCTACACACATTCATACAGAAAAACAAATACAGGTTTCACCACTGGTGACTGTCGGAGTTCTCTGAGTTCATACTCCAACATAGTATGTGATGTGTGCTTGTAGCTATGTGGCTGGACTACCCCAAAAGTCTTATAACATATACTGTATCTAGATAATATTGGTTATGTCACATGGGCATCAAATGTAAGATATCTGTTATTTTCGTATGGATTCGGGTATGTGTAAATTTTCCAAGGGGTCGGTAACGAGCGACTGTTTATGAACGAATTCCGTCAAAGAGCCGTGGATATGTTTCGACAGAATTGGATGAATACCCTTAATTTAAGTTCCAGATTTGATGTATATAGATCCTTTAAAACTTTGATAGAACCTGAGACATATTTCACAAACATTACACGCAAGGAACGTAGAAATACAATTATTAGATTTAGACTTGGCCTAACAGATATAATGATCAATACTGGCCTTAACAAGTCACTGGCCAAACATGTAAGATTTTGTCCGGTCTGTATAGCGGATATCGAGGATGAATATCATCTGTTGTTTATATGTGACGCTTATACCAAGTTAAGAAACATTCCACAGAAATACCCGCGTCACGCTACAAGGGAATCACTCATAACAATTCTATCATCAAAAAACGAATCTGTCCATGTTAAATTAGCTCTGTTTCTAATACATTCATTGTCGTTAAGGAAGAGTCTCATTTCTCCTGGTAACTAATTTCACAATGCTACGATGCTTTTCACGGTTTGCAATGTCAATATGCTGTCTGTCATTATAACACTATGTATACGGGCCAGAGGCCTTATGTACAATACACCATCTTGATCTTCATCTTGATCTTGATGTGTGCATGTGTATCTGTGTGTATGTGTGTGTCTCCGTGTGTTTGTGTACCTGTGTGAATGTGTATATGGGGGATGTGTGTGTATGGGGAAGTAATGTGTGCGTGTGTGTGAGAGAGAGTGATGTGTGTGTATGGGGGGAGTGATGTGTGTGTCTGTGTGTATGGGAATTGATGTGTGTATGTGTGAAAGAGAGTGATGTGTGCGTGTGTGTGTGTGTGTGTGTTGGAAGCGATGTGTGTATGTGTATGGGAGAGAGTGGTGTGTGTGTCTATGTGTTGGGGGAAGTGATGCGTGTGTGCATCTGGGGCAGTGATGTGTATGTGGGGATGTAGGTGGGTGGAGAAAGTGATGTATGTGTATTGGGAGAATGATGTGTGTGTCTGTGTGCATGGGTAGTGATGTGTTTACGTGTGTGGTAGAGTGATGTGTGTGTCAGTGTGTGATGCTTATGTGTCTAGGGGGAGTGTGAGTGTATGCAGGGACGTGTGATGTTTGTGTGTGCATGGGGAGTGTTGTGTATGTATGTGTAAGAGTGTGTGAATGATGTCTGTGTGTGTATGTGTGTGTGTGCGTGTGTGTGTAGGCGAGTAGTGTCTGTATGTCCTGGGATAAATGCGTGCATGGGTACGGATCGTGTGCGTACGTGTGTGGGGGAGAGGGGGGGGGGGGGCTATGGTTGTCTGTGTGAAGGGGAGGGATGTGTTTTAATAGATTTATATGGTCTCTGGTGTGACATACGTGTGTGGGGGGAGAGAGGGGGGGGGCTATGGTTGTCTGTGTGAAGGGGAGGGATGTGTTTTGATAGATTTATATGGTCTCTGGTGTGACATACGTGTGTGGGGGGAGAGGGGGGGGGGCTATGGTTGTCTGTGTGAAGGGGAGGGATGTGTTTTGATAGATTTATATGGTCTCTGGTGTGACATACGTGTGTGGGGGGAGAGGGGGGGGGGCTATGGTTGTCTGTGTGAAGGGGAGGGATGTGTTTTGATAGATTTATATGGTCTCTGGTGTGACATACGTGTGTGGGGGGAGAGGGGGGGGGGGCTATGGTTGTCTGTGTGAAGGGGAGGGATGTGTTTTGATAGATTTATATGGTCTCTGGTGTGACATACGTGTGTGGGGGGAGAGGGGGGGGGCTATGGTTGTCTGTGTGAAGGGGAGGGATGTGTTTTGATAGATTTATATGGTCTCTGGTGTGACATACGTGTGTGGGGGAGAGGGGGGGGCTATGGTTGTCTGTGTGAAGGGGAGGGATGTGTTTTGATAGATTTATATGGTCTCTGGTGTGACATACGTGTGTGGGGGGAGAGGGGGGGGGCTATGGTTGTCTGTGTGAAGGGGAGGGATGTGTTTTGATAGATTTATATGGTCTCTGGTGTGACATACGTGTGTGGGGGGAGAGGGGGGGGGGGGCTATGGTTGTCTGTGTGAAGGGGAGGGATGTGTTTTGATAGATTTATATGGTCTCTAGTGTGACACACGTGTGTGGGGGGAGAGGGGGGGGGGGGGGGCTATGGTTGTCTGTGTGAAGGGGAGGGATGTGTTTTAATAGATTTATATGGTCTCTGGTGTGACATACGTGTGTGGGGGGAGAGGGGGTGTGTGTGACATACGTGTGAGTGTGTGTATAGGCATGGACGTGGGCGTGTGCTTGTGTGTCTGTTTCCTATATGTAGCAAAAACAGGAAATCCTAAAGCAATTTCCACCATTATCTCTCATGTTCCTTTCTCTCTCTCTCTCTCTCTCACACATACACACACACACAGACACACATACCACAGCCGTATGGCAAGCCGTTTTCACTTTTATTAAGCTATTAAAGATATCTTGAATTGTTTTAAAGATATCTTAAACTGAATTGAAGATATCTTGAATTGAATTGAAGATATCTTGAATTGAATTAAAGATATCTCGAATTGAGATAATTATTGATATCTCCAATGGAATTAAAGATATCATGAATTGAATTAAGGACATGTTGAATCATATTAATGATATCTTAAATAGAACTAATGATATCTTGCATTGAAATAGAGATATCTTGAAATTAATTAAAGATATCTCAAATAGAGAAAATATGTTAAGGGATTACTGATATCTGAAATTGTTTTAAAGATATCTCGAATCGAATTGAAGATATCTTAAACTGCATTAGAGATATCTTTAAATAAATTAAAGATATCTTGAACAGATTCAATTTCAAGATAGCTTCAAATACTTCCGGCTACATATCCTCAAATACTTCCGGTTGGGAAAATGGCGGGTGACCATGCATATACATCTCGCACATGCCGCGAGCCGAGAAGCAGTCCTGTACTGTCAAGACATGATCCTGCATCGCGGCCGAGAACACCACTTCTGTACACCCTACCCAGATCCGTCACTATATGGCCGAAATAAAGCCAGTGCGACGTAAAAAGTCACCACAACCCTCTTCAGACTCTCGTGGCCGACTACCCCTCGTATTTTCTCGAGACGTTCTAGAAATATTTCCCGTGGGGTTTTGACTAAAACATTGATATCGATGTACTCCCAGATAATTTCCCTGTACATACATTTAACTGTCATATTTTATTACCATGAATTTAGATAATAATAGGTCGGTAAACCGTTCAGTTCTTGTATCAACAGTAGCGAGCTGGCTTGTTGACATGTTGCGCGCATGCCCCATGTTTCTATAACCCATTTCTGTATGTGTTCAGCATTGGCGGCACGCAATGCTAGCGAATATTCCCCAGAGTGAGATTTCAAAATCCAAGCAAACGTAAATTCACGATAAGCAATTCAATAGTAACTGTTATTACAGTCATAAAGTACGTTTCTCTGGACAGACTCACCGGCTGTTTACATTACAGTATCACAGACCCGTGTGCCAAATCACAGGCCAATGTTCTAAAGAACTGTGGTTGTGAGACAATATTTGTACTTCAAAGCTGTTTAGACAATTAGAACTGGGGAATCCATTAGCTTTATCTCTAATATCAATATGTTTATACATTGAACGGGAATGTTACAATTGTATAAATCATTTATTGGCATCGTTACAAATAAAACCCGTCATTACAACTACTTATTTCGACATTTAAATGCCTTAAATCGACCCTTTTGACAAATTTGAACTCGCGATTCAACCAATCGGAGGAGCGGCCTGATTTATGCCTATGTGGGGCACTGTAGAATTCATGTACATTTCCGAGGATAATTTGTCTTGTTTACTGGTTTGTCTAAACCCAATTTCTCAAATTGAATTTAACCCGTGACGCCACGATTTGTGAAAAAAATGTAGCAGCGCCCAGTGGCTAACATCCGCCAGTCTGAGAATAAATGCCATTAAGGTGTATTTCCACCGAGTAACAAAATCTAAAGTACTTTCTACTGGAAGTAAAATACGTATTTAATTGGTGTCCTATAGGATTTTGCAGGACATTGATTAAAACATAACAATTTCACTCTTGAAAGCAAGGTGAGTGTCAAACTCCTTTTGGTCATTAAGCATTTACTACAACTAGTAAGTACTTTTGAGTTTTTTTGTTTTTTTTTGTCGTGATCAAAACATATCTTAAACAGCATTTTGTATCTTTAAGCAAGAGGGGGTCTAGCCATCGGATTTAAAATATACCACGGGCTTCTTCAACGCTCGCTTCACAAACAACCCATTAAGCAGGAACTGTAGGTCCGATGGATATTTGTGCATGGTGGCACCATCACCCGACCCCTGGTTTGAGGGCAAAGCAATGATTGCATGTTTTTGTTGACGTCGAGAAATCAGCAAAATTACTGACCTGTTACACATTTTATATGCATGTATAAAGCTAACCGAAAACCCTTCCTTACATGACGTCACAGCGGTTCGCTGCAGTGCTGTGGCGACAGATGTACGTAACCTGTTTGTGGTTTCGTTATAGCGGGCAAGAGGGAATCAGACGACCTTTTGGCTACTTTTAATCACTCGGTATTAACTAACCATAAGTTTTTCAAAAGAATGAATTTGGTGTTCCGCACAAAACTGACCAGAAGTCTTTTATATGTTAATGGTTAAAAATGTATGTGAAAAAACGGCGAAAATGAATGCTCGAATGAACACTGCGCACCGCCACTGTAGAACACTATCAGACTGTAAGAATGTGGCGCATTGTCACACGTGTTAGCTCGCTAGCGTTGATACAGGAACTGACTCAAAAAAACTACGAGGGGTAATAGACAACGAGAATCTGGGTAGAATTCATATAGGCGGTGTTTTCGGCCGCGATACAGGATCATGTCTTGACTGCATCTCGGCTCTCGGCATGTAAGAGCTGTACAAGCATGGTCACCAACCATTTCCAACCCGAAGTATTTACGGATATGTAGCCGGAAGTATTTGAAGATATCTTGACACCGTTACAATTCAAGATATCTATAATACATTTCAAGATATCTCTAATTCCATTCAAGATATTTTCAAATCAATTCAAGATATCTGTAAAACAATTTTAGATATCAGTAATAGCAAGAATTGAAGATATCAATAATTGAATTAGAGATATCTCTAATTGAATTGAAGATATATGTAATACAATTGTGGATATGTACCGATCATTTCAAGATATCTAGAATTGAATTCCAGATATGTTGAACTGAATTCAAGATATCTTGAATTAATTTCTAATACAAGGATGTACACTATGATCGTAATTGTTTTGCAGATATCTTTAAAACATTTAGAGATATCACGAAATATTATCTTGATATCTCTATAACATTTTGAGATTTCAATAATTCTATTTTGGATATGTAAAATTAATTAGAGATATCATCAATAATTTACAGATATCTTTAAATCGTTATTGATATCTTTAAATATAATGCTGACATCTTTAAAACAATTGAAGATATCTGTAATTCCTGAATAAATGTGAAAACGGCTTGCCATACAGCCGCGCAGATCGAGGGGGTGTTATCGGGAATTATTTCACACGTGTCATAAATTTTGCCACGGCTTTCACTTGAGGACAACATACTTTATATACTCAGTGTGAGGGCGCACTCTCCATGCCAGTAGCTGGTGAACATGTATAACAAATGGCGCCTTTATCTACAATCATTACAAAACGTAGGAGGCATTTATCGGGATCGTGTCTCGGCTCAACACAAGGTCATGACCTTACAGGACTTGAAGAAAACACTGTACATTTCCCGCTTTATCGGGTGTTACGTCATGAAAGTAAGCCGATGATTATTCCAAAAGGAAATAGATTGTATGGGACTACGTATTGACTTTGTACATAATGTAAACATACACGTCACACGATTCCTTTCGGATCAGCAACCGGCAGATCGAGTGACACCACAGCTAGATTGTTGGAAGTATAACTTCCTTGTGCGACGTCATTCTGTATTTACTTAAGGGCACTTGTAGAAGTGACACATGTAGAAGTGGTACATGTAGAAGTGACACATGTAGAAGTGGTATATACAGAAGTGGTACATTTAGGAGTGGGGCACGTAGACGTGGTACATGTACAGGTGGTACATACAGAAGTGGCACAAGTAGAAGTGGTGCATACAGAAGTGGCACATGTAAAAGTGGCACATGTAGAAGTGGTACATTTAGAGGTGGTACATACAGAAGTAGCACATGTAAAAGTGGTACATGTAGAAGTGGTACACATAGAAGTGGTACATTTAGGAGTGGCACACGAAGGAGTGGTACATATAGAAGTAGTAGATGTATCTGATATATCTAAAATGACACATAGAAGTGGTGCGTACCAAAGTGGTACACATAGGAGTGGGACACGTAGAAGTGGTACATGTAGAAGTGGTACATATAGAAGTGGTACATATAGATGTGGTGCATTGACGTGGTTTCACTCTGAATGAGCTGACATGGTTTCACTCTCAGTGAGTTCATGCAGTTTTACTCACAGTAAGTTGACAAAGTATCAGTCTAAACTGAAGTGGTTTCACTATGCATGAGCTAACAACGTTTTTCATCAGTTTATTAAGTGTGACTTTCTGTTTTGTGAAGTACTACTGTTTTCGCGAAGCGTGACACCTATTTTGAAGTGTGACTGTATGAAGTATGACTCTCTTCTTGGAGTAGAGTGTGACTTCAGGAATATCTAACAGCGGTCAAACTTCCATCCTCTGCATGGATGTTATAATTAAGTAATAAACGGATATATGGTCTGTTTTAATGGGATGATCATATACTACCGGAGTGATGTACTTGACTCCCATTCAGATTAATTCTCTGAAGTGCCTTGGCGGCTATAAAGTGATGACTACATTTATAGACGCTCTGCCCAACATACCAGCAACATGGCTCTCTCGCCAGCACTGGGGTGTACGTAGTGTGACTTACATCTCGACTGACTGATCGACTCTCTAGGCGTGGACGAGTAGTAAATATCGCCCTTAACCGCTTCCTAGATCAGATTAAATGGCCCACTTCCGTTCCCGTCCAACCTTTACTTCCGGTCTTGGCGTCAACATGGCTACTGGTAGTGTACCGCGTGACTGCTGTTTCCAGACATACGTTTACAATATTTAATAACTGTAGAATGCAAAGTGCTCATTTTATGTATCTCTCTCACAAATTTAGTTTGTGGTTTCTATTCAAACCACTTTCGCTACAACCCTGCTAATGGCGTACAAAGACGGACTTCTGCCAGGTTTTGGACCGCTCGACACTGACACACAACGTACAGTATAATATCGATACCACACTCAGTGTAGTGATTCCGAGCCAAACTGGGCTTTCAAATCACCCCAAGTTTCTCCGAAAATACTAATTTGAACTTTGGGTGCTGTGTCGTATTGATCTTCAGTTGAACGTACTTATTGCATGAATTTAAACTTTGTGTGAAACAGAAATATGTATTGCGATTGTAATACATCAAATATGTAAATAAAAGTAAACTCTTTGAATGATTTATTAAATACGTGAGACGAATGTGAGCTGTTGGAATGTTGGCAGAGATCCATGTTTACGTCAGGCTGATGAACGACGACCATAGCTCAGGGCCAGCGTTAACACAAGAAGCAGGTTCAACAGGCACATACGTCTCATAGAAAACGTCATGTGGCTGCTTCTCCGGGCTGATATTTGTGTAATGTAATATACCAGGACATAAAAATACAGGCGAACTGGACTTGATTATCGTCGTGGTGGGCAATGGTAGTGTTCGATGTTCCTGTCGAGCTGGGTGGCGGAGGGGCGTTCACGACGCCGCGTTGAGTGAGGGGCGCTGTGATCGAAGTTTAGATCGTAATATATTTTCTATTTCACATTCACTGTAAGATCTAATTTTTGGATTTACAAGTTAAGGAAGTTCAAATGACTCCTGAAATGAAATTAAACTAAATAGTTTAGGGGTTTATTTGGCCAGGAAAATATAAAGTATTGCTACCACATCTTCTAAAAGTCTGTTTGAGGAGATCCGCAAATTCTAAGGTTCCGAATATGACCCTTGGTCTGGTGGGCTTCATCAACGCGTTCAACCTCAACGTCACTTTCGGAAGACATACCCTGCTGTCTGCGGACGTTGCTGTCTGTGGACCTTTCTGTCCGTGGACTAAATTTGAAGCGGCGCCCGACTCATTTACTTGACCTGTGAAAATGAAGATGTTTTCTGGAACTGATGGTCAGATTCGCAAACTTGACCCAAGCACGTCATGGTATCACAGTTGTTTAAAACTGTGCCAATGTTGTCAAACATTGGATTGCCTGGTAATATTGTTGGAACCGCTCTTTGTGAGGTGATACTAGCAATGTCTGAGCTGAGGCCCTTTAATGATATCGCTCTATTGTTGAATCTTACACATGTTGTCGGCTCTCATGAATCGCTGCAGTGGTGATGGGCCAACACCGACAAATACTTGGCACACGGCAGCATCAAGAAGCAGCCGGGAGCCAGCAGTGCTGTCAGTGCCCTTCAAACCTTCTCCACGCAATTAGCACCCGCTCTCCAGCAGCAGAGCACTTGCCCAGACAAGTAATGTAACTGCACGTGAAACATTATTTCCATGATTATTTACGCATCATTTTATCAAGGAATGTGATACGAATTTGTAGATGAAAAAGACTTCATGTTTGATCATATGCTGGCCTCCGGTTTATTACTTATAGTATTAAATAATGCCCGTCAATAAACAATATTCGTCATTGCTGTTACTTTCCTCCAACTGTCGAGCTCGGAAATGGTCGACGACTTGTCGTCACCGACGTCGGATACAGCCCATTCTGAGTATTTCAATACATGCTTCACCAATCGCATTGTAAACAAAGCCTAATAATATCGACCTCCAGTCGGCTGCGGGCGATCTGAAGTACTTTCAAAGACAGTAAGAGTACATTTCCCGTCAGCCTCCGAAACTACTTCCGGCAATGGCGTCAGTCAGCTATGGTATTTCTCTGTCTCGCAGACCGTGGGCTTGGGGAGGACATTGAGGAAGCAAAACTGAGACCCATTATCAGACATCAGTTAACCAAATAAATCTTGAGGGAGTGGGGTCAGGGTGTAGTGAACCGGGTCTTGGGAAGTGAGAGACTGAATGACGACAGAGAAGGTGAAAGATCATGGGGTTTAGTCAGACATACCGGGACGTAACTGATCTCGACAACAACGATGCATTCAGACATGAGAAGGAAATAACCATTCGATGCTCATCTAATCTCAAGTAAATAACAAAATAACAGAAACCCAGCAAACGTACAACTCAACACACGTATGCCAAGAGAAGTATAGAATAATGGTTAAAGGTGTTTCAGTGTTTCGTAGCTTTTGGTGTAGCCTATTTCTGCACTATGTACTTTTTATCCCGCCTGCACAGTGGGATCTGATCCGCAGGCATTGTACAAGTGCCAAAATGAGTCGATTAAACCAAACTGTTGTATACCACGATGATTCTTTGTTTGCCTTGTAGCGTTTTGAACAACATGTACCCTCGACAGCTGAGCGTATTGAACAACCTATACCCTCGACAGCTGAGCGCATTGAACAATGTATAGTGACATGATTGTGTACCCTCATCAACGGGGCTTATTTAATTCAATCTTGCAATCAGGCGCATTGTGCAGTATATACCCTCTTTCGTGAGCGTATTAAACCGTGATTATTCCCATCATTGAGACGTATTGCACAGTACTGAATGAGCCTGAATTTACATGCTGAACGAACTAGAGTCTGCGAGAAGCGCCACGATATTTTCTTCTGTTGAATGAACGTAGGTTTTTTTGCACCTGTTGAATAAAGACGACGTTTCTCATCTGCTGGTTTAACTATCAGTAACCGGATATTGGTTTCTGCCAGAGCGCTGTCTTCTCAGTTCTCCGCATATGTAAAACTATTAGTCTCTGTGCCTTGATAATGTCCTGAACATGTTGCCGGACTGTCAGTTCCAGGAGTACTATGCGAATGATATGGTCTCAAGTTCACAGGATACTTTCAGTCAACATTTCACACCGCCAGCGAGCAGCCATACTTCAGCTTTAAACTGACCGTGCACAGATGTCTCGAAACAACTCGAAAGCAATATTTTTCCATCTATAAAAAACGCTTTACAGTCTGATTATTGGCGTCCTTTCACAGACTGATTTAGGGGTGGCTATCAATGGCTGTTTCGTTAAATGGGCAGTTATAATAAATTTAGAAGTATGCATTCTTCTACTGAAACAAAGCGGCACCGCCATGGCTTCATCCTGCTTCACGTAGGTATTATGGGAAAAGTGGTGCCATTTGATACATTTGCCCTTTGGTTTGTTTTGGCAAGCAGGTAGCGATATGACGTCACAGGCGATCTATATATAAAGTAGAACACATTCGAGTAGTGAACTGATGGGTGTTGCCTAGCTCCAGGCTTCAGACGCTGACACGGCAGACGTTCTACCGTGTTTCCTCCGAAAGAACCACCCTAACGTCTCAACAGAACAACCCTTACGTCTCACCTGAACAACCCTATCTCTCCAACAGAACAACCTTTACGTCTCACCTGAACAACCCTATCTCTCCAACAGAACAACCCCTACGTCTCACCTGAACAACCCTATCTCTCCAACAGAACAACCCTTACGTCTCACCTGAACAACCCTATCTCTCCAACAGAACAACCCTTACGTCTCACCTGAACAACCCTATCTCTCCAACAGAACAACCCTAACGTCTCAACAAAACAACCCTATCTCTCCAACAGAACAACCCTAACGTCTCAACACCCTATCTCTCCAACAGAACAACCCTAACGTCTCAACAAAACAACCCTATCTCTCCAACAGAACAACCCTAACGTCTCAACAAAACAACCCTATCTCTCCAACAGAACAACCCTAACGTCTCAACAGAACAACCCTATCTCTCCAACAGAACAACCCTAACGTCTCAACAGAACAACCCTATCTCTCCAACAGAACAACCCTATCTCTCCAACAGAACAACCCTAACGTCTCACCTGAACAACCCTATCTCTCCAACAGAACAACACTAACGTCTCAACAGAACAACCCTATCTCTCCAACAGAACAACCCTAACGTCTCAACAGAACAACATTTACCTCTCAACAGAACCCTAACGTCTCAACAGAACAACCCTAACGTCTCAACAGAACAACCCTATCTCTCCAACAGAACAACCCTATCTCTCCAACAGAACAACCCTAACGTCTCAACAAAACAACCCTATCTCTCCAACAGAACAACCCTAACGTCTCAACAGAACAACCCTAACGTCTCAACAGAACAACCCTAACGTCTCAACAAAACAACCCTAACGTCTCAACAGAACAACCCTAACGTCTCACCTGAACAACCCTATCTCTCCAACAGAACAACCCTTACGTCTCAACAGAACAACCCTATCTCTCCAACAAAACAACCCTAACGTCTCAACAGAACAACCCTATCTCTCCAACAGAACAACCCTATCTCTCCAACAGAACAACCCTTACGTCTCACCTGAACAACCCTATCTCTCCAACAGAACAACACTAACGTCTCAACAGAACAACCCTATCTCTCCAACAGAACAACCCTAACGTCTCAACAGAACAACATTTACCTCTCAACAGAACCCTAACGTCACAACAGAACAACCCTAACGTCTCAACAGAACAACCCTATCTCTCCAACAGAACAACCCTAACGTCTCAACAGAACAACCCTATCTCTCCAACAGAACAACCCTAACGTCTCAACAGAACAACCCTATCTCTCCAACAGAACAACCCTAACGTCTCAACAGAACAACCCTATCTCTCCAACAGAACAACCCTATCTCTCCAACAGAACAACCCTAACGTCTCACCTGAACAACCCTATCTCTCCAACAGAACAACCCTAACGTCTCAACAGAACAACCCTATCTCTCCAACAGAACAACCCTAACGTCTCAACAGAACAACCTTTACCTCTCAACAGAACCCTTACGTCACAACAGAACAACCCTAACGTCACAACAGAACAACCCTAACGTCTCAACAGAACAACCCTATCATTAGTCGCCTTTTACGACAAGCATATATATAGTCGCCTTATATGGCAAGCAAGGAATGAATGCTGAAGGCCTTTTATTCCCCGGACCTTCACGGTTCATCTTGAGTGGAAGCGGCAGACCAGGGCAACCAAACATTTGAAACCGGTTTATCAGAAGAGCAGAGAATGATCGGACAGTAACATGACCAATAACCATACAACAGTATTGCAATCTAAGTTTAACAGTTTGTTCCGGAAATATATCTGCAGACGCCTCCTTAGACGTCCAGAAAGTGAGCCAGTTACGTGGATGACGGATTACGCTTAACGGTACATAACGTCTGACACACACTATGTCTCTCGTTCATTCCAACACATACGCTTGTGCTCAACTCGGCCATTGATGTTTGAGTTGTAGAGAGCAAAACGTCTGTGGAAGGACTTACGGTAAAGAGGTATGTCACAATTAACTAAGACTCCAGTGATAGTGCACTGTGAAAATATAGTCTTGATGTCATTGGCCTGATATGTATGTTGCTGTGTATTGTGTGAGTAAACGGAAGAATCAGCGACGTGTTGTGAAGGCTCTAATTCCGTGGTTGATGTCCCCAAACTGGAAACTAAAGGTTCCATGTTTTTAGTGGTTTTTTTTCTTTTTTCTTTTTTTTTTCTTTGTAGTTGCGTATAAACTATTTGTAGTAAAGGTCGGAGTTAAATGTGGTATGTAAGGTAGGGCTGGACTCCAGTCACACGGTAGTGTTTACACTACAGGATTGTCACCAGCCGGTTGATACACTTTACTCCAGCTGTCACAGAATCTCATTGTGAAAATCATCAAATCAAACTGAGTGAGTGAGTATGGTTTTACGCAGGTTTTAGTAATACTCTATCAATATTACAGCGGGGGACGCCAGAACTTCACACATTGTACCTATGTGGGGAATCAAACCTGGGTCTTCGGTGTGACGAGCGAACGCTTTAACCACTAGCTTACCCCACCGTCACCTGAGCTCTGAAGAAACCACTCAGCACGGGTATGTTTTTGACCGGAAATGGACTCTGAAATACATGATGGAGGCAAAGGGCCGCAACTCTGCAGCGCAACGACGTTACATCGGCCCTTATTCTGTTACCACCCTACATACTGTAAGCAGTGTCATGACACAACCAGTTCCCTTGTCATAACACAACTAGCACACTTGTCATGACAACGAGCACACCTGTCATGACACATCTAGCACAAATCCGGCACAAATGACATGACAAGCAGCACACCTGCCATGACATAACCCCCACACCCATTCATGACTAGCACATCGGTCACGGCACAACCAACACACCTGTCATGAGAGAACCAGTACATCTGTCACGGCACAACCAACACACCTGTCATGAGAGAACCAGTACATCGGTCACGGCACAACCAACACACCTGTCATGAGAGAACCAGTACATCTGTCACGGCACAACCAACACACCTGTCATGAGAGAACCAGTACATCTGTCATGACACAACCAGTACACCTGTCATGAGAGAACCAGTACATCTGTCACGGCACAACCAACAAACCTGTCATGAGAGAACCAGTACATCTGTCATGACACAACCAGTACACCTGTCATGACACAACCAGCACACCTGAACGTTTGTTGTAGCACGGTTTTTCTGCTAATACACTATAAAAGAACTACACTTTAGCGTGAAATTACACTCATGTACAAGATCGCATTATGTGACCAGGACTAAAGTTTTTGCTTGACTACACAGGTCAACTGCAGCAATTGCATTAATGGCTGTTACATTTAGCCGTGTATTACTGTAACGCAGCTGTAACGACACTGCTGACCGGTACTGTTATAATTTGTTCAGCAATTTTGTAGACATACACAGATATCCGGGCTAGACCTTGACGTTTATCATTCAGTCGAAAGTGACCGACAACGTCATGCCGTTATCTCCAGGTGTGGATCTACAAGTCGTTAATGTCGCTGTCTACGTGACTGCTTGCATACATCGAACCACGGTTACGTAACACGAGGCAAACAGCATACCTCACTATCTGGCCTCCCTTTCTGGGACGCTATGGAGGTGTGTGGGTGGAGTGGGTGGGGTGGGTGGAGTGGGTGGGGGAGTTGTGCTCTTTTCCCCTACCTGGATTATCTGTGACGTAAAATCAGCGAGTGCTGGCGTTAATCCAACTCACCCTTTTACTCCACGCGCAAGTGTTTAGATTTGGAACAGCCACGTTTTTGCTGGAATTTACAACAACATTCAGGTCGTATTGATGAGGTGTTTACCTTAAGGGATTCAGATGTATACAAAGTGTTAGAAGAAAACAGGAGTTGTGCAGCCAGAAGCCTATGGCCCTGCTTCGACCAGAAATACTGAGAAATACAGACTACTGTTTAAAAGGGAATGGTGGATCCCAGCAGGAACAATGACACAGGACCACAGCGGTCTTCAGAAAACTACACTGCCAAGGAACAATACTTAGTATTGCTGGAAAGTATTGAGAAAGTTGTTTCGGCAAATCCCTAACATATGTACATGAACCATAGAGGTTGTACTTAAATGAATATGTTGAGGTATGATTCTCGGACCGTCTATAGGTGTCCTTTCAGTACTAGGTGATACCTCCTTGCTCTGAAATACACATCTGAATGCGCCTAGGTGACATCATATCCCAATATTTGACCGCTTCAATTTTCATATCTTCAATATTTGTAAGTCATTTGTTTATTCTGTCCTGCATTAGTCCCTACATATCCCCAGTAGGACTAAGATCTGGGCTTAGTGGGGCAAGTTTCAAACTTGAACATGTACGTGTGACAAGGACTGTTTTGTGGACCCCACGGAGGGGTGCGGGTCGTTATCACCCTGTCGCATTCAGATAGCTCAATATATTCATACAGTGTTCGGGCCGTTGGAAGGAGGTTATCATTTAAACTGTCACTATATCATTCCTTCGTCAGATTTTGATTGAAAATACATAATGGTGTCATATATCCTACCAAATATAGGGTTATGTTTTGGGCGTTGGTAGCTAGGTTTTAAGATATATTTTGTCCAAATTTTCACACAGTACGGGAAAAGCAAAACGTTCATGAGAAAAGAAATGATCCCAATCTTGATTTTCGTGAGCCCCCCACCAGTTTAAAAGTCTTTTTGTTGGTTCTTTTTTCATCAGTGGTAAGGGAATACCGAGCTTTCACCCACTTAAATCTTCGTAATCTTGTCAAAGGGTTTCATTACATATCCGAGGATAATCTGAAAAGTGCTACTGGACTTAATTGGCCTCCCTGCCACTGTCTTGTGCTCAATCCCTACTCCTGCCTGAATATTCTTCAAACTGCTGTATACTGGTGACAGAGGACTGACTCTTTTGCATTAGTCACAACCCGTTCAAAACCATCAAGAGACATCTTTCATATTCCTTCTGCTGTCAAACCTTTATTCTTCTTTTTCTTTTTTTAAAATATAAATTTTTATTCACTTGCTTATACTTCAGCGGCATATTTCAGTAGAATAGGGGGTTACAAACTGCATAATAAAAAGCAGACAGTAACATGTACTTCGTACTGGGAATACCTGAAAGAAGCACTTCAACTAATCCATAGACAGCATAGAAAGTGCGAGAGGCAATTTCCAGTTACAGGATTGCTTCTAGGACACGCCATGTACTGTAGAGTGTATCTTACTGTTGTCTTTCCTGTCGATACATTTTACAGTCTCATGAACATCATTTAGTAATGAGCTGTAATGAAGCTAGGTTTGCATCCTTTTAGATTCATAACAAAAATGTGGCGCTTTGTCAGTAGTATCACATTGTATAGTAAATGGTTTCCACTACAACACAATAGAATGGTTTGAGATTTCGTAACAAAAATGTGGCGCTTTTCAGTAGTATCACATGGTATAGTAAATGGTTTCCACTACAACACAATAGAATGGTTTGAGATTTCGTAACAAAAATGTGACGCTTTGTCAGTAGTATCACATGGTATAGTAAATGGTTTCCACTACAACACAATAGAATGGTTTGAGATTTCGCAACAAAAATGTGACGCTTTGTCAGCAGTATCACATGGTGTAGTAAATGGTTTCCACTACAACACAATAGAATGGTTTGAGATTTCGAAACAAAAATGTGATGCTTTGTCAGTAGTATCACATGGTATAGTAAATGGTTTCCACTACAACAAAATAGAATGGTTTGAGATTTCGTAACAAAAATGTGGCGCTTTTCAGTAGTATCACATGGTGTAGTAAAGAGTTTCCACTACAACACAATAGAATGGTTTGAGATTTCGTAACAAAAATGTGGCGCTTTGTCAGTAGTATCACATGGTATAGTAAATGGTTTCCACCACAACACAATAGAATGGTTTGAGATTTCGCAAGAAATATGTGGTGTTTTGTCAGTAGTATCACATGGTATAGTAAATTGTTTCGACTACAACAAAATAGAATGTTTTGAGATTTCGAAACAAAAATGTGGTGCTTTTCAGTAGTATCACATGGTGTAGTAAAGAGTTTCCACTACAACACAATGGAATGGTTTGAGAGTTTGTAAAAAAAAATGTGGCGCTTTGTCAGTAGTATCACATTGTATAGTAAATGGTTTCCACTACAACACAATAGAATGGTTTGAGATTTCGTAACAAAAATGTGACGCTTTGTCAGTAGTATCACATGGTATACTAAATGGTTTCCACTACAACAAAATAGAATGGTTTGAGATTTCGAAACAAAAATATGACACTTTGTCAGTAGTATCACATGGCATAGTAAATGGTTTCCACTACAACACAATAGAATGGTTTGAGATTTCGTAACAAAAATGTGACGCTTTGTCAGTAGTATCACATGGTATAGTAAATGGTTTCCACTACAAGAAATTAGAATGGTTTGAGATTTCGTAACAAAAATGTGGCGCTTTGCAAGCAGTATCACATGGTATAGTAAATGGTTTCCACTACAACACAATAGAATTGTTTGAGATTTCATAGCAGAAATGTGACGCTTTGTCAGTAGTATCACATGGTATAGTAAATGGTTTCCACTACAATACAATAGAATGGTTTGAGATTTCGTAACAAAAATGTGGCGCTTTGTCAGTAGTATCACATGGTATAGTAAATGGTTTCCACTACAACACAATAGAATTGTTTGAGATTTCGTAACAAAAATGTGACGCTTTGTCAGCAGTATCACATGGTATAGTAAATGGTTTCCACTACAACAGAATAGAATGGTTTGAGATTTCGAAACAAAAATGTGATGCTTTGTCAGTAGTATCACATGGTATAGTAAATGGTTTCCACTACAAGAAATTAGAATGGTTTGAGATTTCGTAACAAAAATGTGGCGCTTTTCAGTAGTATCACATGGTGTAGTAAAGCGTTTCCACTACAACACATTGGAATGGTTTGAGAGTTTGTAAAAAAAATGTGGCGCTTTGTCAGTAGTATCACATGATAATGTAAATGGTTTCCACCACAAAACAATAGAATGGTTTGAGATTTCGTAACAAAAATGTGACGCTTTGTCAGTAGTATCACATGGTATAGTAAATGGTTTCCACTACAACACAATAGAATAGTTTGAGATTTCGTAACAAAAATGTGACGCTTTGTCAGTAGTATCACATGGTATAGTAAATGGTTTCCACTACAACACAATAGAATGGTTTGAGATTTCGCAACAAAAATGTTTCGCTTTGCAAGTAGTATCACATGGTATAGTAAATGGTTTCCACTACAACAGAATAGAATGGTTTGAGATTTCGCAAGAAATATGTGGTGCTTTGTCAGTAGTATCACATGGTATAGTAAACGGTTTCGACTACAACAAAATAGAATGTTTTGAGATTTTGTAACAAAAATGTGGCGCTTTTCAGTAGTATCACATGGTATAGTAAATGGTTTCCACTACAACACAATAGAATGGTTTGAGATTTCGTAACAAAAATGTGGCGCTTTGTCAGTAGTATCACATGGTATAGTAAATGGTTTCCACTACAACAAAATAGAATGGTTTGAGATTTCGTAACAAAAATATGACACTTTGTCAGTAGTATCACATGGCATAGTAAATTGTTTCCACTACAACACAATAGAATGGTTTGAGATTTCGTAGCAAAAATGTGACGCTTTGTCAGAAGTATCACATGGTATAGTAAATGGTTTCCACTACAACACAATAGAATGGTTTGAGATTTCGTAGCAAAAATGTGACGCTTTGTCAGAAGTATCACATGGTATAGTAAATGGTTTCCACTACAACACAATAGAATGGTTTGAGATTTTGAAACAAAAATGTGATGCTTTGTCAGTAGTATCACATGGTATAGTAAATGGTTTCCACTACAACAAATTAGAATGGTTTGAGATTTCGCAACAAAAATGTGGCGCTTTTCAGTGGTATCACATGGTGTAGTAATGAGTTTCCACTACAACACAATGGAATGGTTTGAGAGTTTGTAAAAAAAAATGTGGCGCTTTGTCAGTAGTATCACATGGTATAGTAAATGGTTTCCACCACAACACAATAGAATGGTTTGAGATTTCGCAAGAAATATGTGGTGTTTTGTCAGTAGTATCACATGGTATAGTAAATTGTTTCGACTACAACAAAATAGAATGTTTTGAGATTTCGTAACAAAAATGTGGTGCTTTTCAGTAGTATCACATGGTATAGTAAATGGTTTCCACTACAAGACAATAGAATGGTTTGAGATTTCGTAACAAAAATGTGGCGCTTTGTCAGTAGTATCACATTGTATAGTAAATGGTTTCCACTACAACACAATAGAATGGTTTGAGATTTCGTAACAAAAATGTGACGCTTTGTCAGTAGTATCACATGGTATACTAAATGGTTTCCACTACAACAAAATAGAATGGTTTGAGATTTCGTAACAAAAATATGACACTTTGTCAGTAGTATCACATGGCATAGTAAATGGTTTCCACTACAACACAATAGAATGGTTTGAGATTTCGTAACAAAAATGTGACGCTTTGTCAGTAGTATCACATGGTACAGTAAATGGTTTCCACTACAAGAAATTAGAATGGTTTGAGATTTCGTAACAAAAATGTGGCGCTTTGCAAGCAGTATCACATGGTATAGTAAATGGTTTCCACTACAACACAATAGAATTGTTTGAGATTTCATAGCAGAAATGTGACGCTTTGTCAGTAGTATCACATGGTATAGTAAATGGTTTCCACTACAATACAATAGAATGGTTTGAGATTTCGTAACAAAAATGTGACGCTTTGTCAGTAGTATCACATGGTATAGTAAATGGTTTCCACTACAACACAATAGAATGGTTTGAGATTTCGTAACAAAAATGTGACGCTTTGTCAGCAGTATCACATGGTATAGTAAATGGTTTCCACTACAACACAATAGAATGGTTTGAGATTTCGAAACAAAAATGTGATGCTTTGTCAGTAGTATCACATGGTATAGTAAGTGGTTTCCACTACAAGAAATTAGAATGGTTTGAGATTTCGTAACAAAAATGTGGCGCTTTTCAGTAGTATCACATGGTGTAGTAAAGAGTTTCCACTACAAGACATTGGAATGGTTTGAGAGTTTGTAAAAAAAATGTTGCGCTTTGTCAGTAGTATCACATGGTAATGTAAATGGTTTCCACCACAACACAATAGAATGGTTTGAGATTTCGTAACAAAAATGTGACGCTTTGTCAGTAGTATCACATGGTATAGTATATGGTTTCCACTACAACACAATAGAATGGTTTGAGATTTCGTAACAAAAATGTGACGCTTTGTCAGTAGTATCACATGGTATAGTAAATGGTTTCCACTACAACACAATAGAATGGTTTGAGATTTCGCAACAAAAATGTGGCGCTTTGCAAGTAGCATCACATGGCATAGTAAATGGTTCCCACTACAACAGAATAGAATGGTTTGAGATTTCGAAAAAAAATTTTATGCTTTGTCAGTAGTATCACATGGTATAGTAAATGGTTTCCACTACAAGAAATTAGAATGGTTTGAGATTTCGTAACAAAAATGTGGCGCTTTTCAGTAGTATCACATGGTGTAGTAAAGAGTTTCCACTACAACACATTGGAATGGTTTGAGAGTTTGTAAAAAAAATGTGGCGCTTTGTCAGTAGTATCACATGGTATAGTAAATGGTTTCCACTACAACAGAATAGAATGGTTTGAGATTTCGCAAGAAATATGTGGTGCTTTGTCAGTAGTATCACATGGTATAGTAAACGGTTTCGACTACAACAAAATAGAATGGTTTGAGATTTCGTAACAAAAATGTGGCGCTTTTCAGTAGTATCACATGGTATAGTAAATGGTTTCCACTACAACACAATAGAATGGTTTGAGATTTCGTAACAAAAATGTGGCGCTTTGTCAGTAGTATCACATGGTATAGTAAATGGTTTCCACTACAACAAAATAGAATGGTTTGAGATTTCGTATCAAAAATATGACACTTTGTCAGTAGTATCACATGGCATAGCAAATTGTTTCCACTACAACACAATAGAATGGTTTGAGATTTCGTAGCAAAAATGTGACGCTTTGTCAGAAGTATCACATGGTATAGTAAATGGTTTCCACTACAACACAATAGAATGGTTTGAGATTTCGTAGCAAAAATGTGACGCTTTGTCAGAAGTATCACATGGTATAGTAAATGGTTTCCACTACAACACAATAGAATGGTTTGAGATTTCGCAACAAAAATGTGGCGCTTTGCAAGTAGTATCACATGGCATAGTAAATGGTTCCCACTACAACAGAATAGAATGGTTTGAGATTTCGAAAAAAAATTTTATGCTTTGTCAGTAGTATCACATGGTATAGTAAATGGTTTCCACTACAAGAAATTAGAATGGTTTGAGATTTCGTAACAAAAATGTGGCGCTTTTCAGTAGTATCACATGGTGTAGTAAAGAGTTTCCACTACAACACATTGGAATGGTTTGAGAGTTTGTAAAAAAAATGTGGCGCTTTGTCAGTAGTATCACATGGTATAGTAAATGGTTTCCACTACAACAGAATAGAATGGTTTGAGATTTCGCAAGAAATATGTGGTGCTTTGTCAGTAGTATCACATGGTATAGTAAACGGTTTCGACTACAACAAAATAGAATGGTTTGAGATTTCGTAACAAAAATGTGGCGCTTTTCAGTAGTATCACATGGTATAGTAAATGGTTTCCACTACAACACAATAGAATGGTTTGAGATTTCGTAACAAAAATGTGGCGCTTTGTCAGTAGTATCACATGGTATAGTAAATGGTTTCCACTACAACAAAATAGAATGGTTTGAGATTTCGTATCAAAAATATGACACTTTGTCAGTAGTATCACATGGCATAGCAAATTGTTTCCACTACAACACAATAGAATGGTTTGAGATTTCGTAGCAAAAATGTGACGCTTTGTCAGAAGTATCACATGGTATAGTAAATGGTTTCCACTACAACACAATAGAATGGTTTGAGATTTCGTAGCAAAAATGTGACGCTTTGTCAGAAGTATCACATGGTATAGTAAATGGTTTCCACTACAACACAATAGAATGGTTTGAGATTTCGCAACAAAAATGTGGCGCTTTGCAAGTAGTATCACATGGCATAGTAAATGGTTCCCACTACAACAGAATAGAATGGTTTGAGATTTCGAAACAAAAATGTGATGCTTTGTCAGTAGTATCACATGGTATAGTAAATGGTTTCCACTACAAGAAATTAGAATGGTTTGAGATTTCCTAACAAAAATGTGGCGCTTTTCAGTAGTATCACATGGTGTAGTAAAGAGTTTCCACTACAACACATTGGAATGGTTTGAGAGTTTGTAAAAAATATGTGACGCTTTGTCAGTAGTATCACATGATAATGTAAATGGTTTCCACCACAAAACAATAGAATGGTTTGAGATTTCGTAACAAAAATGTGACGCTTTGTCAGTAGTATCACATGGTATAGTAAATGGTTTCCACTACAACACAATAGAATGGTTTGAGATTTCGTAACAAAAATGTGACGCTTTGTCAGTAGTATCACATGGTATAGTAAATGGTTTCCACTACAACACAATAGAATGGTTTGAGATTTCACAACAAAAATGTGGCGCTTTGCAAGTAGTATCACATGGTATAGTAAATGGTTTCCACTACAACAGAATAGAATGGTTTGAGATTTCGCAAGAAATATGTGGTGCTTTGTCAGTAGTATCACATGGTATAGTAAATGGTTTCCACTACAACACAATAGAATGGTTTGAGATTTCGTAACAAAAATGTGGCGCTTTGTCAGTAGTATCACATGGTATAGTAAATGGTTTCCACTACAACAAAATAGAATGGTTTGAGATTTCGTATCAAAAATATGACACTTTGTCAGTAGTATCACATGGCATAGTAAATTGTTTCCACTACAACACAATAGAATGGTTTGAGATTTCGTAGCAAAAATGTGACGCTTTGTCAGAAGTATCACATGGTATAGTAAATGGTTTCCACTACAACACAATAGAATGGTTTGAGATTTTGAAACAAAAATGTGATGCTTTGTCAGTAGTATCACATGGTATAGTAAATGGTTTCCACTACAACAAAGTAGAATGGTTTGAGATTTCGCAACAAAAATGTGGCGCTTTTCAGTAGTATCACATGGTGTAGTAAAGAGTTTCCACTACAACACAATGGAATGGTTTGAGAGTTTGTAAAAAAAAATGTGGCGCTTTGTCAGTAGTATCACATGGTATAGTAAATGGTTTCCACCACAACACAATAGAATGGTTTGAGATTTCGCAAGAAATATGTGGTGTTTTGTCAGTAGTATCACATGGTATAGTAAATTGTTTCGACTACAACAAAATAGAATGTTTTGAGATTTCGTAACAAAAATGTGGTGCTTTTCAGTAGTATCACATGGTATAGTAAATGGTTTCCACTACAACACAATAGAATGGTTTGAGATTTCGTAACAAAAATGTGGCGCTTTGTCAGTAGTATCACATGGTATAGTAAATGGTTTCGACTACAACACAATAGAATGGTTTGAGATTTCGTAACAAAAATGTGGCGCTTTGCAAGCAGTATCACATGGTATAGTAAATGGTTTCCAATACAACACAATAGAATGGTTTGAGATTTCGTAACAAAAAATGTGGCGCTTTGCAAGCAGTATCACATGGTATAGTAAATGGTTTCCACTACAATACAATAGAATGGTTTGAGATTTCGAAACAAAAATGTGATGCTTTGTCAGTAGTATCACATGGTGTAGTAAATGGTTTCCACTACAACAAATTCGAATGGTTTGAGATTTCGTAACAAAAATGTGGCGCTTTGTCAGTAGTATCACATGGTATAGTAAATGGTTTCCACTACAACACAATAGAATGGTTTGAGATTTCGTAACAAAAATGTGGCGCTTTTCAGTAGTATCACATGGTATAGTAAATGGTTTCCACTACAACACGATAGAATGGTTTGAGATTTCATAACAAAAATGTGGCGCTTTGTCAGTAGTATCACATGGTATAGTAAATGGTTTCGACTACAACAAAATAGATTGGTTTGAGATTTCGTAACAAAAAAGTGACGCTTTGTCAGTAGTATCACATGGTATAGTAAATGGTTTCCACTACAACACAATAGAATGGTTTGAGATTTCGTACCAAAAATGTGACGCTTTGTCAGCAGTATCACATGGTATAGTAAATGGTTTCCACTACAACACAATAGAATGGTTTGAGATTTCGAAACAAAAATGTGATGCTTTGTCAGTAGTATCACATGGTATAGTAAATGGTTTCCACTACAACAAATTAGAATGGTTTGAGATTTCGTAACAAAAATGTAGCGCTTTTCAGTAGTATCACATGGTGTAGTAGAGAGTTTCCACTACAACACAATGGAATGGTTTGAGAGTTTGTAAAAAAAATGTGGCGCTTTGTCAGTAGTATCACATGGTAATGTGAATGGTTTCCACCACAACACAATAGAATGGTTTGAGATTTCGTATAAAAAATGTGACGCTTTGTCAGTAGTATCACAAGGTATAGTAAATGGTTTCCACTACAACACAATAGAATGGTTTGAGATTTCGTAACAAAAATGTGACGCTTTGTCAGTAGTATCACATTCGATAGTAAATGGTTTCGACTACAACACAATAGAATGGTTTGAGATTTCGTAACAAAAATGTGGCGCTTTGCAATCAGTATCACATGGTATAGTAAATGGTTTCCACTACAACACAATAGAATTGTTTGAGATTTCATAGCAGAAATGTGACGCTTTGTCAATAGTATCACATGGTATAGTAAATGGTTTCCACTACAAAACAATAGAATGGTTTGAGATTTCGCAACAAAAATGTGGCGCTTTGTCAGTAGTATCACATGGTATAGTAAATGGTTTCCACTACAACACAATAGAATGGTTTGAGATTTCATAGCAAAAATGTGGCGCTTTGTCAGTAGTATCACATGGTATAGTAAATGGTTTCGACTACAACAAAAAAGAATGGTTTGAGATTTCGTGACAAAAAAGTGACGCTTTGTCAGTAGTATCACATGGTATAGTAAATGGTTTCCACTACAACACAATAGAATGGTTTGAGATTTCGAAACAAAAATGTGATGCTTTGTCAGTAGTATCACATGGTATAGTAAATGGTTTCCACTACAACAAATTCGAATGGTTTGAGATTTCGTAACAAAAATGTAGCGCTTTTCAGTAGTATCACATGGTGTAGTAGAGAGTTTCCACTACAACACAATGGAATGGTTTGAGAGTTTGTAAAAAAAATGTGGAACTTTGTCAGTAGTATCACATGGTAATGTAAATGGTTTCCACCACAACACAATAGAATGGTTTGAGATTTCATAACAAAAATGTGATGCTTTGTCAGTAGTATCACATGGTATAGTAAATGGTTTCGACTACAACAAAATAGAATGGTTTGAGATTTCGTAACAAAAATGTGACGCTTTGTCAGTAGTATCACATGGTATAGTAAATGGTTTCCACTACAACACAATAGAATGGTTTGAGATTTCGTAACAAAAATGTGACGCTTGGTCAGCAGTATCACATGGTATAGTAAATGGTTTCCACTACAACAGAATAGAATGGTTTGAGATTTCGAAACAAAAATGTGATGCTTTGTCAGTAGTATCACATGGTATAGTAAATGGTTTCCACTACAACACAATAGAATGGTTTGAGATTTCGTAACAAAAATGTGCCGCTTTTCAGTAGTATCACATATTGTAGTAAAGAGTTTCCACTACAACATATTGGAATGGTTTGAGAGTTTTTAAAAAAAATGTGGCGCTTTGTCAGTAGTATCACATGGTAATGTAAATGGTTTCCACCACAACACAATAGAATGGTTTGAGATTTCGTAACAAAAATGTGACGCTTTGTCAGTAGTATCACATGGTATAGTATATGGTTTCCACTACAACACAATAGAATGGTTTGAGATTTCGTAACAAAAATGTGACGCTTTGTCAGTAGTATCACATGGTATAGTAAATGGTTTCCACTACAACACAATAGAATGGTTTGAGATTTCGCAACAAAAATGTGGCGCTTTGCAAGTAGTATCACATGGCATAGTAAATGGTTTCCACTACAACAGAATAGAATGGTTTGAGATTTCGAAACAAAAATGTAATGCTTTGTCAATAGTATCACATGGTATAGTAAATGGTTTCCACTACAAGAAATTAGAATGGTTTGAGATTTCGTAACAAAAATGTGGCGCTTTTCAGTAGTATCACATGGTGTAGTAAAGAGTTTCCACTACAACACATTGGAATGGTTTGAGAGTTTGTAAAAAAAATGTGGCGCTTTGTCAGTAGTATCACATGATAATGTAAATGGTTTCCACCACAAAACAATAGAATGGTTTGAGATTTCGTAACAAAAATGTGACGCTTTGTCAGTAGTATCACATGGTATAGTAAATGGTTTCCACTACAACACAATAGAATGGTTTGAGATTTCGTAACAAAAATGTGACGCTTTGTCAGTAGTATCACATGGTATAGTAAATGGTTTCCACTACAACAGAATAGAATGGTTTGAGATTTCGCAACAAAAATGTGGCGCTTTGCAAGTAGTTTCACATGGTATAGTAAATGGTTTCCACTACAACAGAATAGAATGGTTTGAGATTTCGCAAGAAAAATGTGACGCTTTGTCAGTAGTATCACATGGTATAGTAAATGGTTTCCACTACAACAAAATAGAATGGTTTGAGATTTCGTAACAAAAATATGACACTTTGTCAGTAGTATCACATGGCATAGTAAATTGTTTCCACTACAACACAATAGAATGGTTTGAGATTTCGTAACAAAAATGTGGCGCTTTCCAAGCTGTATCACATGGTATAGTAAATGGTTTCCACCACAACACAATAGAATGGTTTGAGATTTCGTAACAAAAATGTGACACTTTGTCAGTAGTATCACATGGTATAGTAAATGGTTTCCACTACAATACAATAGAGTGGTTTGAGATTTCGTAACAAAAATGTGGCGCTTTGTCAGTAGTATCACATGGTATAGTAATTTGTTTCCACCACAACACAATAGAATGGTTTGAGATTTCGTAGCAAAAATGTGACGCTTTGTCAGAAGTATCACATGGTATAGTAAATGGTTTCCACTACAACACAATAGAATGGTTTGAGATTTCGAAACAAAAATGTGATGCTTTGTCAGTAGTATCACATGGTATAGTAAATGGTTTCCACTACAACAAATTAGAATGGTTTGAGATTTCGCAACAAAAAAGTGGCGCTTTTCAGAAGTATCACATGGTGTAGTAAAGAGTTTCCACTACAACACAATGGAATGGTTTGAGAGTTTGTAAAAAAAAATGTGGCGCTTTGTCAGTAGTATCACATGGTATAGTAAATGGTTTCCACCACAACACAATAGAATGGTTTGAGATTTCGTAACAAAAATGTGGCGCTTTGTCAGTAGTATCACATGGTATAGTAAATGGTTTCCACTACAACACAATAGAATGGTTTGAGATTTCGTAACAAAAATGTGACGCTTTGTCAGTAGTATCACATGGTATAGTAAATGGTTTCCACTACAACACAATAGAATGGTTTGAGATTTCGTAACAAAAATGTGGCGCTTTGCAAGTAGTATCACATGGTATAGTAAATGGTTTCCACTACAACAAAATAGAATGGTTTGAGATTTCGCAATAAATATGTGGTGTTTTGTCAGTAGTATCACATGGTATAGTAAATTGTTTCGACTAGAACACAATAGAATGGTTTGAGATTTCGTAACAAAAATGTGGCGCTTTGCAAGCAGTATCACATGGTATAGTAAATGGTTTCCACTACAACACAATAGAATGGTTTGAGATTTCATAGCAGAAATGTGACGCTTTGTCAGTAGTATCACATGGTATAGTAAATGGTTTCCACAACAATACAATAGAATGGTTTGAGATTTCGTAACAAAAATGTGGCGCTTTGTCAGTAGTATCACATGGTATAGTAAATGGTTTCCACTACAACACAATAGAATGGTTTGAGATTTCGAAACAAAAATGTGATGCTTTGTCAGTAGTATCACATGGTATAGTAAATGGTTTCCACTACAAGAAATTAGAATGGTTTGAGATTTCGTAACAAAAATGTGGCGCTTTTCAGTAGTATCACATGGTGTAGTAAAGAGTTTCCACTACAACACATTGGAATGGTTTGAGAGTTTGTAAAAAAAATGTGGCGCTTTGTCAGTAGTATCACATGATAATGTAAATGGTTTCCACCACAAAACAATAGAATGGTTTGAGATTTCGTAACAAAAATGCGACGCTTTGTCAGTAGTATCACATGGTATAGTAAATGGTTTCCACTACAACACAATAGAATGGTTTGAGATTTCGTAACAAAAATGTGACGCTTTGTCAGTAGTATCACATGGTATAGTAAATGGTTTCCACTACAACAGAATAGAATGGTTTGAGATTTCGCAACAAAAATGTGGCGCTTTGCAAGTAGTTTCACATGGTATAGTAAATGGTTTCCACTACAACAGAATAGAATGGTTTGAGATTTCGCATGAAAAATGTGACGCTTTGTCAGTAGTATCACATGGTATAGTAAATGGTTTCCACTACAACAAAATAGAATGGTTTGAGATTTCGTAACAAAAATATGACACTTTGTCAGTAGTATCACATGGCATAGTAAATTGTTTCCACTACAACACAATAGAATGGTTTGAGATTTCGTATAAAAAATATGACACTTTGTCAGTAGTATCACATGGCATAGTAAATTGTTTCGACTGCAACACAATAGAATGGTTTGAGATTTCGTAACAAAAATGTGGCGCTTTCCAAGCTGTATCACATGGTATAGTAAATGGTTTCCACTACAACACAATAGAATGGTTTGAGATTTCGTAGCAAAAATGTGACGCTTTGTCATTAGTATCACATGGTATAGTAAATGGTTTCCACTACAATACAATAGAGTGGTTTGAGATTTCGTAACAAAAATGTGGCGCTTTGTCAGTAGTATCACATGGTATAGTAATTTGTTTCCACCACAACACAGTAGAATGGTTTGAGATTTCGTAGCAAAAATGTGACGCTTTGTCAGAAGTATCACATGGTATAGTAAATGGTTTCCACTACAACACAATAGAATGGTTTGAGATTTCGAAACAAAAATGTGATGCTTTGTCAGTAGTATCACATGGTATAGTAAATGGTTTCCACTACAACAAATTAGAATGGTTTGAGATTTCGCAACAAAAAAGTGGCGCTTTTCAGAAGTATCACATGGTGTAGTAAAGAGTTTCCACTACAACACAATGGAATGGTTTGAGAGTTTGTAAAAAAAAATGTGGCGCTTTGTCAGTAGTATCACATGGTATAGTAAATGGTTTCCACCACAACACAATAGAATGGTTTGAGATTTCGTAACAAAAATGTGGCGCTTTGTCAGTAGTATCACATGGTATAGTAAATGGTTTCCACTACAACACAATAGAATGGTTTGAGATTTCGTAACAAAAATGTGACGCTTTGTCAGTAGTATCACATGGTATAGTAAATGGTTTCCACTACAATACAATAGAATGGTTTGAGATTTCGTAACAAGAATGTGGCGCTTTGCAAGCTGTATCACATGGTATAGTAAATGGTTTCCACTACAACACAATAGAATGGTTTGAGATTTCGTAGCAAAAATGTGACGCTTTGTCATTAGTATCACATGGTATAGTAAATGGTTTCCACTACAATACAATAGAGTGGTTTGAGATTTCGTAACAAAAATGTGGCGCTTTGTCAGTAGTATCACATGGTATAGTAATTTGTTTCCACCACAACACAGTAGAATGGTTTGAGATTTCGTAGCAAAAATGTGACGCTTTGTCAGAAGTATCACATGGTATAGTAAATGGTTTCCACTACAACACAATAGAATGGTTTGAGATTTCGAAACAAAAATGTGATGCTTTGTCAGTAGTATCACATGGTATAGTAAATGGTTTCCACTACAACAAATTAGAATGGTTTGAGATTTCGCAACAAAAAAGTGGCGCTTTTCAGAAGTATCACATGGTGTAGTAAAGAGTTTCCACTACAACACAATGGAATGGTTTGAGAGTTTGTAAAAAAAAATGTGGCGCTTTGTCAGTAGTATCACATGGTATAGTAAATGGTTTCCACCACAACACAATAGAATGGTTTGAGATTTCGTAACAAAAATGTGGCGCTTTGTCAGTAGTATCACATGGTATAGTAAATGGTTTCCACTACAACACAATAGAATGGTTTGAGATTTCGTAACAAAAATGTGACGCTTTGTCAGTAGTATCACATGGTATAGTAAATGGTTTCCACTACAATACAATAGAATGGTTTGAGATTTCGTAACAAGAATGTGGCGCTTTGCAAGTAGTATCACATGGTATAGTAAATGGTTTCCACTACAACAAAATAGAATGGTTTGAGATTTCGCAATAAATATGTGGTGTTTTGTCAGTAGTATCACATGGTATAGTAAATTGTTTCGACTACAACAAAATAGAATGTTTTCAGATTTCGTAACAAAAATGTGGCGCTTTTCAGTAGTATCACATGGTATAGTAAATGGTTTCCACTACAACACAATAGAATGGTTTGAGATTTCGTAGCAAAAATGTGACGCTTTGTCAGTAGTATCACATGGTATAGTAAATGGTTTCCACTACAATACAATAGAGTGGTTTGAGATTTCGTAACAAAAATGTGGCGTTTTGTCAGTAGTATCACATGGTATAGTAATTTGTTTCCACCACAACACAATAGAATGGTTTGAGATTTCGTAACAAAAATGTGACGCTTTGTCAGAAGTATCACATGGTATAGTAAATGGTTTCCACTACAACACAATAGAATGGTTTGAGATTTCGAAACAAAAATGTCATGCTTTGTCAGTAGTATCACATGGTATAGTAAATGGTTTCCACTACAACAAATTAGAATGGTTTGAGATTTCGCAACAAAAAAGTGGCGCTTTTCAGAAGTATCACATGGTGTAGTAAAGAGTTTCCACTACAACACAATGGAATGGTTTGAGAGTTTGTAAAAAAAAATGTGGCGCTTTGTCAGTAGTATCACATGGTATAGTAAATGGTTTCCACCACAACACAATAGAATGGTTTGAGATTTCGTAACAAAAATGTGACGCTTTGTCAGTAGTATCACATGGTATAGTAAATGGTTTCCACTACAACACAATAGAATGGTTTGAGATTTCGTAACAAAAATGTGACGCTTTGTCAGTAGTATCACATGGTATAGTAAATGGTTTCCACTACAATACAATAGAATGGTTTGAGATTTCGTAACAAAAATGTGGCGCTTTGCAAGTAGTATCACATGGTATAGTAAATGGTTTCCACTACAACAAAATAGAATGGTTTGAGATTTCGTAACAAAAATATGACACTTTGTCAGTAGTATCACATGGTATAGTAAATGGTTTCGACTACAACACAATAGAATGGTTTGAGATTTCGTAACAAAAATGTGGCGCTTTGCAAGCAGTATCACATGGTATAGTAAATGGTTTCCAATACAACACAATAGAATGGTTTGAGATTTCATAGCAGAAATGTGACGCTTTGTCAGTAGTATCACATGGTATAGTAAATGGTTTCCACTACAATACAATAGAATGGTTTGAGATTTCGTAACAAAAATGTGGCGCTTTGTCAGTAGTATCACATGGTATAGTAAATGGTTTCCACTACAATACAATAGAATGGTTTGAGATTTCGTAACAAAAATGTGACACTTTGTCAGTAGTATCACATGGCATAGTAAATGGTTTCCACTACAACACAATAGAATGGTTTGAGATTTCGTAACAAAAATGTGACACTTTGTCAGTAGTATCACAGGGCATAGTAAATGGTTTCGACTAGAACACAATAGAATGGTTTGAGATTTCGTAACAAAAATGTGGCGCTTTGCAAGCAGTATCACATGGTGTAGTAAATGGTTTCCACTACAACACAATAGAATGGTTTGAGATTTCATAGCAGAAATGTGACGCTTTGTCAGTAGTATCACATGGTATAGTAAATGGTTTCCACAACAATACAATAGAATGGTTTGAGATTTCGTAACAAAAATGTGACGCTTTGTCAGTAGTATCACATGGTATAGTAAATGGTTTCCACTACAACACAATAGAATGGTTTGAGATTTCGTAACAAAAATGTGGCGCTTTTCAGTAGTATCACATGGTGTAGTAAAGAGTTTCCACTACAACACAATGGAATGGTTTGAGAGTTTGTAAAAAAAAATGTGGCGCTTTGTCAGTAGTATCACATGGTATAGTAAATGGTTTCCACCACAACACAATAGAATGGTTTGAGATTTCGTAACAAAAAAGTGACGCTTTGTCAGTAGTATCACATGGTATAGTAAATGGTTTCCACTACAACACAATAGAATGGTTTGAGATTTCGTAACAAAAATGTGACGCTTTGTCAGCAGTATCACATGGTATAGTAAATGGTTTCCACTACAACACAATAGAATGGTTTGAGATTTCGTAACAAAAATGTGATGCTTTGTCAGTAGTATCACATGGTGTAGTAAATGGTTTCCACTACAACAAATTCGAATGGTTTGAGATTTCGTAACAAAATAGTGGCGCTTTTCAGTAGTATCACATGGTGTAGTAGAGAGTTTCCACTACAACACAATGGAATGGTTTGAGAGTTTGTAAAAAAAATGTGGCGCTTTGTCAGTAGTATCACATGGTAATGTAAATGGTTTCTACTACAACACTATAGAATGGTTTGAGATTTCATAACAAAAATGTGATGCTTTGTCAGTAGTATCACATGGTATAGTAAATGGTTTCGACTACAACAAAATAGAATGGTTTGAGATTTCGTAACAAAAATGTGACGCTTTGTCAGTAGTATCACATGGTATAGTAAATGGTTTCCACTACAATACAATAGAATGGTTTGAGATTTCGTAACAAAAATGTGGCGCTTTGTCAGTAGTATCACATGGTATAGTAAATGGCTTCCACTACAATACAATAGAATGGTTTGAGATTTCGTAACAAAAATATGACACTTTGTCAGTAGTATCACATGGCATAGTAAATGGTTTCCACTACAACACAATAGAATGGTTTGAGATTTCGTAACAAAAATGTGACACTTTGTCAGTAGTATCACAGGGCATAGTAAATGGTTTCGACTAGAACACAATAGAATGGTTTGAGATTTCGTAACAAAAATGTGGCGCTTTGCAAGCAGTATCACATGGTATAGTAAATGGTTTCCACTACAACACAATAGAATGGTTTGAGATTTCATAGCAGAAATGTGACGCTTTGTCAGTAGTATCACATGGTGTAGTAAATGGTTTCCACAACAATACAATAGAATGGTTTGAGATTTCGTAACAAAAATGTGGCGCTTTGTCAGTAGTATCACATGGTATAGTAAATGGTTTCCACTACAACACAATAGAATGGTTTGAGATTTCGTAAGAAAAATGTGGCGCTTTTCAGTAGTATCACATGGTGTAGTAAAGAGTTTCCACTACAACACAATGGAATGGTTTGAGAGTTTGTAAAAAAAAATGTGGCGCTTTGTCAGTAGTACCACATGGTATAGTAAATGGTTTCCACCACAACACAATAGAATGGTTTGAGATTTCGTAACAAAAAAGTGACGCTTTGTCAGTAGTATCACATGGTATAGTAAATGGTTTCCACTACAACACAATGGAATGGTTTGAGATTTCGTAACAAAAATGTGACGCTTTGTCAGCAGTATCACATGGTATAGTAAATGGTTTCCACTACAACACAATAGAATGGTTTGAGATTTCGAAACAAAAATGTGATGCTTTGTCAGTAGTATCACATGGTATAGTAAATGGTTTCCACTACAAGAAATTCGAATGGTTTGAGATTTCGTAACAAAATAGTGGCGCTTTTCAGTAGTATCACATGGTGTAGTAGAGAGTTTCCACTACAACACAATGGAATGGTTTGAGAGTTTGTAAAAAAAATGTGGCGCTTTGTCAGTAGTATCACATGGTAATGTAAATGGTTTCCACTACAACACAATAGAATGGTTTGAGATTTCATAACAAAAATGTGATGCTTTGTCAGTAGTATCACATGGTATAGTAAATGGTTTCGACTACAACAAAATAGAATGGTTTGAGATTTCGTAACAAAAATGTGACGCTTTGTCAGTAGTATCACATGGTATAGTAAATGGTTTCCACTACAACACAATAGAATGGTTTGAGATTTCGTAACAAAAATGTGGCGCTTTTCAGTAGTATCACATGGTGTAGTAAAGAGTTTCCACTACAACACAATGGAATGGTTTGAGAGTTTGTAAAAAAAAATGTGGCGCTTTGTCAGTAGTATCACATGGTATAGTAAATGGTTTCCACCACAACACAATAGAATGGTTTGAGATTTCGTAACAAAAAAGTGACGCTTTGTCAGTAGTATCACATGGTATAGTAAATGGTTTCGACTACAACACAATAGAATGGTTTGAGATTTCGTAACAAAAATGTGACGCTTTGTCAGCAGTATCACATGGTATAGTAAATGGTTTCCACTACAACACAATAGAATGGTTTGAGATTTCGAAACAAAAATGTGATGCTTTGTCAGTAGTATCACATGGTATAGTAAATGGTTTCCACTACAACAAATTCGAATGGTTTGAGATTTCATAAGAAAATAGTTGCGCTTTTCAGTAGTATCACATGGTGTAGTAGAGAGTTTCCACTACAACACAATGGAATGGTTTGAGAGTTTGTAAAAAAAATGTGGCGCTTTGTCAGTAGTATCACATGGTAATGTAAATGGTTTCTACTACAACACAATAGAATGGTTTGAGATTTCATAACAAAAATGTGATGCTTTGTCAGTAGTATCACATGGTATAGTAAATGGTTTCGACTACAACAAAATAGAATGGTTTGAGGTTTCGTAACAAAAATGTGACGCTTTGTCAGTAGTATCACATGGTATAGTAAATGGTTTCCACTACAACACAATAGAATGGTTTGAGATTTCGTAACAAAAATGTGACGCTTTGTCAGCAGTATCACATGGTATAGTAAATGGTTTCCACTACAACACAATAGAATGGTTTGAGATTTCGAAACAAAAATGTGATGCTTTGTCAGTAGTATCACATGGTATAGTAAATGGTTTCCACTACAAGAAATTAGAATGGTTTGAGATTTCGTAACAAAAATGTGGCGCTTTTCAGTAGTATCAAATGGTGTAGTAAAGAGTTTCCACTACAACACATTGGAATGGTTTGAGAGTTTTTAAAAAAAATGTTGCGCTTTGTCAGTAGTATCACATGGTAATGTAAATGGTTTCCACTACAACACAATAGAATGGTTTGAGATTTCGTAACAAAAATGTGACGCTTTGTCAGCAGTATCACATGGTATAGTAAATGGTTTCCACTACAACACAATAGAATGGTTTGAGATTTCGAAACAAAAATGTGATGCTTTGTCAGTAGTATCACATGGTATAGTAAATGGTTTCCACTACAACAAATTCGAATGGTTTGAGATTTCGTAACAAAATAGTGGCGCTTTTCAGTAGTATCACATGGTGTAGTAGAGAGTTTCCACTACAACACAATGGAATGGTTTGAGAGTTTGTAAAAAAAATGTGGCGCTTTGTCAGTAGTATCACATGGTAATGTAAATGGTTTCTACTACAACACAATAGAATGGTTTGAGATTTCATAACAAAAATGTGACGCTTTGTCAGCAGTATCACATGGTATAGTAAATGGTTTCCACTACAACACAATAGAATGGTTTGAGATTTCGAAACAAAAATGTGATGCTTTGTCAGTAGTATCACATGGTATAGTAAATGGTTTCCACTACAACAAATTCGAATGGTTTGAGATTTCGTAACAAAATAGTGGCGCTTTTCAGTAGTATCACATGGTGTAGTAGAGAGTTTCCACTACAACACAATGGAATGGTTTGAGAGTTTGTAAAAAAAATGTGGCGCTTTGTCAGTAGTATCACATGGTAATGTAAATGGTTTCCACTACAACACAATAGAATGGTTTGAGATTTCATAACAAAAATGTGATGCTTTGTCAGTAGTATCACATGGTATAGTAAATGGTTTCGACTACAACAAAATAGAATGGTTTGAGATTTCGTAACAAAAATGTGACGCTTTGTCAGTAGTATCACATGGTATAGTAAATGGTTTCCACTACAACACAATAGAATGGTTTGAGATTTCGTAACAAAAATGTGGCGCTTTTCAGTAGTATCACATGGTGTAGTAAAGAGTTTCCACTACAACACAATGGAATGGTTTGAGAGTTTGTAAAAAAAAATGTGGCGCTTTGTCAGTAGTATCACATGGTATAGTAAATGGTTTCCACCACAACACAATAGAATGGTTTGAGATTTCGTAACAAAAAAGTGACGCTTTGTCAGTAGTATCACATGGTATAGTAAATGGTTTCGACTACAACACAATAGAATGGTTTGAGATTTCGTAACAAAAATGTGACGCTTTGTCAGCAGTATCACATGGTATAGTAAATGGTTTCCACTACAACACAATAGAATGGTTTGAGATTTCGAAACAAAAATGTGATGCTTTGTCAGTAGTATCACATGGTATAGTAAATGGTTTCCACTACAACAAATTCGAATGGTTTGAGATTTCGTAACAAAATAGTTGCGCTTTTCAGTAGTATCACATGGTGTAGTAGAGAGTTTCCACTACAACACAATGGAATGGTTTGAGAGTTTGTAAAAGAAATGTGGCGCTTTGTCAGTAGTATCACATGGTAATGTAAATGGTTTCTACTACAACACAATAGAATGGTTTGAGATTTCATAACAAAAATGTGATGCTTTGTCAGTAGTATCACATGGTATAGTAAATGGTTTCGACTACAACAAAATAGAATGGTTTGAGATTTCGTAACAAAAATGTGACGCTTTGTCAGTAGTATCACATGGTATAGTAAATGGTTTCCACTACAACACAATAGAATGGTTTGAGATTTCGTAACAAAAATGTGACGCTTTGTCAGCAGTATCACATGGTATAGTAAATGGTTTCCACTACAACACAATAGAATGGTTTGAGATTTCGAAACAAAAATGTGATGCTTTGTCAGTAGTATCACATGGTATAGTAAATGGTTTCCACTACAAGAAATTAGAATGGTTTGAGATTTCGTAACAAAAATGTGGCGCTTTTCAGTAGTATCACATGGTGTAGTAAAGAGTTTCCACTACAACACATTGGAATGGTTTGAGAGTTTTTAAAAAAAATGTTGCGCTTTGTCAGTAGTATCACATGGTAATGTAAATGGTTTCCACTACAACACAATAGAATGGTTTGAGATTTCGTAACAAAAATGTGACGCTTTGTCAGCAGTATCACATGGTATAGTAAATGGTTTCCACTACAACACAATAGAATGGTTTGAGATTTCGAAACAAAAATGTGATGCTTTGTCAGTAGTATCACATGGTATAGTAAATGGTTTCCACTACAACAAATTCGAATGGTTTGAGATTTCGTAACAAAATAGTGGGGCTTTTCAGTAGTATCACATGGTGTAGTAGAGAGTTTCCACTACAACACAATGGAATGGTTTGAGAGTTTGTAAAAAAAATGTGGCGCTTTGTCAGTAGTATCACATGGTAATGTAAATGGTTTCCACTACAACACAATAGAATGGTTTGAGATTTCATAACAAAAATGTGATGCTTTGTCAGTAGTATCACATGGTATAGTAAATGGTTTCGACTACAACAAAATAGAATGGTTTGAGATTTCGTAACAAAAATGTGACGCTTTGTCAGTAGTATCACATGGTATAGTAAATGGTTTCCACTACAACACAATAGAATGGTTTGAGATTTCGTAACAAATATGTGGCGCTTTTCAGTAGTATCACATGGTGTAGTAAAGAGTTTCCACTACAACACAATGGAATGGTTTGAGAGTTTGTAAAAAAAAATGTGGCGCTTTGTCAGTAGTATCACATGGTATAGTAAATGGTTTCCACCACAACACAATAGAATGGTTTGAGATTTCGTAACAAAAAAGTGACGCTTTGTCAGTAGTATCACATGGTATAGTAAATGGTTTCGACTACAACACAATAGAATGGTTTGAGATTTCGTAACAAAAATGTGACGCTTTGTCAGTAGTATCACATGGTATAGTAAATGGTTTCCACTACAACACAATAGAATGGTTTGAGATTTCGAAACAAAAATGTGATGCTTTGTCAGTAGTATCACATGGTATAGTAAATGGTTTCCACTACAACAAATTCGAATGGTTTGAGATTTCGTAACAAAATAGTGGCGCTTTTCAGTAGTATCACATGGTGTAGTAGAGAGTTTCCACTACAACACAATGGAATGGTTTGAGAGTTTGTAAAAAAAATGTGGCGCTTTGTCAGTAGTATCACATGGTAATGTAAATGGTTTCTACTACAACACAATAGAATGGTTTGAGATTTCATAACAAAAATGTGATGCTTTGTCAGTAGTATCACATGGTATAGTAAATGGTTTCGACTACAACAAAATAGAATGGTTTGAGATTTCGTAACAAAAATGTGACGCTTTGTCAGTAGTATCACATGGTATAGTAAATGGTTTCCACTACAACACAATAGAATGGTTTGAGATTTCGTAACAAAAATGTGACGCTTTGTCAGCAGTATCACATGGTATAGTAAATGGTTTCCACTACAACACAATAGAATGGTTTGAGATTTCGTAACAAAAATGTGACGCTTTGTCAGCAGTATCACATGGTATAGTAAATGGTTTCCACTACAACACAATAGAATGGTTTGAGATTTCGAAACAAAAATGTGATGCTTTGTCAGTAGTATCACATGGTATAGTAAATGGTTTCCACTACAAGAAATTAGATTGGTTTGAGATTTCGTGACAAAAATGTGGCGCTTTTCAGTAGTATCACATGGTGTAGTAAAGAGTTTCCACTACAACACATTGGAATGGTTTGAGAGTTTTTAAAAAAAATGTTGCGCTTTGTCAGTAGTATCACATGGTAATGTAAATGGTTTCCACCACAACACAAAAGAATTTTTTGAGATTTCGTAACAAAAATGTGACGCTTTGTCAGTAGTATCACAAGGTATAGTAAATGGTTTCCACTACAACACAAAAGAATGGTTTGAGATTTCGTAACAAAAATGTGACGCTTTGTCAGTAGTATCACATGGCATAGTAAATGGTTTCGACTACAACACAATAGAATGGTTTGAGATTTCGTAACAAAAATGTGGCGCTTTGCAAGCAGTATCACATGGTATAGTAAATGGTTTCCACTACAACACAATAGAATTGTTTGAGATTTCATAGCAGAAATGTGACGCTTTGTCAGTAGTATCACATGGTATAGTAAATGGTTTCCACTACAACACAATAGAATTGTTTGAGATTTCATAGCAGAAATGTGACGCTTTGTCAGTAGTATCACATGGTATAGTAAATGGTTTCCACTACAACAAATTAGAATGGTTTGAGATTTCGTAACAAAAATGTGGTGCTTTTCAGTAGTATCACATGGTGTAGTAAAGAGTTTCCACTACAACACATTGGAATGGTTTGAGAGTTTTTAAAAAAAATGTGGCGCTTTGTCAGTAGTATCACATGGTAATGTAAATGGTTTCCACCACAACACAATAGAATGGTTTGAGATTTCGTAACAAAAATGTGACGCTTTGTCAGTAGTATCACAAGGTATAGTAAATGGTTTCCACTACAACACAAAAGAATGGTTTGAGATTTCGTAACAAAAATGTGACGCTTTGTCAGTAGTATCACATGGCATAGTAAATGGTTTCGACTACAACACAATAGAATGGTTTGAGATTTCGTAACAAAAATGTGGCGCTTTGCAAGCAGTATCACATGGTATAGTAAATGGTTTCCACTACAACACAATAGAATTGTTTGAGATTTCATAGCAGAAATGTGACGCTTTGTCAGTAGTATCACATGGTATAGTAAATGGTTTCCACTACAATACAATAGAATGGTTTGAGATTTCGTAACAAAAATGTGGCGCTTTGTCAGTAGTATCACATGGTATAGTAAATGGTTTCCACTACAACAGAATAGAATGGTTTGAGATTTCGTAACAAAAATGTGGCGCTTTTCAGTAGTATCACATGGTATAGTAAATGGTTTCCACTACAACAAATTAGAATGGTTTGAGATTTCGTAACAAAAATGTAGCGCTTTTCAGTAGTATCACATGGTGTAGTAGAGAGTTTCCACTACAACACAATGGAATGGTTTGAGAGTTTGTAAAAAAAATGTGGCGCTTTGTCAGTAGTATCACATGGTAATGTAAATGGTTTCCACCACAACACAATAGAATGGTTTGAGATTTCATAACAAAAATGTGATGCTTTGTCAGTAGTATCACATGGTATAGTAAATGGTTTCGACTACAACAAAATAGAATGGTTTGAGATTTCGTAACAAAAATGTGACGCTTTGTCAGTAGTATCACATGGTATAGTAAATGGTTTCCACCACAACACAATAGAATGGTTTGAGATTTCGTAACAAAAATGTGACGCTTTGTCAGTAGTATCACAAGGTATAGTAAATGGTTTCCACTACAACACAAAAGAATGGTTTGAGATTTCGTAACAAAAATGTGACGCTTTGTCAGTAGTATCACATGGCATAGTAAATGGTTTCGACTACAACACAATAGAATGGTTTGAGATTTCGTAACAAAAATGTGGCGCTTTGCAAGCAGTATCACATGGTATAGTAAATGGTTTCCACTACAACACAATAGAATTGTTTGAGATTTCATAGCAGAAATGTGACGCTTTGTCAGTAGTATCACATGGTATAGTAAATGGTTTCCACTACAATACAATAGAATGGTTTGAGATTTCGTAACAAAAATGTGGCGCTTTGTCAGTAGTATCACATGGTATAGTAAATGGTTTCCACTACAACAGAATAGAATGGTTTGAGATTTCGTAACAAAAATGTGGCGCTTTTCAGTAGTATCACATGGTATAGTAAATGGTTTCCACTACAACAAATTAGAATGGTTTGAGATTTCGTAACAAAAATGTAGCGCTTTTCAGTAGTATCACATGGTGTAGTAGAGAGTTTCCACTACAACACAATGGAATGGTTTGAGAGTTTGTAAAAAAAATGTGGCGCTTTGTCAGTAGTATCACATGGTAATGTAAATGGTTTCCACCACAACACAATAGAATGGTTTGAGATTTCATAACAAAAATGTGATGCTTTGTCAGTAGTATCACATGGTATAGTAAATGGTTTCGACTACAACAAAATAGAATGGTTTGAGATTTCGTAACAAAAATGTGACGCTTTGTCAGTAGTATCACATGGTATAGTAAATGGTTTCCACCACAACACAATAGAATGGTTTGAGATTTCGTAATAAAAATGTGACGCTTTGTCAGCAGTATCACATGGTATAGTAAATGGTTTCCACTACAACACAATAGAATGGTTTGAGATTTCGAAACAAAAATGTGATGCTTTGTCAGTAGTATCACATGGTATAGTAAATGGTTTCCACTACAACAAATTAGAATGGTTTGAGATTTCGCAACAAAAATGTGGCGCTTTTCAGTAGTATCACATGGTGTAGTAAAGAGTTTCCACTACAACACATTGGAATGGTTTGAGAGTTTGTAAAAAAAATGTGGCGCTTTGTCAGTAGTATCACATGGTAATGTAAATGGTTTCCACCACAACACAATAGAATGGTTTGAGATTTCGCAACAAAAATGTTGCGCTTTGTCAGTAGTATCACATGGTGTAGTAAATGGTTTCGACTACAACACAATAGAATGGTTTGAGATTTCGTAACAAAAATGTGGCGCTTTGCAAGCAGTATCACATGGTATAGTAAATGGTTTCCACTACAACACAATAGAATTGTTTGAGATTTCATAGCAGAAATGTGACGCTTTGTCAGTAGTATCACATGGTATAGTAAATGGTTTCCACTGCAATACAATAGAATGGTTTGAGAATTCGTAACAAAAATGTGGCGCTTTGTCAGTAGTATCACATGGTATAGTAAATGGTTTCCACTACAACACAATAGAATGGTTTGAGATTTCGTAACAAAAATGTGGCGCTTTTCAGTAGTATCACATGGTATAGTAAATGGTTTCCACTACAACACAATAGAATGGTTTGAGATTTCATAACAAAAATGTGGCGCTTTGTCAGTAGTATCACATGGTATAGTAAATGGTTTCGACTACAACAAAATAGAATGGTTTGAGATTTCGTAACAAAAAAGTGACGCTTTGTCAGTAGTATAAACATGGTATAGTAAATGGTTTCCACTACAACACAATAGAATGGTTTGAGATTTCGTAACAAAAATGTGACGCTTTGTCAGCAGTAACACATGGTATAGTAAATGGTTTCCACTACAACACAATAGAATGGTTTGAGATTTCGAAACAAAAATGTGATGATTTGTCAGTAGTATCACATGGTATAGTAAATGGTTTCCACTACAACAAATTAGAATGGTTTGAGATTTCGTAACAAAAATGTGGCGCTTTTCAGTAGTATCACATGGTGTAGTAGAGAGTTTCCACTACAACACAATGGAATGGTTTGAGAGTTTCTAAAAAAAATGTGGCGCTTTGTCAGTAGTATCACATGGTAATGTAAACGGTTTCCACCACAACACAATAGAATGGTTTGAGATTTCATAACAAAAATGTGATGCTTTGTCAGTAGTATCACATGGTATAGTAAATGGTTTCGACTACAACAAAATAGAATGGTTTGAGATTTCGTAACAAAAATGTGACGCTTTGTCAGTAGTATCACATGGTATAGTAAATGGTTTCCACTACAACACAATAGAATGGTTTGAGATTTCGTAACAAAAATGTGACGCTTTGTCAGCAGTATCACATGGTATAGTAAATGGTTTCACTACAACACAATAGAATGGTTTGAGATTTCGAAACAAAAATGTGATGCTTTGTCAGTAGTATCACATGGTATAGTAAATGGTTTCCACTACAAGAAATTAGAATGGTTTGAGATTTCGTAACAAAAATGTGGCGCTTTTCAGTAGTATCACATGGTGTAGTAAAGAGTTTCCAATACAAAACATTGGAATGGTTTGAGAGTTTGTAAAAAAAATGTGGCGCTTTGTCAGTAGTATCACATGGTAATGTAAATGGTTTCCACCACAACACAATAGAATGGTTTGAGATTTCGTAAGAAAAATGTGACGCTTTGTCAGTAGTATCACATGGTATAGTAAGTGGTTTCCACTACAACACAATAGAATGGTTTGAGATTTCGTAACAAAAATGTGACGCTTTGTCAGTAGTATCACATGGTATAGTAAATGGTTTCCACTACAACACAATAGAATGGTTTGAGATTTCGCAACAAAAATGTGGCGCTTTGCAAGTAGTATCACATGGTATAGTAAATGGTTTCCACTACAACAGAATAGAATGGTTTGAGATTTCGCAAGAAAAATGTGGTGCTTTGTCAGTAGTATCACATGGTATAGTAAACGGTTTCGACTACAACAAAATAGAATGTTTTGAGATTTCGCAACAAAAATGTGGCGCTTTTCAGTAGTATCACATGGTATAGTAAATGGTTTCCACTACAACACAATAGAATGGTTTGAGATTTCGTAACAAAATGTGACGCTTTGTCAGTAGTATCACATTGTATAGTAAATGGTTTCCACTACAACACAGTAGAATGGTTTGAGATTTCGTAACAAAAATGTGACGCTTTGTCAGTAGTATCACATGGTATAGTAAATGGTTTCCACTACAACAAAACAGAATGGTTTGAGATTTCGTAACAAAAATATGAGACTTTGTCAGTTGTATCACATGGCATAGTAAATGGTTTCCACTACAACACAATAGAATGGTTTGAGATTTCGTAGCAAAAATATGACACTTTGTCAGTAGTATCACATGGCATAGTAAATAGTTTCGACTACAACACAATAGAATGGTTTGAGATTTCGTAACAAAAATGTGGCGCTTTGGATGCAGTATCACATGGTATAGTAAATGGTTTCCACTACAACACAATAGAATGGTTTGAGATTTCGCAGCAAAAATGTGACGCTTTGTCAGTAGTATCACATGGTATAGTAAATGGTTTCCACTACAATACAGTAGAATGGTTTAAGATTTCGTAACAAAAATGTGGCGCTTTTCAGTAGTATCACATGGTATAGTAAATGGTTTCCACTACAACACAATAGAATGGTTTGAGATTTCATAACAAAAATGTGATGCTTTGTCAGTAGTATCACATGGTATAGTAAATGGTTTCGACTACAACAAAATAGAATGGTTTGAGATTTCGTAACAAAAATGTGACGCTTTGTCAGTAGTATCACATGTTATAGTAAATGGTTTCCACTACAACACAATAGAATGGTTTGAGATTTCGTAACAAAAATGTGGCGCTTTGTCAGTAGTATCACATGGTAATGTAAATGGTTTCCACCACAACACAATAGAATGGTTTGAGATTTCGTAAGAAAAATGTGACGCTTTGTCAGTAGTATCACATGGTATAGTAAGTGGTTTCCACTACAACACAATAGAATGGTTTGAGATTTCGTAACAAAAATGTGACGCTTTGTCAGTAGTATCACATGGTATAGTAAATGGTTTCCACTACAACACAATAGAATGGTTTGAGATTTCGCAACAAAAATGTGGCGCTTTGCAAGTAGTATCACATGGTATAGTAAATGGTTTCCACTACAACAGAATAGAATGGTTTGAGATTTCGCAAGAAAAATGTGGTGCTTTGTCAGTAGTATCACATGGTATAGTAAACGGTTTCGACTACAACAAAATAGAATGTTTTGAGATTTCGCAACAAAAATGTGGCGCTTTTCAGTAGTATCACATGGTATAGTAAATGGTTTCCACTACAACACAATAGAATGGTTTGAGATTTCGTAACAAAATGTGACGCTTTGTCAGTAGTATCACATTGTATAGTAAATGGTTTCCACTACAACACAGTAGAATGGTTTGAGATTTCGTAACAAAAATGTGACGCTTTGTCAGTAGTATCACATGGTATAGTAAATGGTTTCCACTACAACAAAACAGAATGGTTTGAGATTTCGTAACAAAAATATGAGACTTTGTCAGTTGTATCACATGGCATAGTAAATGGTTTCCACTACAACACAATAGAATGGTTTGAGATTTCGTAGCAAAAATATGACACTTTGTCAGTAGTATCACATGGCATAGTAAATAGTTTCGACTACAACACAATAGAATGGTTTGAGATTTCGTAACAAAAATGTGGCGCTTTGGATGCAGTATCACATGGTATAGTAAATGGTTTCCACTACAACACAATAGAATGGTTTGAGATTTCGCAGCAAAAATGTGACGCTTTGTCAGTAGTATCACATGGTATAGTAAATGGTTTCCACTACAATACAGTAGAATGGTTTAAGATTTCGTAACAAAAATGTGGCGCTTTTCAGTAGTATCACATGGTATAGTAAATGGTTTCCACTACAACACAATAGAATGGTTTGAGATTTCATAACAAAAATGTGATGCTTTGTCAGTAGTATCACATGGTATAGTAAATGGTTTCGACTACAACAAAATAGAATGGTTTGAGATTTCGTAACAAAAATGTGACGCTTTGTCAGTAGTATCACATGTTATAGTAAATGGTTTCCACTACAACACAATAGAATGGTTTGAGATTTCGTAACAAAAATGTGACGCTTTTTCAGCAGTATCACATGGTATAGTAAATGGTTTCCACTACAACACAATAGAATGGTTTGAGATTTCGTAACAAAAATGTGGCGCTTTTCAGTAGTATCACATGGTGTAGTAAAGAGTTTCCACTACAACACAATGGAATGGTTTGAGAGTTTGTAAAAAAAATGTGGCGCTTTGTCAGTAGTATCACATGGTATAGTAAATGGTTTCCACCACAACACAATAGAATGGTTTGAGATTTCGTAACAAAAATGTGACGTTTTGTCAGTAGTATCACATGGTATAGTAAACGGTTTCGACTACAACAAAATAGAATGGTTTGAGATTTCGTAACAAAAATGTGACGCTTTGTCAGTAGTATCACATGGTATAGTAAATGGTTTCCACTACAACACAATAGAATGGTTTGAGATTTCGTAACAAAAATGTGGCACTTTGCAAGTAGTATCACATGGTATAGTAAATGGTTTCCACTACAACACAATAGAATGGTTTGAGACTTCGCAAGAAATATGTTTTGCTTTGTCAGTAGTATCACATGGTATAGTAAATGGTTTCCACTACAACAAAATAGAATGGTTTGAGATTTCGAAACAAAAATATGACACTTTGTCAGTAGTATCACATGGCATAGTAAATGGTTTCCACTACAACACAATAGAATGGTTTGAGATTTCGTAGCAAAAATATGACACTTTGTCAGTAGTATCACATGGCATAGTAAATAGTTTCGACTACAACACAATGGAATGGTTTGAGATTTCGTAACAAAAATGTGGCGCTTTGGATGCAGTATCACATGGTATAGTAAATGGTTTCCACTACAACACAATAGAATGGTTTGAGATTTCGTAACAAAAATATGACACTTTGTCAGTAGTATCACATGGTGTAGTAAATGGTTTCCACTACAATACAGTAGAATGGTTTGAGATTTCGTAACAAAAATGTGGCGCTTTTCAGTAGTATCACATGGTATAGTAAATGGTTTCCACTACAACACAATAAAATGGTTTGAGACTTCATAACAAAAATGTGATGCTTTGTCAGTAGTATCACATGGTATAGTAAATGGTTTCGACTATAACAAAATAGAATGGTTTGAGATTTCGTAACAAAAATGTGACGCTTTGTCAGTAGTATCACATGTTATAGTAAATGGTTTCCACTACAACACAATAGAATGGTTTGAGATTTCGTAACAAAAATGTGACGCTTTGTCAGCAGTATCACATGGTATAGTAAATGGTTTCCACTACAACACAATAGAATGGTTTGAGATTTCGTAACAAAAATGTGGCGCTTTTCAGTAGTATCACATGGTGTAGTAAAGAGTTTCCACTACAACACAATGGAATGGTTTGAGAGTTTGTAAAAAAAATGTGGCGCTTTGTCAGTAGTATCACATGGTATAGTAAATGGTTTCCACCACAACACAATAGAATGGTTTGAGATTTCGTAACAAAAATGTGACGTTTTGTCAGTAGTATCACATGGTATAGTAAACGGTTTCGACTACAACAAAATAGAATGGTTTGAGATTTCGTAACAAAAATGTGACGCTTTGTCAGTAGTATCACATGGTATAGTAAATGGTTTCCACTACAACACAATAGAATGGTTTGAGATTTCGTAACAAAAATGTGGCACTTTGCAAGTAGTATCACATGGTATAGTAAATGGTTTCCACTACAACACAATAGAATGGTTTGAGACTTCGCAAGAAATATGTTTTGCTTTGTCAGTAGTATCACATGGTATAGTAAATGGTTTCCACTACAACAAAATAGAATGGTTTGAGATTTCGAAACAAAAATATGACACTTTGTCAGTAGTATCACATGGCATAGTAAATGGTTTCCACTACAACACAATAGAATGGTTTGAGATTTCGTAGCAAAAATATGACACTTTGTCAGTAGTATCACATGGCATAGTAAATAGTTTCGACTACAACACAATGGAATGGTTTGAGATTTCGTAACAAAAATGTGGCGCTTTGGATGCAGTATCACATGGTATAGTAAATGGTTTCCACTACAACACAATAGAATGGTTTGAGATTTCGTAACAAAAATATGACACTTTGTCAGTAGTATCACATGGTGTAGTAAATGGTTTCCACTACAATACAGTAGAATGGTTTGAGATTTCGTAACAAAAATGTGGCGCTTTTCAGTAGTATCACATGGTATAGTAAATGGTTTCCACTACAACACAATAAAATGGTTTGAGACTTCATAACAAAAATGTGATGCTTTGTCAGTAGTATCACATGGTATAGTAAATGGTTTCGACTATAACAAAATAGAATGGTTTGAGATTTCGTAACAAAAATGTGACGCTTTGTCAGTAGTATCACATGGTATAGTAAATGGTTTCCACTACAACACAATAGAATGGTTTGAGATTTCGTAACAAAAATGTGACGCTTTGTCAGCAGTATCACATGGTATAGTAAATGGTTTCCACTACAACAAAATAGAATGGTTTGAGATTTCGAAACAAAAATGTGATGCTTTGTCAGTAGTATCACATGGTCTAGTAAATGGTTTCCACTACAACAAATTAGAATGGTTTGAGATTTCGTAACAAAAATGTGGCGCTTTTCAGTAGTATCACATGGTGTAGTAAAGAGTTTCCACTACAACACAATGGAATGGTTTGAGAGCTTGTAAAAAAAATGTGGCGCTTTGTCAGTAGTATCACATGGTATAGTAAATGGTTTCCACCACAACACAATAGAATGGTTTGAGATTTCGTAACAAAAATGTGACGCTTTGTCAGTAGCATCACATTGTATAGTAAATGGTTTCCACTACAACACAATAGAATGGTTTGAGATTTCGTAACAAAAATGTGACGCTTTGTCAGTAGTATCACATTGTATAGTAAATGGTTTCCACTACAACACAATAGAATGGTTTGAGATTTCGAAACAAAAATGTGATGCTTTGTCAGTAGTATCACATGGTATAGTAAATGGTTTCCACTACAACAAATTAGAATGGTTTGAGATTTCGTAACAAAAATGTGGCGCTTTGCAAGTAGTATCACATGGTATTGTGAATGGTTTCCACTACAACAGAATAGAATGGTTTGAGATTTCGCAAGAAATATGTGGTGCTTTGTCTGTACTATCACATGGTATAGTAAACGGTTTCGACTATAACAAAATAGAATGTTTTGAGATTTCGTGACAAAAATGTGGCGCTTTTCAGTAGTATCACATGGTATAGTAAATGGTTTCCACTACAACACAATAGAATGGTTTGAGATTTCGTAACAAAAATGTGGCGCTTTGTCAGTAGTATCACATGGTATAGTAAATGGTTTCCACTACAACACAATAGAATGGTTTGAGATTTCGCAACAAAAATGTGGCGCTTTTCAGTAGTATCACATGGTATAGTAAATGGTTTCCACTACAACACAATAGAATGGTTTGAGATTTCGTAACAAAAATGTGACGCTTTGTCAGTAGTATCACATGGTATAGTAAATGGTTTCCACTACAACACAATAGAATGGTTTGAGATTTCGTAACAAAAATGTGACGCTTTGTCAGTAGTATCACATGGTATAGTAAATGGTTTCCACTACAACAAAACAGAATGGTTTGAGATTTCGTAACAAAAATATGACACTTTGTCAGTAGTATCACATGGCATAGTAAATGGTTTCCACTACAACTCAATAGAATGGTTTGAGATTTCGTAGCAAAAATATGACACTTTGTAAGTAGTATCACATGGCATAGGAAATAGTTTCGACTACAACACAATAGAATGGTTTGAGATTTCGTAACAAAAATGTGGCGCTTTGGATGCAGTATCACATGGTATAGTAAATGGTTTCCACTACAACACAATAGAATGGTTAGAGATTTCGCAGCAAAAATGTGACGCTTTGTCAGTAGTATCACATGGTATAGTAAATGGTTTCCACTACAATACAGGAGAATAGTCTGAGATTTCGTAACAAAAATGTGGCGCTTTTCAGTAGTATCACATGGTATAGTAAATGGTTTCCACTACAACACAAAAAAATGGTTTGAGATTTCATAACAAAAATGTGATGCTTTGTCAGTAGTATCACATGGTATAGTAAATGGTTTCGACTACAACAAAATAGAATGGTTTGAGATTTCGTAACAAAAATGTGACGCTTTGTCAGTAGTATCACATGGTGTAGTAAATGGTTTCCACTACAACACAATAGAATGGTTTGAGATTTCGTAACAAAAATGTGACGCTTTGTCAGCAGTATCACATGGTATAGTAAATGGTTTCCACTACAACAAAATAGAATGGTTTGAGATTTCGAAACAAAAATGTGATGCTTTGTCAGTAGTATCACATGGTCTAGTAAATGGTTTCCACTACAACAAATTAGAATGGTTTGAGATTTCATAACAAAAATGTGGCGCTTTTCAGTAGTATCACATGGTGTAGTAAAGAGTTTCCACTACAGCACAATGGAATGGTTTGAGAGTTTGTAAAAAAAATATGGCGCTTTGTCAGTAGTATCACATGGTATAGTAAATGGTTTCCACCACAACACAATAGAATGGTTTGAGATTTCGTAACAAAAATGTGACGCTTTGTCAGTAGCATCACATTGTATAGTAAATGGTTTCCACTACAACACAATAGAATGGTTTGAGATTTCGCAACAAAAATGTGACGCTTTGTCAGTAGTATCACATTGTATAGTAAATGGTTTCCACTACAACACAATAGAATGGTTTGAGATTTCGAAACAAAAATATGATGCTTTGTCAGTAGTATCACATGGTATAGTAAATGGTTTCCACTACAACAAATTAGAATGGTTTGAGATTTCGTAAGAAAAATGTGGCGCTTTGCAAGTAGTATCACATGGTATTGTGAATGGTTTCCACTACAACAGAATAGAATGGTTTGAGATTTCGCAAGAAATATGTGGTGCTTTGTCTGTACTATCACATGGTATAGTAAACGGTTTCGACTATAACAAAATAGAATGTTTTGAGATTTCGTGACAAAAATGTGGCGCTTTTCAGTAGTATCACATGGTATAGTAAATGGTTTCCACTACAACACAATAGAATGGTTTAAGATTTCGTAACAAAAATGTGGCGCTTTGTCAGTAGTATCACATGGTATAGTAAATGGTTTCCACTACAACACAATAGAATGGTTTGAGATTTCGTAACAAAAATGTGACGCTTTGTCAGTAGTATCACATGGTATAGTAAATGGTTTCCACTACAACAAAATAGAATGGTTTGAGATTTTGCAACAAAAATATGACACTTTGTCAGCAGTATCACTTGGTATAGTAAATGGTTTCCACTACAACACAATAGAATGGTTTGAGATTTCGTAGCAAAAATATGACACTTTGTCAGTAGTATCACATGGCATAGTAAATAGTTTCGACTACAACACAATAGAATGGTTTGAGATTTCGTAACAAAAATGTTGCGCTTTGGATGCAGTATAACATGGTATAGTAAATAGTTTCCACTACAACACAATAGAATGGTTTGAGATTTCGCAGCAAAAATGTGACGCTTTGTCAGTAGTATCACATGGTGTAGTAAATGGTTTCCACTACAACACAATAGAATGGTTTGAGATTTCGTAACAAAAATGTGATGCTTTGTCAGTAGTATCACATGGTATAGTAAACGGTTTCAACTACAACAAAATAGAATGTCTTGAGATTTCGTAAGAAAAATGTTGCGCTTTTCAGTAGTATCACATGGTATAGTAAATGGTTTCCACTACAACACAATAGAATGTTTTGAGATTTCGTAACAAAAATGTGGCGCTTTGTCAGTAGTATCACATTGTATAGTAAATGGTTTCCACTACAACACAATAGAATGGTTTGAGATTTCGTAACAAAAATGTGACGCTTTGTCAGTAGTATCACATGGTATAGTAAATTGTTTCCACTACAACAAAATAGAATGGTTTGAGATTTCGCAACAAAAATATGACACTTTGTCAGTAGTATCACATGGTATAGTAAATGGTTTCCACTACAACACAATAAAATGGTTTGAGATTTCGTAGCAAAAATATGACACTTTGTCAGTAGTATCACATGGCATAGTAAATAGTTTCGACTACAACAGAATAGAATGGTTTGAGATTTCGTAACAAAAATGTGGCGCTTTGGAAGCAGTGTCACATGGTATAGTAAATAGTTTCCACTACAACACAATAGAATGGTTTGAGATTTCGCAGCAAAAATGTGACGCTTTGTCAGTAGTATCACATGGTGTAGTAAATGGTTTCCACTACAACACAATAGAATGGTTTGAGATTTCATAACAAAAATGTGATGCTTTGTCAGTAGTATCACATGGTATAGTAAATGGTTTCCACTACAACAGAATAGAATGGTTTGAGATTTCGTAACAAAAATGTGACGCTTTGTCAGTAGTATCACATGGTATAGTAAATGGTTTCCACTACAACACAATAGAATGGTTTGAGATTTCGTAACAAAAATGTGACGCTTTGTCAGCAGTATCACATGGTATAGTAAATGGTTTCCACTACAACACAATAGAATGGTTTGAGATTTCGAAACAAAAATGTGATGCTTTGTCAGTAGTATCACATGGTATAGTAAATGGTTTCTACTACAACAAATTAGAATGGTTTGAGATTTCGTAACAAAAATGTGGCGCTTTTCAGTAGTATCACATGGTGTAGTAAAGAGTTTCCACTACAACACAATGGAATGGTTTGAGAGTTTGTAAAAAAAATGTGGCGCTTTGTCAGTAGTATCACATGGTATAGTAAATGGTTTCCACCACAACACAATAGAATGGTTTGAGATTTCGTAACAAAAATGTGACGCTTTGTCAGTAGTATCACATGGTATAGTAAATGGTTTCCACTACAACACAATAGAATGGTTTGAGATTTCGTAACAAAAATGTGACGCTTTGTCAGTAGTATCACATGGTATAGTAAATGGTTTCCACTACAACACAATAGAATGGTTTAAGATTTCGAAACAAAAATGTGGCGCTTTGCAAGTAGTATCACATGGTATAGTAAATGGTTTCCACTACAACACAATAGAATGGTTTGAGATTTCGCAAGAAATATGTTGTGCTTTGTCAGTAGTATCACATGGCATAGTAAATGGTTTCGACTACAACAAAATAGAATGTTTTGAGATTTCGTAACAAAAATGTGGCGCTTTTCAGTAGTATCACATGGTATAGTAAATGGTTTCCACTACAACAGAATAGAATGGTTTGAGATTTCGTAACAAAAATGTGACGCTTTGTCAGTAGTATCACATGGTATAGTAAATGGTTTCCACTACAACACAATAGAATGGTTTGAGATTTCGTAACAAAAATGTGACGCCTTGTCAGCAGTATCACATGGTATAGTAAATGGTTTCCACTACAACACAATAGAATGGTTTGAGATTTCGAAACAAGAATGTGATGCTTTGTCAGTAGTATCACATGGTATAGTAAATGGTTTCCACTACAAGAAATTAGAATGGTTTGAGATTTCGTAACAAAAATGTGGCGCTTTTCAGTAGTATCACATGGTGTAGTAAAGAGTTTCCACTACAACACAATGGAATGGTTTGAGATTTCGTAACAAAAATGTGACGCTTTGTCAGTAGTATCACATGGTATAGTAAATGGTTTCCACTACAACACAATAGAATGGTTTGAGATTTCGCAGCAAAAATGTGACGCTTTGTCAGTAGTATCACATGGTGTAGTAAATGGTTTCCACTACAATACAATAGAATGGTTTGAGATTTCGCAACAAAAATGTGGCGCTTTTCAGTAGTATCACATGGTATCGTAAATGGTTTCCACTACAACACAATAGAATGGTTTGAGATTTCGTAACAAAAATGTGGCGCTTTGTCATTAGTATCACATGGTATAGTAAATGGTTTCCACTACAACAAAATAGAATGGTTTGAGATTTCGTAAGAAAAATGTGACGCTTTGTCAGTAGTATCACATGGTATAGTAAATGGTTTCCACTGCAACACCATAGAATGGTTTGAGATTTCGTAACAAAAATGTGACGCTTTGTCAGTAGTATCACATGGTATAGTAAATGGTTTCCACTACAACACAATAGAATGGTTTGAGATTTCGAAACAAAAATGTGGTGCTTTGTCAGTAGTATCACATGGTATAGTAAATGGTTTCCACTACAACAAATTAGAATGGTTTGAGATTTCGTAACAAAAATGTGACGCTTTTCAGTAGTATCACATGGTATAGTAAATGGTTTCCACTACAACACAATAAAATGGTTTGAGATTTCGTAACAAAAATGTGACGTTTTGTCAGCAGTGTTACATGGTATAGTAAATGGTTTCCACTACAACACAATAGAATGGTTTGAGATTTCGAAACAAAAATGTGATGCTTTGTCAGTAGTATCAGATGGTATAGTAAATGCTTTCCACTACAACAAATTAGAATGGTTTGAGATTTCGCAACAAAAATGTGCCGCTTTTCAGTAGTATCACATGGTGTAGTAGAGAGTTTCCACTACAACACAATGGAATGGTTTGAGAGTTTGTAAAAAAAATGTTGCGCTTTGTCAGTAGTATCACATGGTAATGTAAATGGTTTCCACCACAACACAATAGAATGGTTTGAGATTTCGTAACAAAAATGTGACGCTTTGTCAGTAGTATCACATGGTATAGTAAATGGTTTCCACTACAACACAATAGAATGGTTTGAGATTTCGTAACAAAAATGTGACGCTTTGTCAGTAGTATCACATGGTATAGTAAATGGTTTCCACTACAACACAATAGAATGGTTTGAGATTTCGTAACAAAAATGTGGCGCTTTGCAAGTAGTATCACATGGTATAGTAAATGGTTTCCACTACAACAGAATAGAATGGTTTGACATTTCGCAAGAAATATGTGGTGCTTTGCAAGTAGTATCACATGGTATAGTAAATGGTTTCCACTACAACACAATAGAATGGTTTGAGATTTCGTAACAAAAATGTGACGCTTTGTCAGTAGTATCACATGGTATAGTAAATGGTTTCGACTACAACAAAATTGAATGTTTTGAGATTTCGTAACAAAAATGTGGCGCTTTTCAGTAGTATCACATGGTGTAGTAAAGAGTTTCCACTACAACACAATGGAATGGTTTGAGAGTTTGTAAAAAAAATGTGGCGCTTTGTCAGTAGTATCACATGGTATAGTAAATGGTTTCCACTACAACACAATAGAATGGTTTGAGATTTCGTAACAAAAATGTGACGCTTTGTCAGTGGTATCACATGGTATAGTAAATGGTTTCCACTACAACAAAATAGAATGGTTTGAGATATTTAACAAAAATGTGACGCTTTGTCAGTAGTATCACATGGTATAGTAAATGGTTTCCACTACAACACAATAGAATGGTTTGAGATTTCGTAACAAAAATGTGGCGCTTTGCAAGTAGTATCACATGGTATAGTAAATGGTTTCCACTACAACAGAATAGAATGGTTTGACATTTCGCAAGAAATATGTGGTGCTTTGTCAGTATTATCACATGGTATAGTAAATGGTTTCGACTACAACAAAATAGAATGGTTTGAGATTTCGTAACAAAAATGTGGTGCTTTTCAGTAGTATCACATGGTATAGTAAATGGTTTCCACTACAACACAATAGAATGGTTTGAGATTTCGTAACTAAAATGTGACGCTTTGTCAGTAGTATCACATGGTATAGTAAATGGTTTCCACTACTACACAATAGAATGGTTTGAGATTTCATAACAAAAATGTGACGCTTTGTCAGCAGTATCACATGGTATAGTAAATGGTTTCCACTACAAGAAATTAGAATGGTTTGAGATTTCGTAACAAAAATGTGGCGCTTTTCAGTAGTATCACATGGTGTAGTAAAGAGTTTCCACTACAACACAATGGAATGGTTTGAGATTTCGTAACAAAAATGTGACGCTTTGTCAGTAGTATCACATGGTATAGTAAATGGTTTCCACTACAACACAATAGAATGGTTTGAGATTTCGCAGCAAAAATGTGACGCTTTGTCAGTAGTATCACATGGTGTAGTAAATGGTTTCCACTACAATACAATAGAATGGTTTGAGATTTCGCAACAAAAATGTGGCGCTTTTCAGTAGTATCACATGGTATTGTAAATGGTTTCCACTACAACACAATAGAATGGTTTGAGATTTCGTAACAAAAATGTGGCGCTTTGTCATTAGTATCACATGGTATAGTAAATGGTTTCCACTACAACAAAATAGAATGGTTTGAGATTTCGTAAGAAAAATGTGACGCTTTGTCAGTAGTATCACATGGTATAGTAAATGGTTTCCACTGCAACACCATAGAATGGTTTGAGATTTCGTAACAAAAATGTGACGCTTTGTCAGTAGTATCACATGGTATAGTAAATGGTTTCCACTACAACACAATAGAATGGTTTGAGATTTCGAAACAAAAATGTGGTGCTTTTCAGTAGTATCACATGGTATAGTAAATGGTTTCCACTACAACACAATAGAATGGTTTGAGATTTCGTAACTAAAATGTGACGCTTTGTCAGTAGTATCACATGGTATAGTAAATGGTTTCCACTACTACACAATAGAATGGTTTGAGATTTCATAACAAAAATGTGACGCTTTGTCAGCAGTATCACATGGTATAGTAAATGGTTTCCACTACAAGAAGTTAGAATGGTTTGAGATTTCGTAACAAAAATGTGGCGCTTTTCAGTAGTATCACATGGTGTAGTAAAGAGTTTCCACTACAACACAATGGAATGGTTTGAGATTTCGTAACAAAAATGTGACGCTTTGTCAGTAGTATCACATGGTATAGTAAATGGTTTCCACTACAACACAATAGAATGGTTTGAGATTTCGCAGCAAAAATGTGACGCTTTGTCAGTAGTATCACATGGTGTAGTAAATGGTTTCCACTACAATACAATAGAATGGTTTGAGATTTCGCAACAAAAATGTGGCGCTTTTCAGTAGTATCACATGGTATTGTAAATGGTTTCCACTACAACACAATAGAATGGTTTGAGATTGCGTAACAAAAATGTGGCGCTTTGTCATTAGTATCACATGGTATAGTAAATGGTTTCCACTACAACAAAATAGAATGGTTTGAGATTTCGTAAGAAAAATGTGACGCTTTGTCAGTAGTATCACATGGTATAGTAAATGGTTTCCACTGCAACACCATAGAATGGTTTGAGATTTCGTAACAAAAATGTGACGCTTTGTCAGTAGTATCACATGGTATAGTAAATGGTTTCCACTACAACACAATAGAATGGTTTGAGATTTCGAAACAAAAATGTGGTGCTTTGTCAGTAGTATCACATGGTATAGTAAATGGTTTCCACTACAACAAATTAGAATGGTTTGAGATTTCGTAACAAAAATGTGGCGCTTTGCAAGTAGTATCACATGGTATAGTAAATGGTTTCCACTACAACAGAATAGAATGGTTTGAGATTTCGCAAGAAATATGTGGTGCTTTGTCAGTAGTATCACATGGTATAGTAAACGGTTTCGACTACAACACAATAGAATGTTTTGAGATTTCGTAACAAAAATGTGGCGCTTTTCAGTAGTATCACATGGTATTGTAAATGGTTTCCACTACAACACAATAGAATGGTTTGAGATTTCGTAACAAAAATGTGGCGCTTTGTCAGTAGTATCACATTGTATAGTAAATGGTTTCCACTACAACACAATAGAATGGTTTGAGATTTCGTAACAAAAATGTGACGCTTTTCAGTAGTATCACATGGTATAGTAAATGGTTTCCACTACAACACAATAAAATGGTTTGAGATTTCGTAACAAAAATGTGACGTTTTGTCAGCAGTGTTACATGGTATAGTAAATGGTTTCCACTACAACACAATAGAATGGTTTGAGATTTCGAAACAAAAATGTGATGCTTTGTCAGTAGTATCAGATGGTATAGTAAATGCTTTCCACTACAACAAATTAGAATGGTTTGAGATTTCGCAACAAAAATGTGCCGCTTTTCAGTAGTATCACATGGTGTAGTAGAGAGTTTCCACTACAACACAATGGAATGGTTTGAGAGTTTGTAAAAAAAATGTTGCGCTTTGTCAGTAGTATCACATGGTAATGTAAATGGTTTCCACCACAACACAATAGAATGGTTTGAGATTTCGTAACAAAAATGTGACGCTTTGTCAGTAGTATCACATGGTATAGTAAATGGTTTCCACTACAACACAATAGAATGGTTTGAGATTTCGTAACAAAAATGTGACGCTTTGTCAGTAGTATCACATGGTATAGTAAATGGTTTCCACTACAACACAATAGAATGGTTTGAGATTTCGTAACAAAAATGTGGCGCTTTGCAAGTAGTATCACATGGTATAGTAAATGGTTTCCACTACAACAGAATAGAATGGTTTGACATTTCGCAAGAAATATGTGGTGCTTTGCAAGTAGTATCACATGGTATAGTAAATGGTTTCCACTACAACACAATAGAATGGTTTGAGATTTCGTAACAAAAATGTGACGCTTTGTCAGTAGTATCACATGGTATAGTAAATGGTTTCGACTACAACAAAATTGAATGTTTTGAGATTTCGTAACAAAAATGTGGCGCTTTTCAGTAGTATCACATGGTGTAGTAAAGAGTTTCCACTACAACACAATGGAATGGTTTGAGAGTTTGTAAAAAAAATGTGGCGCTTTGTCAGTAGTATCACATGGTATAGTAAATGGTTTCCACTACAACACAATAGAATGGTTTGAGATTTCGTAACAAAAATGTGACGCTTTGTCAGTGGTATCACATGGTATAGTAAATGGTTTCCACTACAACAAAATAGAATGGTTTGAGATATTTAACAAAAATGTGACGCTTTGTCAGTAGTATCACATGGTATAGTAAATGGTTTCCACTACAACACAATAGAATGGTTTGAGATTTCGTAACAAAAATGTGGCGCTTTGCAAGTAGTATCACATGGTATAGTAAATGGTTTCCACTACAAGAGAATAGAATGGTTTGACATTTCGCAAGAAATATGTGGTGCTTTGTCAGTATTATCACATGGTATAGTAAATGGTTTCGACTACAACAAAATAGAATGGTTTGAGATTTCGTAACAAAAATGTGGTGCTTTTCAGTAGTATCACATGGTATAGTAAATGGTTTCCACTACAACACAATAGAATGGTTTCAGATTTCGTAACTAAAATGTGACGCTTTGTCAGTAGTATCACATGGTATAGTAAATGGTTTCCACTACTACACAATAGAATGGTTTGAGATTTCGTAACAAAAATGTGACGCTTTGTCAGCAGTATCACATGGTATAGTAAATGGTTTCCACTACAACACAATAGAATGGTTTGAGATTTCGAAACAAAAATGTGATGCTTTGTCAGTAGTATCACATGGTATAGTAAATGGTTTCCACTACAACAAATTAGAATGATCTGAGATTTCGTAACAAAAATGTGGCGCTTTTCAGTAGTATCACATGGTATTGTAAATGGTTTCCACTACAACACAATAGAATGGTTTGAGATTTCGTAACAAAAATGTGACGCTTTGTCAGTAGTATCACATGGTATAGTAAATGGATTCCACTACAACACAATAGAATGGTTTGAGATTTCGTAACAAAAATGTGGCGCTTTCCAAGTAGTATCACATGGTATAGTAAATGGTTTCCACTACAACACAATAGAATGGTTTGACATTTCGCAAGAAATATGTGGTGCTTTGTCATTAGTATCACATGGTATAGTAAATGGTTTCGACTACAACAAAATAGAATGTTTTGAGATTTCGTAACAAAAATGTGGCGCTTTTCAGTAGTATCACATGGTATAGTAAATGGTTTCCACTACAACACAATAGAATGGTTTGAGATTTCGTAACAAAAATGTGGCGCTTTTCAGTAGTATCACATGGTGTAGTAGAGAGTTTCCACTACAACACAATGGAATGGTTTGAGAGTTTGTAAAAAAAATGTTGCGCTTTGTCAGTAGTATCACATTGTAATGTAAATGGTTTCCACCACAACACAATAGAATGGTTTGAGATTTCATAACAAAAATGTGACGCTTTGTCAGTAGTATCACATGGTATAGTAAATGGTTTCCACTACAACACAATAGAATGTTTTGAGATTTCGTATCAAAAATGTGACGCTTTGTCAGTAGTATCACATGGTATAGTAAATGGTTTCCACTACAACGCAATAGAATGGTTTGAGATTTCGTAACAAAAATGTGGCGCTTTCCAAGTAGTATCACATGGTATAGTAAATGGTTTCCACTACAACAGAATAGAATGGTTTGAGATTTCGCAGCAGAAATATGTGGTGCTTTGTCAGTAGTATCACATGGTATAGTAAATGGTTTCGACTACAACAAAATAGAATGTTTTGAGATTTCGTAACAAAAATATGGCGCTTTTCAGTAGTATCACATGGTATAGTAAATGGTTTCCACTACAACACAATAGAATGGTTTGAGATTTCATAACAAAAATGTGGCGCTTTGTCAGTAGTATCACATGGTATAGTAAATGGTTTCCACTACAACACAATAGAATGGTTTGAGATTTCGCAGCAAAAATATGACGCTTTGTCAGTAGTATCACATGGTATAGTAAATGGTTTCCACTACAACACAATAGAATGGTTTGAGATTTCGTAGCAAAAATGTGGCGCTTTGTCAGTAGTATCACATGGTATAGTAAATGGTTTTGACTACAACAAAATAAAATGGTTTGAGATTTCGTAACAAAAATGTGGCACCTTGCAAGTAGTATCATATGGTATAGTAAATGGTTTCCACTACAACACAATAGAATGGTTTGAGATTTCGCAGCAAAAATGTGGCGCTTTGTCAGTAGTATCACATGGTATAGTAAATGGTTTCGACTACAACACAATAGAATGGTTTGAGATTTCGTAACAAAAATGTGACGCTTTGTCAGTAGTATCACATGGTATAGTAAATGGTTTCGACTACAACACAACAGAATGTTTTGAGATTTCGTAGCAAAAATATGACACTTTGTCAGTAGTATCACATGGCATAGTAAATAGTTTCGACTACAACACAATAGAATGGTTTGAGATTTCGTAACAAAAATGTGGCGCTTTGGAAGCACTATCACATGGTGTAGTAAATGGTTTCCACTACAACACAATAGAATGGTTTGAGATTTCGTAGCAAAAATGTGACGCTTTGTCAGTAGTATCACATGGTATAGTAAATGGTTTCCACTACAATACAATAGAATGGTTTGAGATTTCGCAACAAAAATGTGGCGCTTTCCAAGTAGTATCACATGGTATAGTAAATGGTTTCGACTACAACAAAATAGAATGGTTTAAGATTTCGTAGCAAAAATGTGACGCTTTGTCAGTAGTATCACATGGTATAGTAAATGGTTTCCACTACAACACAATAGAATGGTTTGAGATTTCGTAAGAAATATGTGGTGCTTTGTCAGTAGTATCACATGGTACAGTAAACGGTTTCGACTACAACAAAATAGAATGTTTTGAGATTTCGTAACAAAAATGTGGCGCTTTTCAGTAGTATCACATGGTGTAGTAAATGGTTTCCACTACAACACAATAGAATGGTTTGAGATTTCGTAACAAAAATGTGACGCTTTGTCAGTAGTATCACATGGTATAGTAAATGGTTTCCACTACAACAAAATAGAATGGTTTGAGTTTTCGCAACAAAAATATGAGACTTTGTCAGTAGTATCACATGGCATAGTAAATGGTTTCCACTACAACACAATAGAATGGTTTGAGATTTCGTAGCAAAAATGTGGCGCTTTGTCAGCAGTATCACATGGTATAGTAAATGGTTTCCACTACAACACAATAGAATGGTTTGAGATTTCGAAACAAAAATGTGGCGCTTGCAAGTAGTATCACATGGTATAGTAAATGGTTTCCACTACAAGAGAATAGAATGGTTTGAGATTTCGCAAGAAATATGTGGTGCTTTGTCAGTAGTATCACATGGTATAGTAAACGGTTTCGACTACAACAAAATAGAATGTTTTGAGATTTCGTAACAAAAATGTGGCGCTTTTCAGTAGTATCACATGGTATAGTAAATGGTTTCCACTACAACACAATAGAATGCTTTGACATTTCGCAACAAAAATGTGGCGCTTTGTCAGTAGTATCACATGGTATAGTAAATGGTTTCCACTACAACAAAATAGAATGGTTTGAGATTTCGTAACAAAAATGTGGCACCTTGCAAGTAGTATCATATGGTATAGTAAATGGTTTCCACTACAACACAATAGAATGGTTTGAGATTTCGCAACAAAAATGTGGCGCCTTGTCAGTAGTATCACATGGTATAGTAAATGGTTTCGACTACAACAAAATAGAATGGTTTGAAATTTCGTAACAAAAATGTGACGCTTTGTCAGTAGTATCACATGGTATAGTAAATGGTTTCCACTACAACACAATAGAATGGTTTGAGATTTCGCAACAAAAATGTGGCGCTTTGCAAGCAGTATCACATGGTATAGTAAATGGTTTCCTCTACAACACAATAGAATACTTTGAGATTTCGCAACAAAAATGTGGCGCTTTGCAGGCAGTATCACATGGTATAGTAAATGGTTTCCACTACAACACAATAGAATGGTTTGAGATTTCGTAACAAAAATGTGGCGCTTTGTCAGTAGTATCACATGGTATAGTAAATGGTTTCCACTACAACACAATAGAATGGTTTGAGATTTCGTAACAAAAATGTGGCGCTTTGTCAGTAGTATCACATGGTATAGTAAATGGTTTCCACTACAACACAATAGAATGGTTTGAGATTTCGTAGCAAAAATGTGGCGCTTTGTCAGTAGTATCACATGGTATAGTAAATGGTTTTGACTACAACAAAATAAAATGGTTTGAGATTTCGTAACAAAAATGTGGCACCTTGCAAGTAGTATCATATGGTATAGTAAATGGTTTCCACTACAACACAATAGAATGGTTTGAGATTTCGCAGCAAAAATGTGGCGCTTTGTCAGTAGTATCACATGGTGTAGTAAATGGTTTCGACTACAACACAATAGAATGGTTTGAGATTTCGTAACAAAAATGTGACGCTTTGTCAGCACTATCACATGGTATACTAAATGGTTTCCACTACAACACAATAGAATGGTTTGAGATTTCGTAACAAATATGTGGCGCTTTGCAAGCAGTATCACATGGTATAGTAAATGGTTTCCACTACAACACAATAGAATAGTTTGAGATTTCGTAACAAAAATGTGGCGCTTTCCAAGTAGTATCACATGGTATAGTAAATGGTTTCCACTACAACAGAATAGAATGGTTTGAGATTTCGTAACAAAAATGTGGCGCTTTCCAAGTAGTATCACATGGTGTAGTAAATGGTTTCCACTACAACAGAATAGAATGGTTTGAGATTTCGCAAGAAATATGTGGTGCTTTGTCAGTAGTATCACATGGTATAGTAAATGGTTTCCACTACAACACAATAGAATGGTTTGAGATTTCTTAACAAAAATGTGACGCTTTGTCAGTAGTATCACATGGTATAGTAAATGGTTTCCACTACAACAAAATAGAATGGTTTGAGATTTCGCAGCAAAAATATGACACTTTGTCAGTAGTATCACATGGCATAGTAAATGGTTTCCACCACAACACAATAGAATGGTTTGAGATTTCGTAGCAAAAATATGACACTTTGTCAGTAGTATCACATGGTATAGTAAATAGTTTCGACTACAACACAATAGAATGGTTTGAGATTTCGTAGCAAAAATGTGGCGCTTTGGAAGCAGTATCACATGGTATAGTAAATGGTTTCCACTACAACACAATAGAATGGTTTGAGATTTCGCAGCAAAAATGTGACGCTTTGTCAGTAGTATCACATGGTATAGTAAATGGTTTCCACTACAATACAATAGAATGGTTTGAGATTTCGCAACAAAAATGTGGCGCTTTTCAGTAGTATCACATGGTATAGTAAATGGTTTCCACTACAACACAATAGAATGGTTTGAGATTTCAAAACAAAAATGTGATGCTTTGTCAGTAGTATCACATGGTATAGTAAATGGTTTCCACTACAACACAATAGAATGGTTTGAGATTTCGTAACAAAAATGTGATGATTTGTCAGTAGTATCACATGGTATAGTAAATGGTTTCCACTACAATACAATGGAATGGTTTGAGATTTCGCAACAAAAATGTGGCGCTTTTCAGTAGTATCACATGGTATAGTAAATGGTTTCGACTACAACAAAATAGAATGGTTTGAGATTTCGCAGCAAAAATGTGACGCTTTGCAAGTAGTATCACATGGTATAGTAAATGGTTTCCACTACAACACAATAGAATGGTTTGAGATTTCATAGCAAAAATGTGGCGCTTTGTCAGCAGTATCACATGGTATAGTAAAAGGTTTCCACTACAACACAATAGAATGGTTTGAGATTTCGAAACAAAAATGTGGCACTTTGCAAGTAGTATCACATGGTATAGTAAATGGTTTCCACTACAACAGAATAGAATGGTTTGAGATTTCGCAAGAAATATGTGGTGCTTTGTCAGTAGTATCACATGGTACAGTAAACGGTTTCGACTACAACAAAATAGAATGTTTTGAGATTTGGTAACAAAAATGTGGCGCTTTTCAGTAGTATCACATGTTATAGTAAATGGTTTCCACTACAACACAATAGAATGGTTTGAGATTTCGTAACAAAAATGTGACGCTTTGTCAGTAGTATCACATGGTATAGTAAATGGTTTCCACTACAACAAAATAGAATGGTTTGAGATTTCGTAACAAAAATATGACACTTTGTCAGTAGTATCACATGGTATAGTAAATAGTTTCGACTACAACACAATAGAATGGTTTGAGATTTCGTAACAAAAATGTGGCGCTTTGGAAGCACTATCACATGGTGTAGTAAATGGTTTCCACTACAACACAATAGAATGGTTTGAGATTTCGCAGTAAAAATGTGACGCTTTGTCAGTAGTATCACATGGTATAGTAAATGGTTTCCACTACAATACAATAGAATGGTTTGAGATTTCGCAACAAAAATGTGGCGCTTTTCAGTAGTATCACATGGTATAGTAAATGGTTTCAACTACAACAAAATAGAATGGTTTAAGATTTCGTAGCAAAAATGTGACGCTTTGTCAGTAGTATCACATGGTATAGTAAATGGTTTCCACAACAACACAATAGAATGGTTTGAGATTTCGTAGCAAAAATGTGGCGCTTTGTCAGCAGTATCACATGGTATAGTAAATGGTTTCCACTACAATACAATAGAATGGTTTGAGATTTCGAAACAAAAATGTGGCGCTTTTCAGTAGTATCACATGGTATAGTAAATGGTTTCCACTACAACACAATAGAATGGTTTGAGATTTCAAAACAAAAATGTGATGCTTTGTCAGTAGTATCACATGGTATAGTAAATGGTTTCCACTACAACACAATAGAATGGTTTGAGATTTCGTAACAAAAATGTGACGCTTTGTCAGTAGTATCACATGGTATAGTAAATGGTTTCCACTACAACAAAATAGAATGGTTTGAGATTTCGTAACAAAAATGTGACGCTTTGTCAGTAGTATCGCATGGCATAGTACATGGTTTCCACTACAACACAATAGAATGGTTTGAGATTTCATAACAAAAATGTGACGCTTTGTCAGTAGTATCACATGGTATAGTAAATAGTTTCGACTACAACACAATAGAATGGTTTGAGATTTCGTAACAAAAATGTGGCGCTTTGGAAGCACTATGACATGGTGTAGTAAATGGTTTCCACTACAACACAATAGAATGGTTTGAGATTTCGCAGTAAAAATGTGACGCTTTGTCAGTAGTATCACATGGTATAGTAAATGGTTTCCACTACAATACAATAGAATGGTTTGAGATTTCGCAACAAAAATGTGGCGCTTTTCAGTAGTATCACATGGTATAGTAAATGGTTTCAACTACAACAAAATAGAATGGTTTAAGATTTCGTAGCAAAAATGTGACGCTTTGTCAGTAGTATCACATGGTATAGTAAATGGTTTCCACAACAACACAATAGAATGGTTTGAGATTTCGTAGCAAAAATGTGGCGCTTTGTCAGCAGTATCACATGGTATAGTAAATGGTTTCCACTACAATACAATAGAATGGTTTGAGATTTCGCAACAAAAATGTGGCGCTTTTCAGTAGTATCACATGGTATAGTAAATGGTTTCCACTACAACACAATAGAATGGTTTGAGATTTCAAAACAAAAATGTGATGCTTTGTCAGTAGTATCACATGGTATAGTAAATGGTTTCCACTACAACACAATAGAATGGTTTGAGATTTCGTAACAAAAATGTGATGATTTGTCAGTAGTATCACATGGTATAGTAAATGGTTTCCACTACAATACAATGGAATGGTTTGAGATTTCGCAACAAAAATGTGGCGCTTTTCAGTAGTATCACATGGTGTAGTAAATGGTTTCGACTACAACAAGATAGAATGGTTTGAGATTTCGCAGCAAAAATGTGACGCTTTGCAAGTAGTATCACATGGTATAGTAAATGGTTTCCACTACAACACAATAGAATGGTTTGAGATTTCGTAGCAAAAATGTGGCGCTTTGTCAGCAGTATCACATGGTATAGTAAATGGTTTCCACTACAACACAATAGAATGGTTTGAGATTTCGAAACAAAAATGTGGCACTTTGCAAGTAGTATCACATGGTATAGTAAATGGTTTCCACTACAACAGAATAGAATGGTTTGAGATTTCGCAAGAAATATGTGGTGCTTTGTCAGTAGTATCACATGGTACAGTAAACGGTTTCGACTACTACAAAATAGAATGTTTTGAGATTTCGTAACAAAAATGTGGCGCTTTTCAGTAGTATCACATGGTATAGTAAATGGTTTTCGACTACAACAAAATAGAATGGTTTGAGATTTCATAACAAAAATGTGACGCTTTGTCAGTAGTATCACATGGTATAGTAAATAGTTTCGACTACAACACAATAGAATGGTTTGAGATTTCGTAACAAAAATGTGGCGCTTTGGAAGCACTATCACATGGTGTAGTAAATGGTTTCCACTACAACACAATAGAATGGTTTGAGATTTCGCAGTAAAAATGTGACGCTTTGTCAGTAGTATCACATGGTATAGTAAATGGTTTCCACTACAACACAATAGAATAGTTTGAGATTTCGTAACAAAAATGTGGCGCTTTCCAAGTAGTATCACATGGTATAGTAAATGGTTTCCACTACAACAGAATAGAATGGTTTGAGATTTCGTAACAAAAATGTGGCGCTTTCCAAGTAGTATCACATGGTATAGTAAATGGTTTACACTACAACAGAATAGAATGGTTTGAGATTTCGCAAGAAATATGTGGTGCTTTGTCAGTAGTATCACATGGTATAGTAAATGGTTTCCACTACAACACAATAGAATGGTTTGAGATTTCTTAACAAAAATGTGACGCTTTGTCAGTAGTATCACATGGTATAGTAAATGGTTTCCACTACAACAAAATAGAATGGTTTGAGATTTCGCAGCAAAAATATGACACTTTGTCAGTAGTATCACATGGCATAGTAAATGGTTTCCACCACAACACAATAGAATGGTTTGAGATTTCGTAGCAAAAATATGACACTTTGTCAGTAGTATCACATGGTATAGTAAATAGTTTCGACTACAACACAATAGAATGGTTTGAGATTTCGTAGCAAAAATGTGGCGCTTTGGAAGCAGTATCACATGGTATAGTAAATGGTTTCCACTACAACACAATAGAATGGTTTGAGATTTCGCAGCAAAAATGTGACGCTTTGTCAGTAGTATCACATGGTATAGTAAATGGTTTCCACTACAATACAATAGAATGGTTTGAGATTTCGCAACAAAAATGTGGCGCTTTTCAGTAGTATCACATGGTATAGTAAATGGTTTCCACTACAACACAATAGAATGGTTTGAGATTTCAAAACAAAAATGTGATGCTTTGTCAGTAGTATCACATGGTATAGTAAATGGTTTCCACTACAACACAATAGAATGGTTTGAGATTTCGTAACAAAAATGTGATGATTTGTCAGTAGTATCACATGGTATAGTAAATGGTTTCCACTACAATACAATGGAATGGTTTGAGATTTCGCAACAAAAATGTGGCGCTTTTCAGTAGTATCACATGGTATAGTAAATGGTTTCGACTACAACAAAATAGAATGGTTTGAGATTTCGCAGCAAAAATGTGACGCTTTGCAAGTAGTATCACATGGTATAGTAAATGGTTTCCACTACAACACAATAGAATGGTTTGAGATTTCGTAGCAAAAATGTGGCGCTTTGTCAGCAGTATCACATGGTATAGTAAAAGGTTTCCACTACAACACAATAGAATGGTTTGAGATTTCGAAACAAAAATGTGGCACTTTGCAAGTAGTATCACATGGTATAGTAAATGGTTTCCACTACAACAGAATAGAATGGTTTGAGATTTCGCAAGAAATATGTGGTGCTTTGTCAGTAGTATCACATGGTACAGTAAACGGTTTCGACTACAACAAAATAGAATGTTTTGAGATTTGGTAACAAAAATGTGGCGCTTTTCAGTAGTATCACATGTTATAGTAAATGGTTTCCACTACAACACAATAGAATGGTTTGAGATTTCGTAACAAAAATGTGACGCTTTGTCAGTAGTATCACATGGTATAGTAAATGGTTTCCACTACAACAAAATAGAATGGTTTGAGATTTCGTAACAAAAATATGACACTTTGTCAGTAGTATCGCATGGCATAGTACATGGTTTCCACTACAACACAATAGAATGGTTTGAGATTTCATAACAAAAATGTGACGCTTTGTCAGTAGTATCACATGGTATAGTAAATAGTTTCGACTACAACACAATAGAATGGTTTGAGATTTCGTAACAAAAATGTGGCGCTTTGTCAGCAGTATCACATGGTATAGTAAATGGTTTCCACTACAACAGAATAGAATGGTTTGAGATTTCGCAAGAAATATGTGGTGCTTTGTCAGTAGTATCACATGGTACAGTAAACGGTTTCGACTACTACAAAATAGAATGTTTTGAGATTTCGTAACAAAAATGTGGCGCTTTTCAGTAGTATCACATGGTATAGTAAATGGTTTTCGACTACAACAAAATAGAATGGTTTGAGATTTCATAACAAAAATGTGACGCTTTGTCAGTAGTATCACATGGTATAGTAAATAGTTTCGACTACAACACAATAGAATGGTTTGAGATTTCGTAACAAAAATGTGGCGCTTTGGAAGCACTATCACATGGTGTAGTAAATGGTTTCCACTACAACACAATAGAATGGTTTGAGATTTCGCAGTAAAAATGTGACGCTTTGTCAGTAGTATCACATGGTATAGTAAATGGTTTCCACTACAATACAATAGAATGGTTTGAGATTTTGCAACAAAAATGTGGCGCTTTTCAGTAGTATCACATGGTATAGTAAATGGTTTCAACTACAACAAAATAGAATGGTTTAAGATTTCGTAGCAAAAATGTGACGCTTTGTCAGTAGTATCACATGGTATAGTAAATGGTTTCCACAACAACACAATAGAATGGTTTGAGATTTCGTAACAAAAATGTGGCGCTTTGTCAGCAGTATCACATGGTATAGTAAATGGTTTCCACTACAATACAATAGAATGGTTTGAGATTTCGCAACAAAAATGTGGCGCTTTTCAGTAGTATCACATGGTATAGTAAATGGTTTCCACTACAATACAATAGAATGGTTTGAGATTTTGCAACAAAAATGTGGCGCTTTTCAGTAGTATCACATGGTATAGTAAATGGTTTCAACTACAACAAAATAGAATGGTTTAAGATTTCGTAGCAAAAATGTGACGCTTTGTCAGTAGTATCACATGGTATAGTAAATGGTTTCCACAACAACACAATAGAATGGTTTGAGATTTCGTAACAAAAATGTGGCGCTTTGTCAGCAGTATCACATGGTATAGTAAATGGTTTCCACTACAATACAATAGAATGGTTTGAGATTTCGCAACAAAAATGTGGCGCTTTTCAGTAGTATCACATGGTATAGTAAATGGTTTCCACTACAACACAATAGAATGGTTTGAGATTTCAAAACAAAAATGTGATGCTTTGTCAGTAGTATCACATGGTATAGTAAATGGTTTCCACTACAACACAATAGAATGGTTTGAGATTTCGTAACAAAAATGTGATGATTTGTCAGTAGTATCACATGGTATAGTAAATGGTTTCCACTACAATACAATGGAATGGTTTGAGATTTCGCAACAAAAATGTGGCGCTTTTCAGTAGTATCACATGGTATAGTAAATGGTTTCGACTACAACAAGATAGAATGGTTTGAGATTTCATAACAAAAATGTGACGCTTTGCAAGTAGTATCACATGGTATAGTAAATGGTTTCCACTACAACACAATAGAATGGTTTGAGATTTCGTAGCAAAAATGTGGCGCTTTGTCAGCAGTATCACATGGTATAGTAAATGGTTTCCACTACAACAAAATAGAATGATTTGAGATTTCGTAACAAAAATGTGGCACTTTGCAAGTAGTATCACATGGTATAGTAAATGGTTTCCACTACAACAGAATAGAATGGTTTGAGATTTCGCAAGAAATATGTGGTGCTTTGTCAGTAGTATCACATGGTACAGTAAACGGTTTCGACTACTAGAAAATAGAATGTTTTGAGATTTCGTAACAAAAATGTGGCGCTTTTCAGTAGTATCACATGGTATAGTAAATGGTTTCCACTACAACAAAATAGAATGGTTTGAGATTTCGTAACAAAAATATGACACTTTGTCAGTAGTATCGCATGGCATAGTAAATGGTTTCCACTACAACACAATAGAATGGTTTGAGATTTCATAACAAAAATGTGACGCTTTGTCAGTAGTATCACATGGTATAGTAAATGGTTTCCACTACAACACAATAGAATGGTTTGAGATTTCAAAACAAAAATGTGATGCTTTGTCAGTAGTATCACATGGTATAGTAAATGGTTTCCACTACAACACAATAGAATGGTTTGAGATTTCGTAACAAAAATGTGATGATTTGTCAGTAGTATCACATGGTATAGTAAATGGTTTCCACTACAATACAATGGAATGGTTTGAGATTTCGCAACAAAAATGTGGCGCTTTTCAGTAGTATCACATGGTATAGTAAATGGTTTCGACTACAACAAGATAGAATGGTTTGAGATTTCGTAGCAAAAATGTGGCGCTTTGTCAGCAGTATCACATGGTATAGTAAATGGTTTCCACTACAACACAATAGAATGGTTTGAGATTTCGAAACAAAAATGTGGCACTTTGCAAGTAGTATCACATGGTATAGTAAATGGTTTCCACTACAACAGAATAGAATGGTTTGAGATTTCGCAAGAAATATGTGGTGCTTTGTCAGTAGTATCACATGGTACAGTAAACGGTTTCGACTACTACAAAATAGAATGTTTTGAGATTTCGTAACAAAAATGTGGCGCTTTTCAGTAGTATCACATGGTATAGTAAATGGTTTTCGACTACAACAAAATAGAATGGTTTGAGATTTCATAACAAAAATGTGACGCTTTGTCAGTAGTATCACATGGTATAGTAAATAGTTTCGACTACAACACAATAGAATGGTTTGAGATTTCGTAACAAAAATGTGGCGCTTTGGAAGCACTATCACATGGTGTAGTAAATGGTTTCCACTACAACACAATAGAATGGTTTGAGATTTCGCAGTAAAAATGTGACGCTTTGTCAGTAGTATCACATGGTATAGTAAATGGTTTCCACTACAACACAATAGAATAGTTTGAGATTTCGTAACAAAAATGTGGCGCTTTCCAAGTAGTATCGCATGGTATAGTAAATGGTTTCCACTACAACAGAATAGAATGGTTTGAGATTTCGTAACAAAAATGTGGCGCTTTCCAAGTAGTATCACATGGTATAGTAAATGGTTTCCACTACAACAGAATAGAATGGTTTGAGATTTCGCAAGAAATATGTGGTGCTTTGTCAGTAGTATCACATGGTATAGTAAATGGTTTCCACTACAACACAATAGAATGGTTTGAGATTTCTTAACAAAAATGTGACGCTTTGTCAGTAGTATCACATGGTATAGTAAATGGTTTCCACTACAACAAAATAGAATGGTTTGAGATTTCGCAGCAAAAATATGACACTTTGTCAGTAGTATCACATAGCATAGTAAATGGTTTCCACCACAACACAATAGAATGGTTTGAGATTTCGTAGCAAAAATATGACACTTTGTCAGTAGTATCACATGGTATAGTAAATAGTTTCGACTACAACACAATAGAATGGTTTGAGATTTCGTAGCAAAAATGTGGCGCTTTGGAAGCAGTATCACATGGTATAGTAAATGGTTTCCACTACAACACAATAGAATGGTTTGAGATTTCGCAGCAAAAATGTGACGCTTTGTCAGTAGTATCACATGGTATAGTAAATGGTTTCCACTACAATACAATAGAATGGTTTGAGATTTCGCAACAAAAATGTGGCGCTTTTCAGTAGTATCACATGGTATAGTAAATGGTTTCCACTACAACACAATAGAATGGTTTGAGATTTCAAAACAAAAATGTGATGCTTTGTCAGTAGTATCACATGGTATAGTAAATGGTTTCCACTACAACACAATAGAATGGTTTGAGATTTCGTAACAAAAATGTGATGATTTGTCAGTAGTATCACATGGTATAGTAAATGGTTTCCACTACAATACAATGGAATGGTTTGAGATTTCGCAACAAAAATGTGGCGCTTTTCAGTAGTATCACATGGTATAGTAAATGGTTTCGACTACAACAAAATAGAATGGTTTGAGATTTCGCAGCAAAAATGTGACGCTTTGCAAGTAGTATCACATGGTATAGTAAATGGTTTCCACTACAACACAATAGAATGGTTTGAGATTTCGTAGCAAAAATGTGGCGCTTTGTCAGCAGTATCACATGGTATAGTAAAAGGTTTCCACTACAACACAATAGAATGGTTTGAGATTTCGAAACAAAAATGTGGCACTTTGCAAGTAGTATCACATGGTATAGTAAATGGTTTCCACTACAACAGAATAGAATGGTTTGAGATTTCGCAAGAAATATGTGGTGCTTTGTCAGTAGTATCACATGGTACAGTAAACGGTTTCGACTACAACAAAATAGAATGTTTTGAGATTTGGTAACAAAAATGTGGCGCTTTTCAGTAGTATCACATGTTATAGTAAATGGTTTCCACTACAACACAATAGAATGGTTTGAGATTTCGTAACAAAAATGTGACGCTTTGTCAGTAGTATCACATGGTATAGTAAATGGTTTCCACTACAACAAAATAGAATGGTTTGAGATTTCGTAACAAAAATATGACACTTTGTCAGTAGTATCGCATGGCATAGTACATGGTTTCCACTACAACACAATAGAATGGTTTGAGATTTCATAACAAAAATGTGACGCTTTGTCAGTAGTATCACATGGTATAGTAAATAGTTTCGACTACAACACAATAGAATGGTTTGAGATTTCGTAACAAAAATGTGGCGCTTTGGAAGCACTATCACATGGTGTAGTAAATGGTTTCCACTACAACACAATAGAATGGTTTGAGATTTCGCAGTAAAAATGTGACGCTTTGTCAGTAGTATCATATGGTATAGTAAATGGTTTCCACTACAATACAATAGAATGGTTTGAGATTTCGCAACAAAAATGTGGCGCTTTTCAGTAGTATCACATGGTATAGTAAATGGTTTCAACTACAACAAAATAGAATGGTTTAAGATTTCGTAGCAAAAATGTGACGCTTTGTCAGTAGTATCACATGGTATAGTAAATGGTTTCCACAACAACACAATAGAATGGTTTGAGATTTCGTAGCAAAAATGTGGCGCTTTGTCAGCAGTATCACATGGTATAGTAAATGGTTTCCACTACAATACAATAGAATGGTTTGAGATTTCGCAACAAAAATGTGGCGCTTTTCAGTAGTATCACATGGTATAGTAAATGGTTTCCACTACAACACAATAGAATGGTTTGAGATTTCAAAACAAAAATGTGATGCTTTGTCAGTAGTATCACATGGTATAGTAAATGGTTTCCACTACAACACAATAGAATGGTTTGAGATTTCGTAACAAAAATGTGACGCTTTGTCAGTAGTATCACATGGTATAGTAAATGGTTTCCACTACAATACAATGGAATGGTTTGAGATTTCGCAACAAAAATGTGGCGCTTTTCAGTAGTATCACATGGTATAGTAAATGGTTTCCACTACAATACAATAGAATGGTTTGAGATTTTGCAACAAAAATGTGGCGCTTTTCAGTAGTATCACATGGTATAGTAAATGGTTTCAACTACAACAAAATAGAATGGTTTAAGATTTCGTAGCAAAAATGTGACGCTTTGTCAGTAGTATCACATGGTATAGTAAATGATTTCCACAACAACACAATAGAATGGTTTGAGATTTCGTAACAAAAATGTGGCGCTTTGTCAGCAGTATCACATGGTATAGTAAATGGTTTCCACTACAATACAATAGAATGGTTTGAGATTTCGCAACAAAAATGTGGCGCTTTTCAGTAGTATCACATGGTATAGTAAATGGTTTCCACTACAACACAATAGAATGGTTTGAGATTTCAAAACAAAAATGTGATGCTTTGTCAGTAGTATCACATGGTATAGTAAATGGTTTCCACTACAACACAATAGAATGGTTTGAGATTTCGTAACAAAAATGTGATGATTTGTCAGTAGTATCACATGGTATAGTAAATGGTTTCCACTACAATACAATGGAATGGTTTGAGATTTCGCAACAAAAATGTGGCGCTTTTCAGTAGTATCACATGGTATAGTAAATGGTTTCGACTACAACAAGATAGAATGGTTTGAGATTTTGCAGCAAAAATGTGACGCTTTGCAAGTAGTATCACATGGTATAGTAAATGGTTTCCACTACAACACAATAGAATGGTTTGAGATTTCGTAGCAAAAATGTGGCGCTTTGTCAGCAGTATCACATGGTATAGTAAATGGTTTCCACTACAACAAAATAGAATGATTTGAGATTTCGCAACAAAAATGTGGCACTTTGCAAGTAGTATCACATGGTATAGTAAATGGTTTCCACTACAACAGAATAGAATGGTTTGAGATTTCGCAAGAAATATGTGGTGCTTTGTCAGTAGTATCACATGGTACAGTAAACGGTTTCGACTACTACAAAATAGAATGTTTTGAGATTTCGTAACAAAAATGTGGCGCTTTTCAGTAGTATCACATGGTATAGTAAATGGTTTCCACTACAACAAAATAGAATGGTTTGAGATTTCGTAACAAAAATATGACACTTTGTCAGTAGTATCGCATGGCATAGTAAATGGTTTCCACTACAACAAAATAGAATGGTTTGAGATTTCGTAACAAAAATGTGGCGCTTTGTCAGTAGTATCACATGGTATAGTAAATGGTTTCCACTACAACACAATAGAATGGTTTGAGATTTCGTAACAAAAATGTGACGCTTTGTCAGTAGTATCACATGGTATAGTAAATGGTTTCCACTACAATACAATGGAATGGTTTGAGATTTCGCAACAAAAATGTGGCGCTTTTCAGTAGTATCACATGGTATAGTAAATGGTTTCCACTACAATACAATAGAATGGTTTGAGATTTTGCAACAAAAATGTGGCGCTTTTCAGTAGTATCACATGGTATAGTAAATGGTTTCAACTACAACAAAATAGAATGGTTTAAGATTTCGTAGCAAAAATGTGACGCTTTGTCAGTAGTATCACATGGTATAGTAAATGATTTCCACAACAACACAATAGAATGGTTTGAGATTTCGTAACAAAAATGTGGCGCTTTGTCAGCAGTATCACATGGTATAGTAAATGGTTTCCACTACAATACAATAGAATGGTTTGAGATTTCGCAACAAAAATGTGGCGCTTTTCAGTAGTATCACATGGTATAGTAAATGGTTTCCACTACAACACAATAGAATGGTTTGAGATTTCAAAACAAAAATGTGATGCTTTGTCAGTAGTATCACATGGTATAGTAAATGGTTTCCACTACAACACAATAGAATGGTTTGAGATTTCGTAACAAAAATGTGATGATTTGTCAGTAGTATCACATGGTATAGTAAATGGTTTCCACTACAATACAATGGAATGGTTTGAGATTTCGCAACAAAAATGTGGCGCTTTTCAGTAGTATCACATGGTATAGTAAATGGTTTCGACTACAACAAGATAGAATGGTTTGAGATTTTGCAGCAAAAATGTGACGCTTTGCAAGTAGTATCACATGGTATAGTAAATGGTTTCCACTACAACACAATAGAATGGTTTGAGATTTCGTAGCAAAAATGTGGCGCTTTGTCAGCAGTATCACATGGTATAGTAAATGGTTTCCACTACAACAAAATAGAATGATTTGAGATTTCGCAACAAAAATGTGGCACTTTGCAAGTAGTATCACATGGTATAGTAAATGGTTTCCACTACAACAGAATAGAATGGTTTGAGATTTCGCAAGAAATATGTGGTGCTTTGTCAGTAGTATCACATGGTACAGTAAACGGTTTCGACTACTACAAAATAGAATGTTTTGAGATTTCGTAACAAAAATGTGGCGCTTTTCAGTAGTATCACATGGTATAGTAAATGGTTTCCACTACAACAAAATAGAATGGTTTGAGATTTCGTAACAAAAATATGACACTTTGTCAGTAGTATCGCATGGCATAGTAAATGGTTTCCACTACAACAAAATAGAATGGTTTGAGATTTCGTAACAAAAATGTGGCGCTTTGCAAGAAGTATCACATGGTATAGTAAATGGTTTCCACTACAACAAAATAGAATGGTTTGAGATTTCGTAACAAAAATGTGACGCTTTGTCAGTAGTATCACATGGTATAGTAAATGGTTTCCACTACAACACAATAGAATGGTTTGAGATTTCGTAACAAAAATGTGGCGCTTTGCAAGCAGTATCAGATGGTGTAGTAAATGGTTTCCACTACAACAAAATAGAATGGTTTGAGATTTCGAAAGAAAAATGTGGCACTTTGCAAGCAGTATCACATGGTATAGTAAATGGTTTCCACTATAACACAATAGAATGGTTTGAGATTTCGTAACAAAAATGTGACGCTTTGTCAGTAGTATCACATGGTATAGTAAATGGTTTCCACTACAATACAACAGAATGGTTTGAGATTTCGTAACAAAAATGTAGCGCTTTGTCAGTAGTATCACATGGTATATTAAATGGTTTCCACTACAACACAATAGAATGGTTTGAGATTTCGTAACAAAAATGTGGCGCTTTTCAGTAGTATCACATGGTATAGTAAATGGTTTCCACTACAACACAATAGAATGGTTTGAGATTTCGTAGCAAAAATGTGGCGCTTTGGAAGCAGAATCACATGGTATAGTAAATGGTTTCGACTACAACACAATAGAATGGTTTGAGATTTCGTAAGAAAAATGTGGCGCTTTGCAAGCAGTATCACATGGTATAGTAAATGGTTTCCACTACAACACAATAGAATGGTTTGAGATTTCGTAACAAAAATGTGACGCTTTGTCAGTAGTATCACATGGTATAGTAAATGGTTTCCACTACAATACAACAGAATGGTTTGAGATTTCGCAAAAAAAATGTAGCGCTTTGTCACTAGTATCACATGGTATAGTAAATGGTTTCCACTACAACACAATAGAATGGTTTGAGATTTCGTAACAAAAATGTGCCACTTTGCAAGTAGAATCACATGGTATAGTAAATGGTTTCCACTACAACACAATAGAATGGTTTGAGATTTCGCAACAAAAATGTGGCGCTTTGTCAGTAGTATCACATGGTATAGTAAATGGTTTCGACTACAACAAAATAGAATGGTTTGAGATTTCGTAACAAAAATGTGGCGCTTTGCAAGAAGTATCACATGGTATAGTAAATGGTTTCCACTACAACAAAATAGAATGGTTTGAGATTTCGTAACAAAAATGTGACGCTTTGTCAGTAGTATCACATGGTATAGTAAATGGTTTCCACTACAACACAATAGAATGGTTTGAGATTTCGTAACAAAAATGTGGCGCTTTGCAAGCAGTATCAGATGGTGTAGTAAATGGTTTCCACTACAACAAAATAGAATGGTTTGAGATTTCGAAAGAAAAATGTGGCACTTTGCAAGCAGTATCACATGGTATAGTAAATGGTTTCCACTATAACACAATAGAATGGTTTGAGATTTCGTAACAAAAATGTGACGCTTTGTCAGTAGTATCACATGGTATAGTAAATGGTTTCCACTACAATACAATGGAATGGTTTGAGATTTCGTAACAAAAATGTAGCGCTTTGTCAGTAGTATCACATGGTATATTAAATGGTTTCCACTACAACACAATAGAATGGTTTGAGATTTCGTAACAAAAATGTGGCGCTTTTCAGTAGTATCACATGGTATAGTAAATGGTTTCCACTACAACACAATAGAATGGTTTGAGATTTCGTAGCAAAAATGTGGCGCTTTGGAAGCAGAATCACATGGTATAGTAAATGGTTTCGACTACAACACAATAGAATGGTTTGAGATTTCGTAAGAAAAATGTGGCGCTTTGCAAGCAGTATCACATGGTATAGTAAATGGTTTCCACTACAACACAATAGAATGGTTTGAGATTTCGTAACAAAAATGTGACGCTTTGTCAGTAGTATCACATGGTATAGTAAATGGTTTCCACTACAATACAACAGAATGGTTTGAGATTTCGCAAAAAAAATGTAGCGCTTTGTCACTAGTATCACATGGTATAGTAAATGGTTTCCACTACAACACAATAGAATGGTTTGAGATTTCGTAACAAAAATGTGCCACTTTGCAAGTAGAATCACATGGTATAGTAAATGGTTTCCACTACAACACAATAGAATGGTTTGAGATTTCGCAACAAAAATGTGGCGCTTTGTCAGTAGTATCACATGGTATAGTAAATGGTTTCGACTACAACAAAATAGAATGGTTTGAGATTTCGTAACAAAAATGTGACGCTTTGTCAGTAGTATCACATGGTATAGTAAATGGTTTCCACTACAACACAATAGAATGGTTTGAGATTTCGTAGCAAAAATGTGGCGCTTTGTCAGTAGTATCACATGGTATAGTAAATGGTTTCCACTACAACAGAATAGAATGGTTTGAGATTTCGCAAGAAATATGTGGTGCTTTGTCAGTAGTATCACATGGTATAGTAAACGGTTTCGACTACAACAAAATAGAATGTTTTGAGATTTCGTAACAAAAATGTGGCGCTTTTCAGTAGTATCACATGGTATAGTAAATGGTTTCCACTACAACACAATAGAATGCTTTGAGATTTCGCAACAAAAATGTGGTGCTTTGGAAGCAGAATCACATGGTATAGTAAATGGTTTCGACTACAACACAATAGAATGGTTTGAGATTTCGTAAGAAAAATGTGGCGCTTTGCAAGCAGTATCACATGGTATAGTAAATGGTTTCCACTACAACACAATAGAATGGTTTGAGATTTCGTAACAAAAATGTGACGCTTTGTCAGTAGTATCACATGGTATAGTAAATGGTTTCCACTACAATACAACAGAATGGTTTGAGATTTCGCAAAAAAAATGTAGCGCTTTGTCACTAGTATCACATGGTATAGTAAATGGTTTCCACTACAACACAATAGAATGGTTTGAGATTTCGTAACAAAAATGTGCCACTTTGCAAGTAGAATCACATGGTATAGTAAATGGTTTCCACTACAACACAATAGAATGGTTTGAGATTTCGCAACAAAAATGTGGCGCTTTGTCAGTAGTATCACATGGTATAGTAAATGGTTTCGACTACAACAAAATAGAATGGTTTGAGATTTCGTAACAAAAATGTGACGCTTTGTCAGTAGTATCACATGGTATAGTAAATGGTTTCCACTACAACACAATAGAATGGTTTGAGATTTCGTAGCAAAAATGTGACGCTTTGTCAGTAGTATCACATGGTATAGTAAATGGTTTCCACTACAACAGAATAGAATGGTTTGAGATTTCGCAAGAAATATGTGGTGCTTTGTCAGTAGTATCACATGGTATAGTAAACGGTTTCGACTACAACAAAATAGAATGTTTTGAGATTTGGTAACAAAAATGTGGCGCTTTTCAGTAGTATCACATGGTATAGTAAATGGTTTCCACTACAACACAATAGAATGCTTTGAGATTTCGCAACAAAAATGTGGCGCTTTGTCAGTAGTATCACATTGTATAGTAAATGGTTTCGACTACAACAAAATAGAATGGTTTGAGATTTCGCAACAAAAATGTGGCGCTTTGTCAGTAGTATCACATGGTATAGTAAATGGTTTCCACTACAACACAACAGAATGGTTTGAGATTTCGCAACAAAAATGTGGCGCTTTGCAAGCAGAATCACATGGTATAGTAAATGGTTTCCACTACACCACAATAGAATGGTTTGAGATTTCGTAAGAAAAATGTGGTGCTTTGTCAGCAGTATCACATGGTATAGTAAATGGTTTCGACTACAACAAAATAGAATGTTTTGAGATTTCGTAACAAAAATGTGGCGCTTTTCAGTAGTATCACATGGTATAGTAAATGGTTTCCACTACAACACAACAGAATGGTTTGAGATTTCGTAACAAAAATATGGCGCTTTGTCAGTAGTATCACATTGTATAGTAAATGGTTTCGACTACAACAAAATAGAATGGTTTGAGATTTCGCAACAAAAATGTGGCGCTTTGTCAGTAGTATCACATGGTATAGTAAATGGTTTCCACTACAACACAACAGAATGGTTTAAGATTTCGTAGCAAAAATGTGGCGCTTTGCAAGCAGAATCACATGGTATAGTAAATGGTTTCTACTACACCACAATAGAATGGTTTGAGATTTCGTAAGAAAAATGTGGTGCTTTATCAGCAGTATGACATGGTATAGTAAATGGTTTCCACTACAACACAATAGAATGGTTTGAGATTTCGCAACAAAAATGTGACGCTTTGTCAGTAGTATCACATGGTATAGTAAATGGTTTCCACTACAATACAATAGAATGGTTTGAGATTTCGCAAAAAAAATGTAGCGCTTTGTCAGTAGTATCACATGGTATAGTAAATGGTTTCCACTACAACACAATAGAATGGTTTGAGATTTCGTAACAAAAATGTGGCGTTTTTCAGTAGTATCACATGGTATAGTAAATGGTTTCCACTATAACACAATAGAATGGTTTGAGATTTCGTAACAAAAATGTGGCGCTTTGCAAGCAGTATCACATGGTATAGTAAATGGTTTCCACTACAACACAATAGATTATTTTGAGATTTCGTAACAAAAATGTGGCGCTTTGCAAGAAGTATCACATGGTATAGTAAATGGTTTCCACTACAACAAAATAGAATGGTTTGAGATTTCGTAACAAAAATGTGACGCTTTGTCAGTAGTATCACATGGTATAGTAAATGGTTTCCACTACAACACAATAGAATGGTTTGAGATTTCGTAACAAAAATGTGGCACTTTGCAAGCAGTATCAGATGGTGTAGTAAATGGTTTCCACTACAACAAAATAGAATGGTTTGAGATTTCGAAAGAAAAATGTGGCACTCTGCAAGCAGTATCACATGGTATAGTAAATGGTTTCCACTATAACACAATAGAATGGTTTGAGATTTCGTAACAAAAATGTGACGCTTTGTCAGTAGTATCACATGGTATAGTAAATGGTTTCCACTACAATACAACAGAATGGTTTGAGATTTCGTAACAAAAATGTAGCGCTTTGTCAGTAGTATCACATGGTATATTAAATGGTTTCCACTACAACACAATAGAATGGTTTGAGATTTTGTAGCAAAAATGTCGCGCCTTGTCAGCAGTATCACATGGTATAGTAAATGGTTTCCACTACAACAAAATAGAATGGTTTGAGATTACGTAACAAAAATGTGACGCTTTGTCAGTAGTATCACATGGTATAGTAAATGGTTTCCACTACAACACAATAGAATTGTTTGAGATTTCGCAAGAAAAATGTGGCGCTTTGCAAGTAGTATCACATGGTATAGTAAATGGTTTCCACCACAACACAATAAAATGGTTTGAGATTTCGTAACAAAAATGTGACGCTTTGTCAGTAGTATCACATGGTACAGTAAATGGTTTCCACTACAACAAAATAGAACGGTTTGAGATTTCGCAACAAAAATGTGGTGCTGTGTCAGCAGTATCACATGGTATAGTAAGTGGTTTCCACTACAACACAATAGAATGGTTTGAGATTTCGCAACAAAAATGTGGCGTTTTGTCAGTAGTATCACATGGTATAGTAAATGGTTTCCACTACAATAAAATAGAATGGTTTGAGATTTCGTAACAAAAATGTAGCGCTTTGTCAGTAGTATCACATGGTATAGTAAATGGTTTTGACTACAACAAAATAGAATGGTTTGAGATTTCGTAGCAAAAATGTGACGCTTTGTCAGCAGTATCACATGGTATAGTAAATGGTTTCCACTACAACACAATAGAATGGTTTGAGATTTCGTAACAAAAATGTGGCGTTTTGTCAGTAGTATCACATGGTATAGTTAATGGTTTTGACTACAACAAAATAGAATGATTTGAGATTTCGTAACAAAAATGTGACGCTTTGTCAGTAGTATCACATGGTATAGTAAATGGTTTCCACTACAACACAATAGAATTGTTTGAGATTTCGCAACAAAAATGTGGCGCTTTGCAAGTAGTATCACATGGTATAGTAAATGGTTTCCACCACAACACAATAAAATGGTTTGAGATTTCTTAACAAAAATGTGACGCTTTGTCAGTAGTATCACATGGTACAGTAAATGGTTTCCACTACAACAAATTAGAACGGTTTGAGATTTCGCAACAAAAATGTGGTGCTTTGTCAGCAGTATCACATGGTATAGTAAATGGTTTCCGCTACAACACAATAGAATGGTTTGAGATTTTGTAAAAAAAATGTGGCGCTTTGTCAGTAGTATCACATGGTACAGAAAATGGTTTCCACTACAACACAATAGAATGGTTTGAGATTTCGTAACAAAAATGTGGCGCTTTGCAAGCAGTATCACATGGTATAGTAAATGGTTTCCATTACAACAAAATAGAATAGTTTGAGATTTCGCAGCAAAAATGTGGCGCTTTGCAAGCAGAATCACATGGTATAGTAAATGGTTTCCACTACAACACAATAGAATGGTTTGAGATTTTGTAAAAAAAATGTGACACTTTGTCAGTAGTTTTACATGGTATAGTAAATGGTTTCCACTACAACACAATAGAATGGTTTGAGATTTCGTAACAAAAATGTGGCGCTTTGCAAGCAGTATCACATGGTATAGTAAATGGTTTCCATTACAACAAAATAGAATAGTTTGAGATTTCGCAGCAAAAATGTGGCGCTTTGCAAGCAGAATCACATGGTATAGTAAATGGTTTCCACTACAACACAACAGAATGGTTTGAGATTTCGTAAGAAAAATGTGGCGCTTTGCAAGCAGTATCACATGGTATAGTAAATGGTTTCCACTACAACACAATAGAATGGTTTGAGATTTCGTAACAAAAATGTGACGCTTTGTCAGTAGTATCACATGGTATAGTAAATGGTTTCCACTACAATACAAAAGAATGGTTTGAGATTTCGTAAAAAAAATGTAGCGCTTTGTCACTAGTATCACATGGTATAGTAAATGGTTTCCACTACAACACAATAGAATGGTTTGAGATTTCGTAACAAAAATGTGGCACTTTGCAAGTAGAATCACATGGTATAGTAAATGGTTTCCACTACAACACAATAGAATGGTTTGAGATTTCGCAACAAAAATGTGGCGCTTTGTCAGTAGTATCACATGGTATAGTAAATGGTTTCGACTACAACAAAATAGAATGGTTTGAGATTTCGTAACAAAAATGTGGCGCTTTTCAGTAGTATCACATGGTATAGTAAATGGTTTCCACTACAACACAATAGAATGGTTTGAGATTTCGTAGCAAAAATGTGGCGCTTTGGAAGCAGAATCACATGGTATAGTAAATGGTTTCGACTACAACACAATAGAATGGTTTGAGATTTCGTAAGAAAAATGTGGCGCTTTGCAAGCAGTATCACATGGTATAGTAAATGGTTTCCACTACAACACAATAGAATGGTTTGAGATTTCGTAACAAAAATGTGACGCTTTGTCAGTAGTATCACATGGTATAGTAAATGGTTTCCACTACAATACAACAGAATGGTTTGAGATTTCGCAAAAAAAATGTAGCGCTTTGTCACTAGTATCACATGGTATAGTAAATGGTTTCCACTACAACACAATAGAATGGTTTGAGATTTCGTAACAAAAATGTGCCACTTTGCAAGTAGAATCACATGGTATAGTAAATGGTTTCCACTACAACACAATAGAATGGTTTGAGATTTCGCAACAAAAATGTGGCGCTTTGTCAGTAGTATCACATGGTATAGTAAATGGTTTCGACTACAACAAAATAGAATGGTTTGAGATTTCGTAACAAAAATGTGACGCTTTGTCAGTAGTATCACATGGTATAGTAAATGGTTTCCACTACAACACAATAGAATGGTTTGAGATTTCGTAGCAAAAATGTGGCGCTTTGCAAGCAGAATCACATGGTATAGTAAATGGTTTCCACTACAACACAATAGAATGGTTTCAGATTTCGTAAGAAAAATGTGGCGCTTTGCAAGCAGTATCACATGGTATAGTAAATGGTTTCCACTACAACACAATAGAATGGTTTGAGATTTCGTAACAAAAATGTGACGCTTTGTCAGTAGTATCACATGGTATAGTAAATGGTTTCCACTACAATACAATAGAATGGTTTGAGATTTCGTAAAAAAAATGTAGCGCTTTGTCACTAGTATCACATGGTATAGTAAATGGTTTCCACTACAACACAATAGAATGGTTTGAGATTTCTTAACAAAAATGTGGCACTTTGCAAGTAGAATCACATGGTATAGTAAATGGTTTCCACTACAACACAATAGAATGGTTTGAGATTTCGCAACAAAAATGTGGCGCTTTGTCAGTAGTATCACATGGTATAGTAAATGGTTTCGACTACAACAAAATAGAATGGTTTGAGATTTCGTAACAAAAATGTGGCGCTTTTCAGTAGTATCACATGGTATAGTAGATGGTTTCCACTACAACACAATAGAATGGTTTGAGATTTCTTAACAAAAATGTGGCGCTTTGCAAGCAGTATCATATGGTATAGTAAATGGTTTCCACTACAACACAATAGAATAGTTTGAGATTTCGTAACAAAAATGTGGCGCTTTGCAAGCAGTATCACATGGTATAGTAAATGGTTTCCACTACAACACAATAGAATGGTTTGAGATTTCGTATCAAAAATGTGACGCTTTGTCAGTAGTATCACATAGTATAGTAAATGGCTTATACTACAAGACAACTGAATGGTTTGAGATTTCGTAACAAAAATGTAGCGCTTTGTCAGTAGTATCACATGGTATAGTAAATGGTTTCCACTACAACACAAAAGAATTGTTTGAGATTTCTTAACAAAAATGTGGCGCTTTGCAAGCAGAATCACATGGTATAGTAAATGGTTTCCACTACAACACAATAGAATGGTTTGAGATTTCGCAACAAAAATGTGGCGCTTTGTCAGTAGTGTCACATGGTATAGTAAATGGTTTCCACTACAACACAATAGAATGGTTTGAGATTTCGTAACAAAAATGTGGCGCTTTTCAGTAGTGTCACATGGTATAGTAAATGGTTTCCACTACAACACAATAGAATGGTTTGAGATTTCGCAACAAAAATGTGGCGCTTTGTCAGTAGTATCACATGGTATAGTAAATGGTTTCCACTACAACAAAATAGAATGGTTTGAGATTTCGTAACAAAAATGTGGCACCTTGCAAGTAGTATCACATGGTATAGTAAATGGTTTCCACTACAACACAATAGAATGGTTTGAGATTTCGCAACAAAAATGTGGCGCTTTGTCAGTAGTATCACATGGTATAGTAAATGGTTTCGACTACAACAAAATAGAATGGTTTGAGATTTCGTAACAAAAATGTGACGCTTTGTCAGTAGTATCACATGGTATAGTAAATGGTTTCCACTACAACACAAAAGAATGGTTTGAGATTTCGTAGCAAAAATGTGGCGCTTTGCAAGCAGAATCACATGGTATAGTAAATGGTTTCCACTACAACACAATAGAATGGTTTGAGATTTCGTAGGAAAAATGTGGCGCTTTGCAAGCAGAATCACATGGTATAGTAAATGGTTTCCACTACAACACAATAGAATGGTTTGAGATTTCGCAACAAAAATGTGGCGCTTTGTCAGTAGTATCACATGGTATAGTAAATGGTTTCCACTACAACACAATAGAATGGTTTGAGATTTCGTAACAAAAATGTGGCGCTTTTCAGTAGTGTCACATTTTATAGTAAATGGTTTCCACTACAACACAATAGAATGGTTTGAGATTTCGCAACAAAAATGTGGCGCTTTGTCAGTAGTATCACATGGTATAGTAAATGGTTTCCACTACAACAAAATAGAATGGTTTGAGATTTCGTAACAAAAATGTGGCACCTTGCAAGTAGTATCATATGGTATAGTAAATGGTTTCCACTACAACACAATAGAATGGTTTGAGATTTCGCAACAAAAATGTGGCGCTTTGTCAGTAGTATCACATGGTATAGTAAATGGTTTCGACTACAACAAAATAGAATGGTTTGAGATTTCGTAACAAAAATGTGACGCTTTGTCAGTAGTATCACATGGTATAGTAAATGGTTTCCACTACAACACAATAGAATGGTTTGAGATTTCGTAGCAAAAATGTGGCGCTTTGCAAGCAGAATCACATGGTATAGTAAATGGTTTCCACTACAACACAATAGAATGGTTTGAGATTTCGTAAGAAAAATGTGGCGCTTTGCAAGCAGTATCACATGGTATAGTAAATGGTATACACTACAACACAATAGAATGGTTTGAGATTTCGTAACAAAAATGTGGCGCTTTGTCAGTAGTATCACATGGTATAGTAAATGGTTTCCACTACAATACAATAGAATGGTTTGAGATTTCGTAAAAAAAATGTAGCGCTTTGTCACTAGTATCACATGGTATAGTAAATGGTTTCCACTACAACACAATAGAATGGTTTGAGATTTCATAACAAAAATGTGGCGCTTTGCAAGTAGAATCACATGGTATAGTAAATGGTTTCCACTACAACACAATAGAATGGTTTGAGATTTCGTAACAAAAATGTGGCGCTTTGTCAGTAGTATCACATGGTATAGTAAATGGTTTCGACTACAACAAAATAGAATGGTTTGAGATTTCGCAACAAAAATGTGGCGCTTTTCAGTAGTATCACATGGTATAGTAAATGGTTTCCACTACAACACAATAGAATGGTTTGAGATTTCGTAGGAAAAATGTGACGCTTTGTCAGCAGTATCACATGGTATAGTAAATGGTTTCCACTACAACACAATAGAATGGTTTGAGATTTCGTAACAAAAATGTGGCGCTTTGCAAGCAGTATCACATGGTATAGTAAATGGTTTCCACTACAACAAAATAGAATATTTTGAGATTTCGTAACAAAAATGTGGCGCTTTGCAAGCAGTAACACATGGTATAGTAAATGGTTTCCACTACAACACAATAGAATGGTTTGAGATTTCGTAACAAAAATGTGACGCTTTGTCAGTAGTATCACATGGTATAGTAAATGGTTTCCACTACAACACAATAGAATGGTTTGAGATTTCGCAACAAAAAAAAGGCGTTTTGTCAGTAGTATCACATGGTATAGTAAATGGTTTCCACTACAATACAATAGAATGGTTTGAGATTTCGGAACAAAAATGTAGCGCTTTGTCAGTAGTATCACATGGTATAGTAAATGGTTTCCACTACAACACAATAGAATGGTTTGAGATGTCCTAGCAAAAATGTGACGCTTTGTCAGCAGTATCACATGGTATAGTAAATGGTTTCCACTACAATACAATAGAATGGTTTGAGATTTCGGAACAAAAATGTAGCGCTTTGTCAGTAGTATCACATGGTATAGTAAATGGTTTCGACTACAACACAATAGAATGGTTTGAGATTTCGTAGCAAAAATGTGACGCTTTGTCAGCATTATCACATGGTATAGTAAATGGTTTCCACTACAACAAAATAGAATGGTTTGAGATTTCGTAACAAAAATGTGACGCTTTGTCAGTAGTATCACATGGTATAGTAAATGGTTTCCACTACAACACAATAGAATGGTTTGAGATTTCGTAACAAAAATGTGGCGCTTTGCAAGCAGTATCATATGGTATAGTAAATGGTTTCCACTACAACAAAATAGAATAGTTTGAGATTTCGTAACAAAAATGTGGCGCTTTGCAAGCAGTATCACATGGTATAGTAAATTGTTTCCACTACAACACAATAGAATGGTTTGAGATTTCGTAACAAAAATGTGGCGTTTTCTCAGTAGTATCACATGGTATAGTAAATGGTTTCCACTACAACACAATAGAATGGTTTGAGATTTCGTAACAAAAATGTGGCGCTTTGCAAGCAGTATCATATGGTATAGTAAATGGTTTCCACTACAACAAAATAGAATAGTTTGAGATTTCGTAACAAAAATGTGGCGCTTTGCAAGCAGTATCACATGGTATAGTAAATGGTTTCCACTACAAGAAAATAGAATGGTTTGAGATTTCGTAACAAAAATGTGGCGCTTTTCAGTAGTATCACATGGTATAGTAAATGGTTTCCACTACAACACAATAGAATGGTTTGAGATTTCGTAACAAAAATGTGGCGCTTTGCAAGAAGTATCAGATGGTATAGTAAATGGTTTCCACTACAACACAATAGAATAGTTTGAGATTTCGTAGCAAAAATGTGTCGCTTTGCAAGCAGTATCACATGGTATAGTAAATGGTTTCCACTACAACACAATAGAATGGTTTCAGATTTCGTAGCAAAAATGTGAGGCTTTGTCAGTAGTATCACATGGTATAGTAAATGGTTTCCACTACAATACAATAGAATGGTTTGAGATTTCGTAAAAAAAAATGTAGCGCTTTGTCAGTAGTATCACATGGTATAGTAAATGGTTTCCACTACAACACAATAGAATGGTTTGAGATTTGATAACAAAAATGTGGCGCTTTGCAAGTAGAATCACATGGTATAGTAAATGGTTTCCACTACAACACAATAGAATGGTTTGAGATTTCGTAACAAAAATGTGGCGCTTTGTCAGTAGTATCACATGGTATAGTAAATGGTTTCGACTACAACAAAATAGAATGGTTTGAGATTTCGCAACAAAAATGTGGCGCTTTTCAGTAGTATCACATGGTATAGTAAATGGTTTCCACTACAACACAATAGAATGGTTTGAGATTTCGTAGGAAAAATGTGACGCTTTGTCAGCAGTATCACATGGTATAGTAAATGGTTTCCACTACAACACAATAGAATGGTTTGAGATTTCGTAACAAAAATGTGGCGCTTTGCAAGCAGTATCACATGGTATAGTAAATGGTTTCCACTACAACAAAATAGAATATTTTGAGATTTCGTAACAAAAATGTGGCGCTTTGCAAGCAGTAACACATGGTATAGTAAATGGTTTCCACTACAACACAATAGAATGGTTTGAGATTTCGTAACAAAAATGTGACGCTTTGTCAGTAGTATCACATGGTATAGTAAATGGTTTCCACTACAACACAATAGAATGGTTTGAGATTTCGCAACAAAAAAAAGGCGTTTTGTCAGTAGTATCACATGGTATAGTAAATGGTTTCCACTACAATACAATAGAATGGTTTGAGATTTCGGAACAAAAATGTAGCGCTTTGTCAGTAGTATCACATGGTATAGTAAATGGTTTCCACTACAACACAATAGAATGGTTTGAGATGTCCTAGCAAAAATGTGACGCTTTGTCAGCAGTATCACATGGTATAGTAAATGGTTTCCACTACAATACAATAGAATGGTTTGAGATTTCGGAACAAAAATGTAGCGCTTTGTCAGTAGTATCACATGGTATAGTAAATGGTTTCCACTACAACACAATAGAATGGTTTGAGATTTCGTAGCAAAAATGTGACGCTTTGTCAGCATTATCACATGGTATAGTAAATGGTTTCCACTACAACAAAATAGAATGGTTTGAGATTTCGTAACAAAAATGTGACGCTTTGTCAGTAGTATCACATGGTATAGTAAATGGTTTCCACTACAACACAATAGAATGGTTTGAGATTTCGTAACAAAAATGTGTCGCTTTGCAAGCAGTATCATATGGTATAGTAAATGGTTTCCACTACAACAAAATAGAATAGTTTGAGATTTCGTAACAAAAATGTGGCGCTTTGCAAGCAGTATCACATGGTATAGTAAATTGTTTCCACTACAACACAATAGAATGGTTTGAGATTTCGTAACAAAAATGTGGCGTTTTCTCAGTAGTATCACATGGTATAGTAAATGGTTTCCACTACAACACAATAGAATGGTTTGAGATTTCGTAACAAAAATGTGGCGCTTTGCAAGCAGTATCATATGGTATAGTAAATGGTTTCCACTACAACAAAATAGAATAGTTTGAGATTTCGTAACAAAAATGTGGCGCTTTGCAAGCAGTATCACATGGTATAGTAAATGGTTTCCACTACAAGAAAATAGAATGGTTTGAGATTTCGTAACAAAAATGTGGCGCTTTTCAGTAGTATCACATGGTATAGTAAATGGTTTCCACTACAACACAATAGAATGGTTTGAGATTTCGTAACAAAAATGTGGCGCTTTGCAAGAAGTATCAGATGGTATAGTAAATGGTTTCCACTACAACACAATAGAATAGTTTGAGATTTCGTAGCAAAAATGTGTCGCTTTGCAAGCAGTATCACATGGTATAGTAAATGGTTTCCACTACAACACAATAGAATGGTTTCAGATTTCGTAGCAAAAATGTGAGGCTTTGTCAGTAGTATCACATGGTATAGTAAATGGTTTCCACTAGAATAGAACAGAATGGTTTGAGATTTCGTAACAAAAATGTAGCGCTTTGTCAGTAGTATCACATGGTATAGTAAATGGTTTCCACTACAAGACAACAGAATGGTTTGAGATTTCGTAGCAGAAATGTCGCGCTTTGTCAGCAGTATCACATGGTATAGTAAATGGTTTCCACTACAACAAAATAGAATGGTTTGAAATTTCGTAACAAAAATGTGACGCTTTGTCAGTAGTATCACATGGTATAGTAAATAGTTTCCACCACAACACAATAAAATGGTTTGAGATTTCTTAACAAAAATGTGACGCTTTGTCAGTAGTATCACATGGTATAGTAAATGGTTTCCACTACAACAAATTAGAACGGTTTGAAATTTCGTAACAAAAATGTGGTGCTTTGTCAGCAGTATCACATGGTATAGTAAATGGTTTCCACTACAACACAATAGAATGGTTTGAGATTTTGTAAAAAAAATGTGGCGCTTTGTCAGTAGTATCACATGGTAATGTAAATGATTTCCACCACAACACAATAGAATGGTTGAGATTTCGTAACAAAAATGTGACGCTTTGTCAGTAGTATCACATGGTATAGTAAATGGTTTCCACTACAACACAATAGAATGGTTTGAGATTTCGTAGCAAAAATGTGGCGCTTTGCAAGCAGTATCACATGGTATAGTAAATGGTTTCCATTACAACAAAATAGAATAGTTTGAGATTTCGTAGCAAAAATGTGGCGCTTTGCAAGCAGTATCACATGGTATAGTAAATGGTTTCCACTACAACACAATTGAATGGTTTGAGATTTCGCAAGAAAAATGTGGCGTTTTGTCAGTAGTATCACATGGTATAGTAAATGGTTTCCACTACAATACAATAGAATGGTTTGAGATTTCGGAACAAAAATGTAGCGCTTTGTCAGTAGTATCACATGGTATAGTAAATGGTTTCCACTACAACACAATAGAATGGTTTGAGATGTCCTAGCAAAAATGTGACGCTTTGTCAGCAGTATCACATGGTATAGTAAATGGTTTCCACTACAACACAATAGAATGGTTTGAGATTTCGTAACAAAAATGTGGCGCTTTGTCAGTAGTATCACATGGTATAGTAAATGGTTTCCACTACAACACAATAGAATTGTTTGAGATTTCGTCACAAAAATGTGGCGCTTTGCAAGTAGTATCACATGGTATAGTAAATGGTTTCAACCACAACACAATAAAATAGTTTGAGATTTCGTAACAAAAATGTGACGCTTTGTCAGTAGTATCACATGGTACAGTAAATGGTTTCCACTACAGCACAATAGAATGGTTTGAGATTTCGTAACAAACATGTGGTGCTTTGTCAGCAGTATCACATGGTATAGTAAATGGTTTCCACTACAACACAATAGAATGGTTTGAGATTTCGTAACAAAAATGTGGCGCTTTGTCAGCAGTATCACATGGTATAGTCAATGATTTCCACTACAACACAATAGAATGGCTTAAGATTTTGTAACAAAAATGTGGTGCTTTGTCAGCAGTATCACATGGTATAGTAAATGGTTTCCACTACAACACAATAGAATGGTTTGAGATTTCGCAACAAAAATGTGGCGCTTTTCAGTAGTATCACATGGTATAGTAAATGGTTTCCACTACAACACAATAGAAGGGTTTGAGATTTCGTAACAAAAATGTGGCGCTTTGTCAGTAGTATCACATGGTATAGTAAATGGTTTCCACTACAACACAATAGAATGGTTTGAGATTTCGTAACAAATATGTGGCGTTTTGTCAGTAGTATCACATAGTATAGTAAATGGTTTCCACTACAACACAATAGAATGGTTTGAGATTTCGTAACAAAAATGTGACGCTTTTCAGTAGTTTCACATGGTATAGTAAATGGTTTCCACTACAACAAAATAGAATGGTTTGAGATGTCGTAAAAAAAATGTGGGCCTTTGTCAGTAGTATCACATGGTATAGTAAATGGTTTCCACTACAACACAATAGAATGGTTTGAGATTTCGCAACAAAAATGTAGCGTTTTGTCAGTAGTATCACATGGTATAGTAAATGGTTTCCACTACAACAAAATAGAATGGTTTGAAATTTCGTAACAAAAATGTGACGCTTTGTCAGTAGTATCACATGGTATAGTAAATGGTTTCCACTACAACACAATAGAATGGTTTGAGATTTCGTAAAAAAAATGTGGTGCTTTGTCGGCAGTATCACATAGTGTAGTAAATGATTTCCACTACAACACAATAGAATGGGTTGAGATTTCGCAACAAAAATGTGAGGCTTTGTCAGCAGTATCACATGGTATAGTAAATGGTTTCCACTACAACACAATAGAATGGTTTGAGATTTCGTAACAAAAATGTGGCACTTTTCAGTAGTATCACATGGTATAGTAAGTGGTTTCCACTAGAACACAATAGAATGGTTTGAGATTTTGTTAAAAAAATGTGGCGCTTTGTCAGTAGTATCACATGGTAATGTAAATGATTTCCACCACAACAAAATAGAATGGTTTGAGATTTCGTAACAAAAATGTGACGCTTTGTCAGTAGTATCACATGGTATAGTAAATGGTTTCCACTACAACACAATAGAATGGTTTGAGATTTCGTAACAAAAATGTGGCGCTTTGCAAGCAGTATCACATGGTATAGTAAATGGTTTCCATTACAACAAAATAGAATAGTTTGAGATTTCGTAACAAAAATGTGGCGCTTTGCAAGCAGTATCACATGGTATAGTAAATGGTTTCCACTACAACACAATAGAATGGTTTGAGATTTCGCAACAAAAATGTGGCGCTTTGCAAGCAGTATCACATGGTATAGTAAATGGTTTCCACTACAACACAATAGAATGGTTTGAGATTTCGTAACAAAAATGTAGCGCTTTGTCAGTAGTATCACATGCTATAGTAAATGGTTTCCACTACAACACAAAAGAATGGTTTGAGATTTCGTAGCAAAAATGTGACGCTTTGTCAGCAGTATCACATGGTATAGTAAATGGTTTCCACTACAACAAAATAGAATGGTTTGAGATGTCGTAAAAAAAATGTGGGGCTTTGTCAGTAGTATCACATGGTATAGTAAATGGTTTCCACTACAACACAATAGAATGGTTTGAGATTTAGTAAAAAATATGTGGCGTTTTATCAGTAGTATCACATGGTGTAGTAAATGGTTTCCACTACAGCAAAATAGAATGGTTTGAGATTTCGTAACAAAAATGTGACGCTTTGTCAGTAGTATCACATGGTGTAGTAATTGGTTTCCACTACAACACAATAGAATGGTTTGAGATTTCGTAGCAAAAATGTGACGCTTTGTCAGTAGTATCACATGGTACAGAAAATGGTTTCCACTACAACACAATAGAATGGTTTGAGATTTCGCAACAAAAATGTGGTGGTTTGTCAGTAGTATCACATGGTATAGTAAATGGTTTCGACTACAACACAATAGAATGGTTTGAAATTTCGTAACAAAAATGTGGCGCTTTGTCAGCAGTATCACATAGTATAGTCAATGATTTCCACTACAACACAATAGAATGGTTTGAGATTTCGTAACAAAAATGTTGCGTTTTGTCAGTAGTATCACATGGTATAGTAAATGGTTTCCACTACAACACAATAGAATGGTTTGAGATTTCGTAGCAAAAATGTGGCACTTTTCAGTAGTATCACATGGTATAGTAAGTGGTTTCCACTACAACACAATAGAATGGTTTGAGATGTCGTAACAAAAATGTGGCGCTTTGTCAGTAGTATCACATGGTATAGTAAATGGTTTCCACTACAACACAATAGAATTGTATGAGATTTCGTAAAAAAAATGTGGCGCTTTGCAAGTAGTATCACATGGTATAGTAAATGGTTTCAACCACAACACAATAGAATGGTTTGAGATTCCGTAACAAAAATGTGGTGCTTTGTCAGTAGTATCACATGGTAAAGTAAATGGTTTCCACTACAACAAAATAGAATGGTTTGAGATTTCGCAACAAAAATGTGGCGCTTTGCAAGCAGTATCACATGGTATAGTAAATGGTTTCCACTACAACACAATAGAATGGTTTGAGATTTCGTAACAAAAATGTAGCGCTTTGTCAGTAGTATCACATGCTATAGTAAATGGTTTCCACTACAACACAAAAGAATGGTTTGAGATTTCGTAGCAAAAATGTGACGCTTTGTCAGCAGTATCACATGGTATAGTAAATGGTTTCCACTACAACAAAATAGAATGGTTTGAGATGTCGTAAAAAAAATGTGGGGCTTTGTCAGTAGTATCACATGGTATAGTAAATGGTTTCCACTACAACACAATAGAATGGTTTGAGATTTAGTAAAAAAAATGTGGCGTTTTATCAGTAGTATCACATGGTGTAGTAAATGGTTTCCACTACAGCAAAATAGAATGGTTTGAGATTTCGTAACAAAAATGTGACGCTTTGTCAGTAGTATCACATGGTGTAGTAATTGGTTTCCACTACAACACAATAGAATGGTTTGAGATTTCGTAGCAAAAATGTGACGCTTTGTCAGTAGTATCACATGGTACAGAAAATGGTTTCCACTACAACACAATAGAATGGTTTGAGATTTCGCAACAAAAATGTGGTGGTTTGTCAGTAGTATCACATGGTATAGTAAATGGTTTCGACTACAACACAATAGAATGGTTTGAAATTTCGTAACAAAAATGTGGCGCTTTGTCAGCAGTATCACATAGTATAGTCAATGATTTCCACTACAACACAATAGAATGGTTTGAGATTTCCCAACAAAAATGTGGCGTTTTGTCAGTAGTATCACATGGTATAGTAAATGGTTTCCACTACAACACAATAGAATGGTTTGAGATTTCGTAGCAAAAATGTGGCACTTTTCAGTAGTATCACATGGTATAGTAAGTGGTTTCCACTACAACACAATAGAATGGTTTGAGATGTCGTAACAAAAATGTGGCGCTTTGTCAGTAGTATCACATGGTATAGTAAATGGTTTCCACTACAACACAATAGAATTGTATGAGATTTCGTAAAAAAAATGTGGCGCTTTGCAAGTAGTATCACATGGTATAGTAAATGGTTTCAACCACAACACAATAGAATGGTTTGAGATTCCGTAACAAAAATGTGGTGCTTTGTCAGTAGTATCACATGGTAAAGTAAATGGTTTCCACTACAACAAAATAGAATGGTTTGAGATTTCGTAACAAAAATGTGGCGCTTTGCAAGTAGTATCACATGGTATAGTAAATGGTTTCCACTACAACACAATAGAATGGTTTGAGATTTCGTAACAAAAATGTGACGCTTTGTCAGTAGTATCACATGGTACAGCAAATGGTTTCCACTACAACACAGTAGAATGGTTTGAGATTTCGTAACAAAAATGTGGTGCTTTGTCAGTAGTATCACATGGTATAGTAAATGGTTTCCACTACAACACAATAGAATGGTTTGAGATTTCGCAACAAAAATGTGGTGCTTTGTCAACAATATCACATGGTATAGTCAATGATTTCCACTACAACACAATAGAATGGCTTGAGATTTCGTAACAAAAATGTGACGCTTTGTCAGTAGTGTCACATGGTGCAGTAAATAGTTTTCACTACAACACAATAGAATGGTTTGAGATTTCGTAGCAAAAATGTGGTGCTTTGTCAGTAGTATCACATGGTATAGTAAATGGTTTCTACTACAACAAAATAGAATGGTTTGAGATGTCGTAACAAAAATGTGGCGCTTTGTCAGCAGTATCACATAGTATAGTCAATGATTTCCACTACAACACAATAGAATGGTTTGAGATTTCGCAACAAAAATGTGGTGCTTTGTCAGCAGTATCACATGGTATAGTAAATGGTTTCCACTACAACACAATAGAATGGTTTGAGATTTCGTAACAAAAATGTGGTGCTTTTCAGTAGTATCACATGGTATAGTAAGTGGTTTCCACTACAACACAATAGAATGGTTTGAGATTTCGTAACAAAAATGTGGCGCTTTGTCAGTAGTATCACATGGTATAGTAAATGGTTTCCACTACAACACAATAGAATTGTTTGAGATTTCGTAACAAAAATGTGGCGCTTTGCAAGTAGTATCACATGGTCTGGTAAATGGTTTCCACCACAACACAATAAAATGGTTTGAGATTTCGTAACAAAAATGTGACGCTTTGTCAGTAGTATCACATGGTAAAGCAAATGGTTTCCACTACAACACAGTAGAATGGTTTGAGATTTCGTAACAAAAATGTGGTGCTTTGTCAGTAGTATCACATGGTATAGTAAATGGTTTCCACTACAACACAATAGAATGGTTTGAGATTTCGTAACAAAAATGTGGTGCTTTGTCAGCAGTATCACATGGTGTAGTAAATGGTTTCCACTACAACACAATAGAATGGTTTGAGATTTCGAAACAAAAATGTGACGCTTTGTCAGCAATATCACATGGTATAGTCAATGATTTCCACTACAACACAATAGAATGGCTTGAGATTTCGTAACAAAAATGTGGTGCTTTCTCAGTAGTATCACATGGTATAGTAAATGGTTTCCACTACAACACAATAGAATGGTTTGAGATTTCGAAACAAAAATGTGGCGCTTTGCAAGTAATATCACATGGTATAGTAAATGGTTTCCACCACAACACAATAGAGTGGTTTGAGATTTCGTAACAAAAATGTGACGCTTTGTCAGTAGTGTCACATGGTGCAGTAAATGGTTTCCACTACAACACAATAGAATGGTTTGAGATTTCGTAACAAAAATGTGGTGCTTTGTCAGTAGTATCACATGGTATAGTAAATGGTTTCCACTACAACAAAATAGAATAGTTTGAGATTTCGTAACAAAAATGTGGCGCTTTGTCAGCAGTATCACATAGTATAGTCAATGATTTCCACTACAACAAAATAGAATGGTTTGAGATTTCGCAACAAAAATGTGGTGCTTTGTCAGCAGTATCACATGGTATAGTAAATGGTTTCCACTACAACACAATAGAATGGTTTGAGATTTCGTAACAAAAATGTGGCGCTTTTCAGTAGTATCACACGGTATAGTAAGTGGTTTCCACTACAACACAATAGAATGGTTTGAGATGTCGTAACAAAAATGTGGCGCTTTGTCAGTAGTATCACATGGTATAGTAAATGGTTTCCACTACAACACAATAGAATTGTTTGAGATTTCGTAACAAAAATGTGGCGCTTTGCAAGTAGTATCACATGGTATAGTAAATGGTTTCCACCACAACACAATAAAATGGTTTGAGATTTCGTAACAAAAATGTGACGCTTTGTCAGTAGTATCACATGGTACAGTAAATGGTTTCCACTACAACACAATAGAATGGTTTGAGATTTCGTAACAAAAATGTGGTGCTTTGTCAGCAGTATCACATGGTATAGTAAATGGTTTCCACTACAACACAATAGAATGGTTTGAGATTTCGTAACAAAAATGTGGCGCTTTTCAGTAGTACCACATGGTATAGTAAATGGTTTCCACTACAACACAATAGAAGGGTTTGAGATGTCGTAACAAAAATGTGGCGCTTTGTCAGTAGTATCACATGGTATAGTAAATGGTTTCCACTACAACACATTAGAATGGTTTGAGATTTCGTAACAAAAATGTGGTGCTTTGTCAGAAGTATCACATGGTATAGTAAATGGTTTCCACTACAACACAATAGAATGGTTTGAGATTTCGTAACAAAAATGTGGCGCTTTGTCAGCAGTATCACATTGTATAGTCAATGATTTCCACTAAAACACAATAGAATGGCTTGAGATGTCGTAACAAAAATGTGGTGCTTTGTCAGCAGTATCACATGGTATAGTAAATGGTTTCCACTACAACACAATAGAATGGTTTGAGATTTCGTAACAAAAATGTGGCGCTTTTCAGTAGTATCACATGGTTTAGTAAATGGTTTCCACTACAACAAAATAGAAAGGTTTGAGATGTCGTAACAAAAAGTTGTCGCTTTGTCAGTAGTATCACATGTTTTAGTAAATGGTTTCCACTACAACACAATAGAATGGTTTGAGATTTCGTAACAAAAATGTGGCATTTTGTTAGTAGTATCACATGGTATAGTAAATGGTTTCCAATACAACACAATAGAATGGTTTGAGATTTCGTAGCAAAAATGTGGCGCTTTTCAGTAGTATCACATGGTGTAGTAAATGGTTTCGACTACAACAAAATAGAATGGTTTGAGATTTCGTAACAAAAATGTGGCGCTTTGTCAGCAGTATCACATGGTGTAGTCAATGATTTCCACTACAACACAATAGAATGGTTTGAGATTTTGTAACAAAAATGTGGTGCTTTGTCAGCAGTATCACATGGTATAGTAAATGTTTTCCACTACAACACAATAGAATGGTTTGAGATTTCGTAACAAAAATGTGGCGCTTTTCAGTAGTATCACATGGTATAGTAAATGGTTTCCACTACAACACAATAGAAGGGTTTGAGATGTCGTAACAAAAATGTGGCGCTTTGTCAGTAGTATCACATGTTTTAGTAAATGGTTTCCACTACAACACAATAGAATGGTTTGAGATTTCGTAACAAAATTGTGGCGTTTTGTCAGTAGTATCACATGGTATAGTAAATGGTTTCCAATGCAACACAATAGAATGGTTTGAGATGTCGTAACAAAAATGTGACGCTTTTCAGTAGTATCACATGGTTTAGTAAATGGTTTCCACTACAACACAATAGAATGGTTTGAGATTTCGTAACAAAAATGTGGTGCTTTGTCAGCAGTATCACATGGTATATGAAATGGTTTCCACTACAACACAATAGAATGGTTTGAGATTTCGTAACAAAAATGTGACGCTTTGTCAGTAGTATCACATGGTATAGTAAATGGTTTCCACTACAACACAATAGAATGGTTTGAGATTTCGTAACAAAAATGTGGTGCTTTGTCAGCAGTATCACATGGTATATGAAATGGTTTCCACTACAACACAATAGAATGGTTTGAGATTTCGTAACAAAAATGTGACGCTTTGTCAGTAGTATCACATGGTATAGTAAATGGTTTCCACTACAACACAATAGAATGGTTTGAGATTTCGTAACAAAAATGTGGCGCTTTGTCAGCAGTATCACATGGTATAGTAAATGGTTTCCACTACAACACAACAGAATGGTTTGAGATTTCGTAACAAAAATGTTGCGTTTTGTCAGTAGTATCACATGGTATAGTAAATGGTTTCCACTACAACAAAATAGAATGGTTTGAGATTTCGTAACAAAAATGTGACGCTTTTCAGTAGTATCACATGGTATAGTAAATGATTTCGACTACAACACAATAGAATGGTTTGAGATTTCGTAACAAAAATGTGACGCTTTTCAGTAGTATCACATGGTATAGTAAATGGTTTCCACTTCAACACAATAGAATGGTTTGAGATTTCGTAACAAAAATGTGGCGCTTTGTCAGTAGTATCACATGGTATAGTAAATGGTTTCCACTACAACAAAATAGAATGGTTTGAGATTTCGTACGGTTTACCACGGATTAAGGTTACGACATTGTTAAATCTGTCCGGAACATTTTGAAGATATACGTGGTAAATATCCTAGCTACCTGAGCCACAAAATGTACAAGATTCATTATCTGTCCGTTCCATTCTTAGTAGCTCTCCTTTAGTGTAAATGGCTTGTGCGAAAACTTATATTGAAAATCGAAGAGTTTCGTGTCTTTAGAGGACTCTCTGTATTCTGAAAATATTCTTTTCCAATTCATCAACTCAATGATCAAGTTTGGGTGGTTACACTGGTGATTGAGGCATAGTGGCTGCATGATCATTTCATTAACATCGTTAGTATTACACACAAACTTTTAACGTACCTATGACAAGTATTAAAAAAGTCTTTCCAGGGTGAAATTTTAACTTTATAGTGTTTTGTAATGTTGGCTCCCAGGTGAATGTTTTACAAAGGGAAAACTGCAAGATCATAGCTCTTAGGATTTGAGATATATGTCGTGGATGAAAGTTTTAACGCGTCGATAAAGGTTTTCACGTCGACCCTTCTAAGACCAGCTTCTTCGTATATTCGCACGAAATTAGTTCGTTTCATGTTGTCGATTTTATCATCAAATACAAATTTGAAAAATAATCTGTTCAAATCATTAATAAATGTTTTCAGGGGATTAGGAAGAGATGAGAAGATGTGGACAGTCGTAGATAAAGCTTAAGTTTTTCGACGGTTATTTTTTCAATCAACGTCAAATGACGTCTTTTCCAATTACACAGAATTCTTTTTATATTTTCCATTCTCTCCTTTGTATTGATTACCCATAGGTTTTCTAAATGAGCATTTAATTCGATCCCAAATACGTAAAAATTCTCATTATGCCTCTCTCGCTGAAAGTCATGCGATAGAACTATTTTACTGTTTGCCATTGAGTCTAGCCATACTGATTTTGTTTTGTCAGTATTTATTTTTAAACCTGACATATTGTAGAAAGGGGGCACAGTTTTCATAGCCTCATCAAGAGAACTTTCGGAACCATCCATAAATAACTGCATATTTGTTATAAATATCGTCTGCATATTGGCTAATGACATGCTCGATGTCTCACTTCAGGGAGTCGGTTCTTTAGATTGGTCAACCGAATGTGGTTGTCTTACTGATATGACATCCCCAGTGGATGGCCGGTCCGAGGCAAACCTCTCGTGTTCCCGTTATGTTGAAAACGTCAGCATAGAGATGAGATTGTGTTTCGAAGGACATCAAAATGTCTGGCCATGTTGGGCCATTCCAGTCTCCAGCATACCTACAGTAAGCCGTGACATGATATACTCGCACTTAAGGTTGAAATTAACGTGTTTTCCATCGCATGCAGAGGCTTGAAAATAATAAAACTTTCTTCAGTATTCAATATCTTGCGTGTAAACTTCAAGTGTCAAACATCATGCTACGAGTGAGTATAAGTCAGTTTATGGTTATTTTCAATTTAGGGTTATTTTATGTAATTTCATGTTATGTGCAGTTATTTTTTTTCGTTAGTATATTTCATAACAGTAATTTGTTCTCATTGTTATTTGAAATATGACATAACAGATTTGAAATCTTTGAAGTGTATTGCATACCCCTTATTCTGAAGGACACATGAAAGTGAAATGACACAGATCTTCGATTGACTGTGGAATGACCGGGGGCATCGGGTCTTATTATTAACTTTGTACATTCAGCTCGAGGACACTGACAGTCAACCTCACCTGTACACAAGGTCGAATCCTTTCAGTTGTCGTTCGATTAGCAATTAAACTTTTGTCTGTCACTAATCCGAACGCACACGAGAATAACAGTTTCTTTTGTCCAATCAACAGTCACCTTAATGTTACCATGTTCTTATACCGAATAAAACATTTGGACAGGTTGTAGTACTCAAATATGTTTTAGGTGTAATTACAAACAGAACCCTGTATTATTGAAGTTACAGATATCCCTTCATAGCCTTGTTCACTTTTCATTTGATATGAGGCGACACAAATTGTCCAAATTTGTTTGTCCCCCGTAACGAGTGACAATAAGGGACACTGAAGTACGTCTACATTGTTTATCATGTCTAAAGAGTGTTTAAGCTGTGTGAAGTGTTGCATGGATCAATTATACCTGAGTACGTTATCCTGAATAGACTGTCCCTGATAGTCTGTTCTGATTACAGGTCACTAACCAATCTCCATAGGTTCCAACGTTGTGTAAACGTTTGAATTATGCATATATAGATCCAGTGATGTGAGTGGTGTGAGTGGTATAACAAGATTTTAAACTTTATCTTCCGTGGCCTTGTGGCCAGTGAAGTGATTTGAGTGCAGGTTTCATGTGTTTTTTAATTAGGCTTAGGCTCAGTAATTGTCCTTGTGCCTGTTTTCTACAATCGTTGCAATCTGTGAAATTATCGTTGGAATGCCATTGTACAGCAGTTAAGGCGGCAAAAACCAATCGCAGTGGCAGTGGCATTTGCAATGCCGAAGAGAACCAATATCCCTGACGTCACAGAAGCAAAGAGAACTGGTTCGGTCCTCATGGTTAGGGACAAGTCAAGGTGAACTCCAAGATCTTTTACAGACTGTAAAATTGGAATGGACTCCTGACCAACTGTGCGACTATACCAGGCGAGATGTGACATGATCGCTATGACATATGGTTACGTTATAGTAAAACGATATGTGTTGTAGCATGGTTACAACAACACATACATTAAAGCAATATCCCGGCGAAGTCAGAGAGAGGGAGAGAGAGAGAGAGGGGGAGAAAGATAGAGAGAGGGGAGACAGATAGAGAGAGAGGAAGAGAGAGACAGAGGGAGAGAGGGAGAAAGATAGAGAGAGGGAGGGAGGGAGAGAGAGAGACAGTACCTTCAATCTAACTGGCTAACTGTCAGGTCAGTGCTGCTTCCCATAACCGTATACTAAACCTTGTTGCGGTGAGTTTAAGTGCTGGTCAGCACCGGTCAAATAGTTGACCATCAGAGGCGATTATGTACGTGTCAAGTATGCACTAAACTGTACTGGATATCTTTAGAGTGGCGTTGGGGGTCACTCCCTATACACAGCTCAAGGTTCTGGTGTTTTGCCAGAAATGTAGTCTCGTCCTGAGGAAATCCTGTGGCTCACGAATAATGTGTAGTTCCCGCGGCGGTATGTATCGTTAGGTTCTCAATCCTGTTTAGTTAAATTCCCAGATAACCCAGTCTTATATTGAAAACTCAATCTCTGAATTTGTCAAACAAACTGACAGATGACTGGCTGAAATACCATAGAAAGTTATGTTCCTTAAATGCCTGGTTGAATGCATGAATATGTTAGAGTCAGATTGTGAGAGATTGATTTCTTGAAATGACCAAAAACTTCATTCATTTCGTGCTAAGACAGTCAGGCATCAATTCCTCAGTCATTTCATGGAATTTCACTGAGTGACTTAATCTACAAACATTGATCACAATTTCAACATTCCTAATTGAGACTTACACTTGTAAGTATTGGGGCAGCGACTGTTACACGGCAGCTTGGCTTAACGCCTGTTTGTTTGACATTTGCTGTGCCCAGACTCACACATCCCTTTCCACGACATATGGATGAATAAAATTTCATGAAATGACTAAAGTGTCTTGAATGTTGTGCAAAATGACGTGCAATTGCTGACGCTCTTTGTCTTTGCACGGAATGACTGATTTCACAATACACCCGTCATCAAACGCTGTAAGCTGAAACTGACACTGTATATTGAAACTGGCTGTGGACAGAATGTATGCCATTTTGAAAATATTCTCATTTCTGTCGAGTAAAGTCTGTTGATTGTCGTCTTCTCTCATAGTTGTGGCATGTTTTCTCGAGGAGGATCCTACCGAGAAGGATATTAATTATCAGACATTCTGTACAAACAACCGTAAACAATCACAGTCATGTCATGACGTTGCGATATTGAGATGTGACAATCCCTTCCGGTCCAACATTACCGATAACGGAAGTCAGTACTTCATAGTAACTTCTGCGCACCTAGCAATGAGGCTCTTCATGGGTGCCAATACTGCCCCAACAAGTATCAGTTTAACATACCTCTAAGTCGACATATATATTTCTAACATTTCTCTTGGTATCAGTGTATCCTGGTGTTACACGTAAACATGGAGTGGATGATAACAAAGATATACCCATAGCATGGTAAGTGCGTAAATTGTATGGTGAGGAGGAATCATGGGGCCTCTCTGTATCATCAGACGGCATTGACATCCTTCCTGAAACTAGCTATTGTTATCGAATATACCAGATGGCTCCCACGGAACTGCACTTAAGGGCGTTTATGTTCTCACTTGCGCTTATCAGGTGGAGCAAACTGCCGTCTATCTATGGTGCCCATACAACTAATTTCGTAATGCTGACCTGTATGATGGAGACCTGAAGTGGATGGGTGAAGGGGGTGGGGGACGGTCTGACTACAAAACACAGTGGTCCAATATATGGAAGTGGATGTAGATACATTATTCAAAGCTATTACACACACACATATATATATGTAAACGGGGGGTGGGGGAGGGACTGACTTCATCACACAATGATCCAGTGTATGGATGTGGATGTAGATACATTATACCAAAGCTATTACACAAACACACAGACACACACACAGACACACAGAGAGAGACACACACACACACACAGAGAGAGAGACACACACACACAGAGACACACACACACACAGACAGAGAGACACACACACACAGAGACACACACAGACACAGACACACAGAGACACACACAGACACACAGACACACACACAGACACACACAGAGACACACACACAGACACACACACACACACAACACACACACACACACACACACACACACACACACACACACACACACACACACACACACACACACACACACACACACACACACACACATGAGAGCACGAGTCTTTGGAAGGTTGACCGAATGTGACAATTTGACTCTTGAGAGTTTCTAGGCCTGCAGTTCTGACCCACAACGAAATACACGTGATACGTGTGGTCTCACATTAGACAAGTGAATTTGTTCAAAATTGCCTCTCTTAAACCACTAGAAAATGGATACCCGGTGATGTGACTTAACTTGGTGATCAGATTGTGCGCTTTGAACTGGATATATAGCCCTTATGAATATTCTCATCATTATTATTCTCATTGTTTTACAACATCAGCCGCACTTCTAAACCTACCACTACTCGCCCCATCAAGCATGAAGCACCACACACCCCTGTCCTCCACATCTCGGTCAGTAAAGGAAGGTGGGTGTCGAACAAAGGGAGTACCAGAAGTATCCAGACTAGATATATTCAAATATCCATACACCACAGATTATAAGTTCTAACCTGTTCTAACTGTTCTCAATGTTCTAACTGGAACATTGGGGTCTGTGTAAGCAATGCGACACCGGTAGAGCGATCCGTGGGATAGCTACAGTCATCTGCGCTTCATTCCGACAACTCTCGGAAAGATGGAAAGCTTTAACACATTATGTCTATATATTTCTTTAAAACAGACTACTCGCACCATGTTATTGCTTTCGTGATGATAGATTTACTCGTGTGATCATAGTAGAACTGACTGCAGTCTGAAACAACAAGCAAACACCATAAACAAAAACACAAACACATGGCAGTTGGGCATTGTATTAATCAGTTTGTTTGACGAGTAGAAGGTTTCCATTGCAAATAATGGAGGCTAACATACTGTGAATAGTGCCAGAAACAGAATGGACGCACGCTGCACTAGTCATCTCAGTCTGCTGGTTGTTTGTTTGTTATGAACACAATGAACTATAAATCAAACCAATCGGACAGGTTCGATAATGATCTGATCATATGACATCTATAACTGGTAGATTTGGCAAGCAGCCAATCATTATCATCCAAAACTCAACTGATCCTGATAAAGTCCTCACTAAAACTTTCCATTGACTGGGTACACCTTGTGGCCACATGTATCACCTGGGCCGCTAATTGGAGATACACCTGTATGACGTCATCCGATTGTGCGCCGTGTTATCTTATCCTGGTGTCCAGTAGGAGTGTTGAGGAGGCCAAGTTTAGTCAGTGAGAAACTGGGTCGTCTACCACTTTGAAAGCAGCAAGAAAACACTGGATTCGACCATCGACCGACAGGTGTTCCTCCGAAATGTGAGCCTTCTATCACCGACACCGTAACCACATAACTGCCTCATGAATCAATGAGTCAATGAACGATACGTAGTAATACCAAACCCGTCATTCCAGTGCCAAGCCTTGAAACACTCGTCACGCATATTGATGTTCACCCAAACACTTAGACATCAATAAAACGAATAATTGCAAGTTTAGATATGGAACCATCAACATTTTTGCCCCCATCTGAGTACTAAGTGCTAGAGGTAACATGAAACTCCGTCGCCCAGAAACTACATTTAAAAGATAAGGTCAAACTGAGGTCTAGAATGATTCACATCTGAAATTAAACTAAAATCTGTTCTTGGTTTGATGTAGAGTCTATTAAATGTGTAACATATCAATTGTATTAGAAATATACAAGGAGATAATGTTAATTCTGGAACTAAATATCAGTGGAGCACACACAACAAATACACATGTCACCGCCATGTGAGCAGATCGTTAAGTAGCCACGCTTCTCCTACACTCATGACGGTTTGGAAATAACTTGAAATAGCGATTGTATTTATAGAATTTCTCCATTTGAAAATTTGCTTGTGTAAATATCACTATGTGACATTCCAGAATATATAAATACACCTAAACTTAGAAGTTGAATATTGTTGACTTTAGACACGTATCTATAACAATACGAATCAGGCACCGGTCGGTGATCAGACTTGACGTAAACTGTTATCACTGATTATCGAACATCGGTTCCGACTAGAATAGCCATGAATAGACACACATGCAGGACAACAGTTAACTATTATCTGACGTTAATTATCAATGGGTTGCTGTCCGTACATCTGATAAGATACTCAACATCACACCATCATATTTCACTGTATCATATGCGATAACCCGAGTTCCACGTGTCTTAAGAAGGAAAAGTCCTTGTTAAAAATCGAAATAAATAAGAAATCCGCCTTGAACCTTTTTTCTCTTGTTTTTTTCGTAGCATAATGTGCGACATTGTTCACACGTATTGTAAAGAGTGAATGATATAGTTTTACGCCGCAACCAACAATACCCCCTCCAAACTGACTGACATAAGAAAGTATTCAAAAACATTCAACACTTCTCAAATTTAAAGAAACATTTATAGGTAAATTACACATTGAAACATGTCGTCACAAGGAAGCAGTTTGATACCTGCGGTGAAATACACGTGCACGTCATCAATGAAACGTTGAAGTGATCGGTTATATAAACCATGAGTTTCACATGCAAGTGTGCGGACAGGTTACACATGCAGTTTGAAAAGCAAATCACCACAGACATGCCACAGCTAGATGGTGTCGGCTCCTGGACCTCCACGATGTTACAGGCAGACGGGCCAGACACAGGACAGACGAAGTGGGAAAAGCGAGTAACAACACCAGCTGAAGAAAGGCATTTGAGGATGTACGTTTCCGATTCCTGACGGTAAGGACATCAGCGGCGAATTCATCGGGTCAGTCGATACACGGTGGCTAGACGTCTCTGGGCAGGAGGTATAGAGCCTACAGCCCCTTCAGAGGACAGATGTTGGAATCTGAACACAGACGTCACAGATTGCCTTGGGCCCGAGTTGTTTGTCGTTGGCAGCAACAAGAGGAACAACGTGGACATTCTACAGTGGCCAGCATGTTATGTTCTCCAGACGTGTCCCCGATCCAACACACGTGAGAGGCACCAGTCATACGGGTGTGGAAAGGCCTTAGCCGACCCATCATATAATGGCAGCAACTTGCACGTGCCCTCCAGGTCGAATGGCGTCGCATATCACGTGACCTTGTCCGACGTCTTTGGCTAGAAGGATCCTCCGTGCCTGAATTGATGCAAAGGGTGGACATACAGGAAATGTTGAAATGCAAAAAAAACAGAAAGAAAAAGAAAAAAAAACTTATGAGATGAAGCGAAACAGACTAAGTTAATCCCCTATTGTTTACCGAGTACCAAGAATTTTTATCAAGAAAAGAAGCGTCCGCCAAAACAGTTAGACAGAAACCACTGACGTCGTCCGCCTAGCAGAGTGGTCAAATGGGGATGAGAGAGGATGTTCTGGAACAATGGTGTCCGTGACTATATTGCTCATTCATCCAGTATTTGATCTGATGATGACACGGAACTGACCTATAACACCTGATGCGTATCCGACAGTATCTGCTTATCCTGAAGCCTAAAAGGGAAGCAACTCCTTGTAACGTGTTTATAACTGTTCCACCGTGCCTGCATGTCAACCAATACGAGAACAATCCAGGAACTGGGTCATCTCTGTATAGGTGGTCGAGCCCATGACTCAGAATGAACCAAAAACATTTTTCTTAACGTTTTCACACTAAACCACGAAACATCGTGGTACAGTTAGCTGGTTAGCTTGTTGACCCAGCTCATATGTGTAGACAACTGCATCGCCTAGCTCCCGAAAATCGATCGCCCCAGGTCAGAGATCTAGTTATTGTATAGCGAGCGGTTATGTTTTCTACAAAAACATTTAAAAAACAACACTTGGTAATTTCCTATGTCGTCAGCCCATATTCTGTTGATGTACTTGAATGTAACGAGCGGTAGCACATTGCTAGCGCTAAAATCGATGACAGTTGGATTTCTTTTTGTGTAAAGATAAACAGCTGCGAAAACAGAATTAATCCTGCAAACTCCTCCCATGCTCCCGGAAACCATGTCGATGCCGGTGTCGAGGGTCAGTTCGATCTGGACGGTCATCAACCTGAGTAGCTGTGGCGTCATCGATCGGACGACCTTGTTCAAAGTAGGTCGCTAGCAAGATGTAATATCCTTACTTCCATGCAATACAGCGCCGAACACTGAAGCTGTAGAGCTGATAACAGATTGGGTGCTGTGTACATTAATCAGGCATAAATAGTTCGTATCCAGGGAGACAATGGTTTTACCATCATCTAGTGCTTCTTTACAAGGTGTCATTTGTCATTTGGTTTCCGTCGAGGGGTGTCACCATCCGGGTGGTACGAGCTGTGGAGGCAGGGGGTGTTAGGGGTGGGGATGCAGGTGGGGGTGGGGGAGTTGGGAGGTAACTGATTGGCAGTTCAGACACTCTAACTTCCTTGAAGGACGGAATCTATTTGTGTATTCACACTTGCACTTTTTTTACATCGTTTCAAGAGTCAAACGGCTGTATATTAACCTGATGTTCACAATTAACATAAGAGTTACAATCAACCTTACAATATTCTCGCTCGCTCGCTCACCCACAAAAACCCCACTCGCTCACTCACTCATCCATCCAGCCGCTCACTCACTCAATAACTCACTCATCCACCCAGCCACTCACCTAGCCGCCCACTCACTCATCCACCCAGCCATTAACTCACTCACTCATCCATCCAGCAGCTCACTCACTCAATAACTCACTCACTCATCCATCCAGCAGCTCACTCACTCAATAACTCACTCACTCATCCACCCAGCCACTCACCTAGCCGCCCACTCACTCATCCACCCAGCCACTAACTCACTCACTCATCTCCCCAACCACTCACACTCACTTACTCACTCACTCACTCACTCATCCAACCAGCCATTAACTATTCACTCATTCATCCACCCAACCACTCACTCACTCATCCACCCAACCACTCACCTAGCCGCCCACTCACTCATCCACCCAGCCATTAACTCACTCACTCATCCATCCAGCAGCTCACTCACTCAATAACTCACTCACTCATCCACCCAGCCACTCACCTAGCCGCCCACTCACTCATCCACCCAGCCACTAACTCACTCACTCATCTCCCCAACGTCTTATACTCACTCACTCACTCACTCATTCACTCACTCATCCACCCAACCACTCACTCACTCATCCACCCAACCACTCACTAACTCAATCACTCACTCATACACCCAGCCACTCATCTAGACACCCACTCACTCACTCATCCACCCAGCCACTAACTAACTCACTCACCCATCCACCCAACCACTCACTCATCCATTCATCCACTCATCCACTCATCCACTCACTCACTCACTCATTCGGCTGACTGGGCTTCAAACAATGACCACGTGGCGTTCTGTTTTCTGCCATTAAAACATGCGGACACCCATAAGGATAGTTTCTATTTCCTGTAGGACCCAAAGGTCATTAAAATACAAAGTGTATGGTCCTCCATGATCTCAGTGTTTCAGCGGACCAACATGTTTTGATCTGGCAAGTAAGTAAGTATGCCTTCAATACTCTTCAAGTAGCAAGCTATCTACCAAAGTTCAGTATTTGGAACTGCTTCATCGGTTTTTCACATATTTTATAATCAGATGCTTTCCATGAACAGTTGGTCCATGCTCATTTTGCCGATCCTCTCCGCGTCTTTGGCAGCAGATGACATCTGCAGGCGGCGATCGAGGAATCTATATGATAAACATCAGTGAACATCACTCAGGAGGGTGGATACGTCATGCCTTCTCAAGACCCAGCTACTGGTCACTGACCTGAGTTGCTCGGATGTTTCCGGAACCACTCGGGAATCTAACGATGACCTCATTGGTTATTAGGCTGCTGTCAGATGTAACACATCGCTAAGGCTACCGCCCAGTTGTCGTAAATGTTCTCGGTGAAATCACCCTGGTAACGTTTTCTTAGCTGGATGGTTACCACTTGCTTGGCAAGATATTGTTTGTGTGATTTTACACGTCTCACTGAGAAATATTCCAAGATAACAGATGTATTGTGGACATGTTATTTCTGTGTCTCTGGTTCTAATTTCGGCAAATCAACATATTAAACCTGAATCGATTAAAAGCTGCCCATAGTCTCACACCCGGGGATAGTTCAGTGCTCTTAGGACACACGTGCATTTCCATATACAGAAATCGATGACAGCGTGTACGGTGGAACAGATGTAGCAGTGCTGTTGTTGTCGGGTGTGTGGCTGGAGTCAGATCATGTGCAGTGCACGACGTATCACGTAATGAATCCTCGACAGATGGACGTTTGCAGCAGCACTTCCACTTGCTAATGCTGCTTTCATATCACATAGCAATCACAGTTCATATACATTACTTTAATAGCAAATTCTACTCACCTTCCAAGTTCCATGATAGATAGATAGATAGATTGATAGATATATAGATAGATAGATAGATACATGTAGATAGATTGTACAAAGTTGCCCATGTTGTGCCCAAAGCAGCAAACAGGTGAATTTGGGTTCAGCTAAACAATAAGCCAGGCAGTCAGGTAAACGTTGGTTAAGCAATAAGCCAGGTAGTTAGGCAAGCGTTCGGCTAAAAGGTAAGCCAGGTAGTTAGGTAAACGTTAGACTAAACATTAAGCCAGGTAGTTAGGTAAACGTTAGACTAAACATTAAGCCAGGTAGGTAGGTAAACGTTAGACTAAACATTAAGCCAGGTAGGTAGGTAAGCATTCGTCTAAACAATAAGCCAGGTAGTTAGGTAAACGTTCGGCTAAACACCTTTCATCTAGTAACACGAAGGTCCACAATTCAATTTGTACCACAACTGGAATATGGCAGAGATAGCCTACTTCAACAGAGGCAATGTCCGGTGTAGCTCGACTCCACCAGCTCCAGAAACCATAGGTGTGACGCCCTCGATATCTGATCAATAACAGAGAGTGATAGTATATGAACGCTTTCTTCAAAGCTTGTATGGTGATGCACCACCACGGCTCTTCTTCAAACAGAACTCGTTTCACTTGTCACGTTATAGTGCCATTCAAATAAACTATCATTTCAGCTTGACTGTTGATGGTCGTATCAATGACGTCAACCAGTGGTGCCTGAGCTTGGGATCACGCGTCTTAAAATGATGGAATCGAGACAAAACAAAGACGTGCAAGGCCAGAATATAGAATAGAGAATGTAGAACATACAATGTAGAACATAGACATCAGAATATAGAATACACAGTGCTGGATGTAGGATTCAGAATACAACCACTACTGTCCTTACCTATGGATTACACGTGTTCGATAAAGGTCTGTATTAATACACTTCAGATATTTCATAATGGTACAATGGACTATAGCAAGAGATCACAAGTATTGGATAACGATACAAGTGTCTATGCCAGTATATATCAAGTGTTGGATACAGGTAGGTTAGTCTGTACCAGTACATCAGAAATATTGGATAACGATACAAGTGTCTGTGCCAGTATGTATCAAGTGTTGGATACAGGTGGTTTAGTCTGTACCAGTACATCAGAAATATTGGATAACGATACAAGTGTCTGTACCAGTATATATCAAGTGTTGGATACAGGAACTTTAGTCTGTACCAGTACATCAGAAATATTGGATAACGATACAAGTGTCTGTGCCTGTATATATCAAGAGTTGGATACAGGAAGTTTAGTCTGTACCAGTACATCAGAAATATTGGATAACGATACAAGTGTCTGTACCAGTATATATCAAGTGTTGCATACAGGTACTAGTGTGTACCAACATATATCAAGTGTTGGATACAGGAAGTTTAGTCTGTACCAGTACATCAGAAATATTGGATAACGATACAAGTGTCTGTGCCAGTATATATCAAGTGTTGGATACAGGAACTTTAGTCTGTACCAGTACATCAGAAATATTGGATAACGATACAAGTGTCTGTGCCAGTATGTATCAAATGTTGGATACAGGCAGTTTAGTCTGTACCAGTACATCAGAAATATTGGATAACGATACAAGTGTCTGTACCAGTATATATCAAGTGTTGCATACAGGTACTAGTGTGTACCAACATATATCAAGTGTTGGATACAGGAAGTTTAGTCTGTACCAGTACATCAGAAATATTGGATAACGATACAAGTGTCTGTGCCAGTATATATCAAGTGTTGGATACAGGAACTTTAGTCTGTACCAGTACATCAGAAATATTGGATAACGATACAAGTGTCTGTGCCAGTATGTATCAAATGTTGGATACAGGTAGGTTAGTCTGTACCAGTACATCAGAAATATTGGATAACGATACAAGTGTCTGTGCCAGTATGTATCAAGTGTTGGATACAGGTGGTTTAGTCTGTACCAGTACATCAGAAATATTGGATAACGATACAAGTGTCTGTACCAGTATATATCAAGTGTTGCATACAGGTACTAGTGTGTACCAATATATATCAAGTGTGGGATACAGGTAGTTTAGTCTGTACCAGTACATCAGAAATATTGGATAACGATACAAGTGTCTGTGCCAGTATATATCAAGTGTTGGATACAGGTACTAGTGTGTACCAATATATATCAAGTGTTGGATACAGGTACTAGTGTCTGTACCAGTATATATCAAGTGTAGGATACAGGTACTAGTGTTTGTACCAGTATATATCAAGTGTTGGATACAGTTACTAGTGTCTGTACCAGTATATATCAAGTGTTGGATACAGTTACTAGTGTCTGTACCAGTATATATCAAGTGTAGGATACAGTTACTAGTGTCTGTACCAGTACATATCAAGTGTTGGATACAGTTACTAGTGTCTGTACCAGTACCTATCAAGTGTTGGATACAGTTACTAGTGTCTGTACCAGTATATATTAAGTGTTGGATAGAGGAAAAACTGGTGGGTGTTCACGTACATGTCACGTACATGTCACGTACATGCCACGTACATGTGTTCGTTATGCTTCTGGTCCATTTAATGACATAGACTTGCTTCGGCCCACACTGTAATCCATGACACGTTGCTATCTCTGAGTGAACGTCGACAAGATTAACACCACACATGCCCAATAGCTTTACAACACAGCATGCACCGTGACCCTGAAACATGTGTCATTTGTAAGTTAATTCATTGCTCTTTCATTTACGGAAACTGTGATGCCCATCCTTGGTTTGCGACACCACACAAATACAGGGATACACACCTATCACTGACACGCTGACATTTACTAGTTCCTGCAACATTTATACACGCTTCCTTGTAGTCTGCCGTGTGTGGACTGTGAGGTGCAATAATACCGGGTACATTGTACACTGTGAAGTGTAATTATACCGGGTACATTGTACATCCGATGATATATATAATTATGCCGGGTACACTGTGAGGTGTAATTATACTGGGTACTCTGTACACTGTATAATAACGAAAGCGCTAAATCAAATTTTAGTATTTGGTTTAATTTACCTTTTGTTACATTAGACTATCTTACCTCGCTAATAATACATTTGTGTGGACAATCTTTTTGTCCACACTGTGAGGTGTAATTATATCGGGTACATTCTACACTGTAAGGTGTAATTATACCGGGTACTCTGTACACAGTGAGGTGTAATTATACCGGGTACTCTGTACACTGTGATGCGTAATTATACCGGGTACATTGTACATCCGATGGTGTAATTATTCTGGATGCACTGTACACTGTACACTAACTACGACTTCACTGAAGCCAGTGTGTCCCAATATCGATGTATTCCGCTGCAAAGGTGCTGCGTGTAAGAGATCAGTGGAGCACATGCAAGTGTATGTGGAGGAAGGGGTCACCCATTGTTCCTGTGTCCAGGGACTAACGTCATACGTTGTTGACAAATTCGTCCAAATCAATATCTCCCTCGGGGCGTGTTGAAGCCGGTGCTGCCAGATGCCGCGTTGCTATGGAAAACTTCAGTTACAGACAATAGGGAACGCGGGCGTCGACTCTTGGCAGAATTAAATGTTTTTGAAAATATGGTGACATACAGGGTTGTAACATGTATATCCAGTTCACTATAGTGATGGTTAACCACGGTTACAACCATTGACTACAACACATGTCTACAACCAGTGACTACAACCTGTATCTTCAACCAGTCACTACAACCTATGTCTACAACCAGTGACTAAAATCTTTGTCTACAGTCACTAGAACTATGTCCACAACCAGTTACTACAACCCATGACTACAACCCACGTTTACAGCCAGTGACTACAACCTTTGTCTACAAGTGACTACAACCTATGTCTACAACCAGTGACTACAACTCATGTCTTCAACCAGTGACTACAACTCATGTCTACAACCAGTGACTGCAACTCATGTCTACAACCAGTGACTACAACTCATGTCTACAACCAGTGACTACAACCCATGTCTACAACCAGTGACTACAACCCATGTCTACAACCAGTGAGTACAACCTGCGTCTACAACCAGTGACTACAACCTATGTCTACAACCAGTGACTACAAGCCATGTCTACAATCAGTGACTACAGCAATGTCTACAGCCAGTGACTACAACCTATGTCTACAATCAGTGACTACAGCAATGTCTACAGCCAGTGACTACAACCTACATCTACAACCAGTGATTACAACCTATGTCTACAACCAGTGACTACAACCCATGTCTACAATCAGTGACTACAGCAATGTCTACAACCAGTGAGTACAAGCCATGTCTACAATCAGTGACTACAGCAATGTCTACAGCCAGTGACTACAACCTATGTCTACAATCAGTGACTACAGCAATGTCTACAGCCAGTGACTACAACCTACATCTACAACCAGTGATTACAACCTATGTCTACAACCAGTGACTACAACCCATGTCTACAATCAGTGACTACAGCAATGTCTACAACCAGTGACTACAACCCCCTGCTAGAAACGATGTCCGCGGCCAGTGACTACAATCCGTTCATCTTTATTCACTGCTTTCCATGTAGCAGCCTACTCCGGCTCTGGAACACACACCTTCGTGCCTGAACAAAACCGTCCGCGTCGTCTGAATGAAGACTCTAATCAGGCCTCCACAGGAGGCGAAATCCCACAGGAGATGCATCTGATCGTCCCCCGTGACGTCCGTACAGATATCAGACACCTCTCCCTCTGATACCATTCCTCAGTTGACCGATATTTGCTCCGTCTGGTCTGAGTACACGTGGCATGTTGACTCTGTATGTATGAAGTACATCAGCATTATTGCCACATCCCCCAAAACATACGTCTAACTGTCCCCTACCTATATCGTAAAGTGTGATGAAAGACAGTGGCACAGCGAGTATGATGAACCCCTTCATAGGTCATAAGGGTCATCTGTCAAGGTGAGAGTGCGTGAGTGAGTGAGTTTAAATTTAGTTTTTCCGCCGCACTCAGCAATATTCCAGTTATATGGCAACGGTCTGTAAGTAATCGAGTCTGGACCAGACAATCCAGTGATCAACAGCATGAGCATCGATCTGGGATCTGCGGATCTGGGAACCGATGACATGTGTCAACCAAGTCAGCAAGCCTGACCACCCGATCCCTTTAGTCGCCTCTTGCGACAAGCTGAGTCGCCTTTCATGGCAAGCATGGGTTGCTGAAGACCTGTTCTACCCCGGGACCTTCACGGGTAGTCAAGGTGAGAATCCGATCGAGGTGAAATGTACTGTTTGCCAAGTGTCCTCTCTATAGCGCGTTATGCCACAGCTGTCAGTGTAAATCGCATATGCCACACATGCAAGGTATGTTTAATTGTGTAGTTCGTGAACAAACAAAGTCTTTTGGAGAGTATTATCTGTAGGGATCACACTTGCTCAGTAGCTCAATAAGTCCAGATACTGTTATAACTACCACGTCACCACAGTATATCGATGTTATATACTCCATGTGCTTCTATAGTATTATACACAACTATAGAAGATATAATCTACTCAAATAATGGTTTTACACCTGTCACGTGTAACCCATTTCAAAATATTTAAAAAAGTATGGGATAAAACAAAATTCCGATCAAAAGGTATCACAATTATACATATTTACAGTACTTATTGTGAAAAACAGTTAAAGAACATTAGATGGTCATCTGACAGATTTATAGCAGTCACTACACATCAGATGGCCATAAGCTTTTTACATGATTGGCAAAAGCGCCATAGTGTCCAACCCGTCAATTACCTTGAAACCTTAAAGTCACCCATATCGAGTGAATTGCTTGTTAGGCGAGGCATACTCCTAATGAAACGCTCAATGTCAACCTGGTCTGTTCCATGCCATTCTTCCTGTCTGGCTCGAACACTTCGTGCCAAACACTTGCACGACACTGGCGTGCTCGCATAAAAGTCAAAGCACATTGTAAATGTGAATCATACACAATCAGCTTGGGTTCTAAATAATATCACTCCAACATCTGATTCCTCTGTATGACATACAGACATGACACATGCTGAAGCTCATTCCGCCAGTACTACGGGCGACTCTATGCTAATGACAGATGACAAATAAGGGCAACATGACATCTTGTTGATATAATTCTACGACTGCAGTTGGCATTTTCTAAATTATGTGGCAGACCATCGGTAGATGAGTGAGTGTGTTTATATTATGCACACCGTTTTAGCAATATCCTAGCAATATCACGGCGGCGCACATCAGCAATGAGCTTCTAACATTGTACTGATGAGGGGAATCGAACCCTGGTCATTAGCGTGACAAGCGGACACTTTAAATACCAGTGCGGTCATTTCATCGTAAAATGATGAAATCATATCTCAACAGTTAGTTATTAAGCAACCAGGGAGGAGTTGAATGATGTTCGGCATCTTCATTCTGGTATATTATATGGCTTTCGACCTGTCCTACATTGAACCATATGCTTAGACTGGGTTCTGCATTCCGTTCACGAAGCAGTAAGTGGGTACCCAGTGGGATGTGATGGTAATATGAATGTTACCCTTCCGGCATTCAATTTGGGTTGTATACTTCCAGGGAGCTGAGTCCACACAAAATCGATTGGTGTAAACATGACGTGCATGTTTCCTGCTTTGTAGTGTGTGTTTTGTAGATCAATGCTGTGCATGTTACGTCTTGTAGCAGGATGTTGAGACAGTGTATTTTCTGTAGTTTGTGTTATTATTGATTGAGTGATAGTTATTATGGATCACATTTTGTATCATTGGTAATAGTATTTTAGCGGCATGCCTTTTAAGGTAGCGCTTTAGAGTTACCCCCCTTAGGCGCTCTTCTGCACATGAGTATGAGTTTTCGGCTGTTGGTAAACACGAGCCCAGTTGCGAAGGTTCCATGCTTCGCTGGACTGCTCAAGAATCAATGACTGTGTATATATTACTTATATATATATATCTTACCTCTCACACGAATGTCGCTTTCTGATTGGCTAAGCGCTATTCTATTATTTTCAATGTACCGCGCTTACAGGTGATGTATTATTTTCAGTGTACACCGCTGGGAATTCCGAACTTTTCTAGTCTCGAATACCATTGAATCACGCATCAAGCACGGAAATTACCGATGTTTTGCGATTGAAAATCGATAGAAGTCAGATAACTCTAAATCTGTTTACATTGTGTCGTCTGCAAAATGGCGATTCGCCTCGCATTCAACAGAGGTACTGCAAACAGTTCAAAATTAAATTTCAGGTGTTCGGTTAGATAAATACATTGTTCACTGGTCCCTCCAGTACATTATAAGTTGTTCACTGGTCACGAGTCACGAGGGGGCCATGGGCTCATGTACCCCGGGGGACGAGTGAACAACACGCACGCACGCACGCACGCACGCAAGCAAGCAAGCAAGCACGCAAGCAAGCAAGCACGCAAGCAAGCACGCAAGCAAGCACGCAAGCAAGCACGCAAGCAAGCACGCACACAGAGAGTTATTTGGGGGAACTGAAACCGGGTATTAGTCGCTTTAAACCAAAACTTCTTCTGGACTACTACAGTCCAACAGACTTGAGCCTATCACAGAATTCTACTTGGTGAGTATTGCTTGGGCCCACGTTGGTAATGCAAACCAGACGTACTGAGTGCCACGTTTAAAACTATAGTCTTTCAGTGTACAGAATGGTGGTAGACAGGAATAGACATGCGTGAATCACTTCAGATATAAATAAATTGATTCTGTGAGTGTAGTAACATGAGTTCCCTTGTACGTATAATACGTCATAGCGTACGTACATTGAAAAAGAATATTGATAGCATCAGGTGGACATGGGTGAATTCCTCAGTGTTGGGTCCAGGGGTCGAAGCAAAGTTTCTGACAGTGATGAATATTAACTCTGCATATCTGGCTTTGGGTTGTCGAGACAGGTCATGACGTCGTCGGCAACATGTTCCTGTCATCCCCTTTGATGATGGTGTTCCCGTGTCATATGTAACATGCTCTCACTACTTACTTCATTTATAGAATGGCAATCAAAGCGTCTTCCCACGAATGAGTGCTCAACAAACAAAGGGTCTAATGTAAATCTTGACCTACATGTATCACTGACCGCCGAGTCCCTTACGTCCTTATCAGTTCCACACATGCAAGGTCACACACAGACATGAAGTCAAGTGATTTAAAGCACATACTGTGAGAAAGGTAACCTTTCGACAGACGGCAATGTAAGTGTTGATTACGATAATCAAAATGGATTGTTGTGTGTGACTGAGAAAATGTTTAACGAACGTTACCTGTTTGTTGGTTGATGGAGAACACCTGAATGTCGGCTGGTGGAGAACACCTGGTTATGTGTTGTTAGGGAACACCTGGCTGTTGTTTCATGGGTGACACCAGTCCGGGTTGTTGTTTGATGGATGATACCCGGTTGTTTGTGTCACCTGTTTGTGGGTTGACTGAGGACAACTGTTAGTGGTTGATGGGGGACACCCGGTTGTGGGTTGATGGGGGAGACCCGGTTATGGGTTGATGGGGACACCTGGTTACCGGTTGATGGAGGACACCCGGTTGTAGGTTGAAGAGGGCAGCTGGCTGGTTTGGGTTGATGGGGGACACCTGGTTGTAGGTTGATTTAGACACCTTGTTTTGGATTGATGGGGACACCTAGTTGTAGGTTGATTTAGACACCTTGTTTTGGATTGATGGGGACACCTGGTTGTGGGTTGATGGAAGAACCTTGGTTGAATGTTGTGGGTTTGTGGCGGGCAATTATCATGGCTTGATGGAGGCTAAATGGTTGAGACATGTCTGTGTTCGGAATGTACGATTTGACGGTCACTACGTAGACTGCCGTTAACATATCTATGCCTGTTGTAAGATGAGTCGTGGTAAGTATGTGTGTATTCAACGTTTATTTCAGAGACCAACCAATCAATGTGACTTCCTGAATACGTGACCGATCGTTGCCATGGCAAGACATAACTAGGAAATGGTGTATGTCGAAATACAAACACAGGTGGTTTGGTTACACAAGCGAACAACTGCCCCGCAACATCTTATACAGTAAATTACTGTCAATTCTTTTATATTTATTAAGATCATATCTTGTATCTTTCAGCTGAATTGTCGGAAAAGTCCTCGGCAAAAATTGCAGTCACTGAGTGTATGTCTGTTGGTGATTGCGGTTTGTTGCAATGACACAGGATGCTTGTATTAACCGACTTAGGTTTGTTGTATTAACCGACTCAGGTTTTTTGTATGAACCGACTCAGGTTTGTTGTATTAACCAGCTCAGGTTTGTTGTATGAACCGACTCAGGTTTGTTGCATGAACCAGCTCAGGTTTGTTGTATGAACCGACTCAGGTTTGTTGTATGAACCGACTCAGGTTTGTTGTATGAACCAGCTCAGGTTTGTTGTATTAAACAGCTCAGGTTTTATTGTATGAACCGACTCAGGTTTGTTGTATTAACCGACTCAGGTTTGTTGTATTAACCGACTCAGGTTTGATTGAGGTTGTGAGATTGAGGTTGTGAGATTGCCGCTACTTGACGTGTAGAACAGCTGTTTTCACGATGCTGACTTCTGTAAAATGAAACCAGTGTATTTGAGGATGGAGGCATGACATCGCGTCTACCTGTATCAGAATAACTACCGACCCACTACGCACGGTACCTTACCACAGGCAGCCACAGGTGCCCGTGGCTTTTCTTTGTATTCAGGTGGTCATTCTGTCACTACGACGCAGGAGCGACATGCCAAGGATTCACAATCATATAATATCAAACACTCACACGTTGCAAAAGTAACAAAGTTTAACTTGTCTGGATTGTCAGGTTCACTGGTCCACAGACTGGCCACGTGCTATAGCAGAAATAATTTCTGTGAGGTGTTGGGCAACAAACGTACTTCTCCGTGCACACTGTGTTATCAACCTCTTTCGTAAACACCTGGTGCCATTACTGATTCAGTGATACCTTTAGACACTGTTATCCATTACTTTGTCTTTTCGAACCAATGGAATCTGGAAAAATCTCTCTATATATATGTCAGTATATCATATCCTGAGAGACTATCTTATCTATACACATGGCAGTATATTCTATCGTAAAAGACTAAATTAGTACATACTAAACGTCAAAAGAAACGCTACCCTTTTACCTTGATGAAAAACTATCAAAGATAAGTTACAAAGCCTTAGTTTATAAGAAAGCTGAACAACACGAACAAAAATTATCAAATGCGTTCCTATTTTTGGTGAAATGCAGAATTTTCAGAAGAATTAATCTTCCTGTTTTCGCCCATGCCGATATAAACCAATAACAGTGATTTAGATGTCCAAAAGAAAGGTTATTTCACATGTAGAGTGATTCTATCGGGTATAAAGAGAGACTAGAGTGCATGATATGACACAGAAATAGGAGAACGATTGACAGTTGAAGAGAGAGGAACAGTCATTGGGATGGAAGGAGGGAGACGTTTCTGTTGGCGCGTAGTATAGACAGTATTTCAGTACGTTTGTTTTGTGCTGAGTTTAATGCTACACAAAAAGGCAATATAATCATCTGTTGGCGCTAGCTGGCAATTTGACAGAAGTGGGTTTGGTTACACTATGTCGATTTCCGGATGTCCTAGGAAGGGGAAGCAACGGAATTATCCAGGAAAGTTGTATAGGATTGATTGAACTGATTTCAGTAGCTTGTCATTCCTTCCTTCCTTTATAGTATACTATAGTCAGCAATACAATAGTCTGCAAAACAATAGTCTGCAATTTTTCAGTGCATTGCTGCATCATTATGACTAACCCCGATACAGAAGACTTAAATACAACAATAAGTGGTGAAGGATTCAGCAGGAGAAAGAGGGTGTTATTTTTCCCAAAATGCCTTACCATCACTGTCCCACTTTAGGATACGTGCATATAGCCTCGCTCACCAAAATGTTCTGTTATAACGTGTGTTCAAGTGTTTCGTCATAATCAGTTATGTATACGTACACGGGAAGGCGCCAACTGGTGACGACAGTACCACACAGGATAACCACCCTCGGTGCAGTAGTGGTTGATGACACCGTAGTCGATGCCGAGGTAGTACGACAAAAAGCACAGTATCTTGTCACCGTATCCCACGTATCTACGTACGTGATGTCCATTGTCGTTATATCTAATACACTGTTATCGATTTCAACTAACGGCATATTATTGGTTTGCCTACAACGGCCACACATCTCACAATACACATCTCATTCCTGCTTGCTGTACAGTAATTACCCTACTCCGCGTAATCGGTAAACTTACTTGAACGAATATACTTTAATGTCTATTTTGAGATGGAATATTTGTCTACTGACGATGTTCAATATTTAGTCGTGATATAGAGATAAGAACGGGTCTACACGCAAATGTGAAACTGACGTCACTGAACGACGCGTCCCACGCGTTCTCACTGGAATGAGGGCTCAATGGATTGTATATCTGATCTAACCGTGGTACTTAGGGTGCGGAGGTGTTTGGGGGTGGGGTGGGATGGGGGGGGGGGGGGGGTGTACAGTTCGGGGTATCACCGAGGTAAGAAAAGTGGAAGGTATATCTTATTGTGGTATAGCATCGGAAGGTAGGCTTATTCGATCAGATTGTCAATGATAGGTGACGTCGGAGTGTTAATAATCATCAAAACTATTCACAATGACACCAAGCGTCACGCTACGTGGGGTTTACAGCTATACCGAGCTGCAGTGACTCCAGCATCATATACTGACACAAGCTTACAGATTTGCCTTGCCATGTACATACATTACCGCACATAGGCAGCGCATCGGCAAACACACACAAGCACAACACTGCGCTTCAGTTCTTAATAATTTGACTAGTGCCATGAAGCAATTTCTAATATCATCTAAAAACACCCTGTAATAGAAGTACAATTTTTTATTGGTGAATGGCTTGTGTCGTCGATGTCACAGTCACTAGTTGTCAAGGCGTCCCAGTGTTCTATTGACTTACCGTAGGTTGTGCCCGGCTGGGCATGAGTTTAGTCCCAGCGGTAGTTAAGGATAAAACCGCTTAGCATCTTCCTTACCAGTTGATTACACACATTAACTGTGGAAAGTGCATACAATAATTATGTCATTCTACTACAGAAACACTTCAACTAAACATGCACATTAAGTGGTCACAGTGCCTAAACTCTGCCTCGCCCACTACAGGAACACTTCAGCCAAAAATGCACATTAAGTGGTCACAGTGCCTAAACTCTGCCTCGCCCACTACAGAAACACTTCAACCGAAAATGCACATTAAGTGGTCACAGTGCCTAAACTCTGCCTCGGCCACTACAGAAACACTTCAACCAAAAATGCACATTAAGTGGTCACAGTGCCTAAACTCTGCCTCGTCCACTACAGAAACACTTCAACTAAACATGCACATTAAGTGGTCACAGTGCATAAACTCTGCCTCGCTCACTACAGAAACACTTCAAATAAACATGCACATTAAGTGGTCACAGTGCATAAACTCTGCCTCGCTCACTACAGAAACACTTCAACTAAACATGCACATTAAGTGGTCACAGTGCCTAAACGCTGCCTCGCCCACTACAGGAACACTTCAAATAAACATGCACATTAAGTGGTCACAGTGCATAAACTCTGCCTCGCTCACTACAGAAACACTTCAACTAAACATGCACATTAAGTGGTCACAGTGCATAAACTCTGCCTCGCTCACTACAGAAACACTTCAAATAAACATGCACATTAAGTGGTCACAGTGCCTAAACTCTGCCTCGCTCACTACAGGAACACTTCAACTAAACATGCACATTAAGTGGTCACAGTGCATAAACTCTGCCTCGCTCACTACAGGAACACTTCAAATAAACATGCACATTAAGTGGTCACAGTGCCTAAACTCTGCCTCGCTCACTACAGAAACACTTCAACTAAACATGCACATTAAGTGGTCACAGTGCATAAACTCTGCCTCGCTCACTACAGGAACACTTCAACTAAACATGCACATTAAGTGGTCACAGTGCACAAACTCTGCCTCGCTCACTACAGAAACACTTCAACTAAACATGCACATTAAGTGGTCACAGTGCATAAACTCTGCCTCGCTCACTACAGGAACACTTCAACTAAACATGCACATTAAGTGGTCACAGTGCATAAACTCTGCCTCGCTCACTACAGAAACACTTCAACTAAACATGCACATTAAGTGGTCACAGTGCATAAACTCTGCCTCGCTCACTACAGAAACACTTCAACTAAACATGCACATTAAGTGGTCACAGTGCATAAACTCTGCCTCGGCCACTACAGAAACACTTCAACCAAAAATGCACATTAAGTGGTCACAGTGCATAAACTCTGCCTCGCTCACTACAGAAACACTTCAACTAAACATGCACATTAAGTGGTCACAGTGCATAAACTCTGCCTCGCTCACTACAGAAACACTTCAACTAAACATGCACATTAAGTGGTCACAGTGCATAAACTCTGCCTCGCCCACTACAGGAACACTTCAAATAAACATGCACATTAAGTGGTCACAGTGCATAAACTCTGCCTCGCTCACTACAGGAACACTTCAAATAAACATGCACATTAAGTGGTCACAGTGCATAAACTCTGCCTCGCTCACTACAGAAACACTTCAAATAAACATGCACATTAACTGTGTTCTATCACATTGCCAAGAATCTGCCCTATCCACTACAGAAACAATGTCAATCAGTATAAGTCATGCGGTTGGGATCACAGCAATACACAGGCGATTTCCACCAAGTGTTGGAAGTAGATGCTTCAAATGCTTGTTTTAAACATCACTGGACGGCGTGGGTGTGCAATGCGTCATTCACTGAAATCAGATGGTTTTTTACAGTTGTATATAGCGCGTTATCACTAAGACGCGAGCAGTTTTTCACCCAATCCCTCTGTGTCACCACGCACTGGAATTAATGGGTTGCTATTGTTATTAATAGATGGTTGTAAACTAACTAGTTACAAATCCCCTGATACATCTGCCAGCGCGGTAATTGTCTGTACGTCCTCGTCCGGATTAGGGGGGTTTCGGATTACGGAGTCACGGCCACGGAATGAGGTTCTGGTCCGCACTGCACCTGGGTGTGAGTACGCCAGTAGTGACTATCGGATGGGGAGAACAATAAAAAGGCTAAAGTTTGATTATTGCAATAACCATGTCTTATGATCTTCTATCCAGACTTCAAAAACTTCAAAATGCCACCGCAGTTGTCACTAAAACATCCAAATGTACTCACATAACCCCAATATTCTAGTATCTGCATTGGCAGCCGGTTGAAGCCAGAATTCAGTACAGTTTCTACACACTTGTCTTACCCTGTATACACGACCTAGCTCCCCCATACCTTTCTGAGATTCTGTCAACATATATGAAACATTTTGCCTGCCCGTTCTCTCCGCTCCCAGAATCCACATCCTTTGACCAATGATCACTCGAATTTGCAGAACCAGTCCTGTGGAAGAGTCTTCTTTCTCCTATCAAAAATGCTTCATCCTGAGAAGCATTCAAACCTGGACCTACCTCGTCAAAACATTCTGCAACATATAGCTGCAACAAATATTCTGATGGTCATTTTTAAGAACTGTCCGTTTTCACTATGGGTTCCTTTAAATTTGGCGCTTTGAGCCTGCTCTGGGTGGACTATGGATCACAAGAAATATCATGTTCTTCTTCCTCTTTTTATTTAGCATAAAACCTCAAGTCACATTAACATCTGTCATGATTCACAGTATGATAACAATACAGACAACATGAGTACACATTACTGCAGGAATGTACCTTCACGAACAAGACGTCTACCAGGAAATCTAACCTGGTAGTATAAAAAAGTAACGATGTACTCACCCCACGTACTTGCATCTTTTTTCACTCTTCTCTGTTACTAGATATCGTGAATGGCGCCCGGCATGTTTGTCAGTGTTGAAGGCGTTAACAACATGTAAGAGACACCGTCACAAACATGCTGCAATCATCAGTCAAATGCAAAAATATCTGCCTCGATCTCGTGGGTTCCTACGTGGAAACGTAAACTGATATGTTGTTTACTTATGATAGAGGCAACAACAAGATTAATATGTAGGATGCTGTCAAATAGTTGATGGAAAAGGTTCCGTTCATTCCTTTGATCTGAATATATCTCGTGTGTCAATTCTGTTGATTGTATGTGGGTATGCTTGTTGACACAAAGTAATAGAAGCACGTGCATACATGAGTGTGAGACATATGTGCCGATTTAGTTCATATTTGTTATGAAATGTTTTATTACATGGTGATTCAAGTCAAGACATTAATGTAAATACATAATAATTATTATCTGATTAAGGAATTGATAATGCCACTAATTACTGATTAAGGACACCCATTTATTAAAAGTGAAAAAGAGATATTTAAAACAATTGTTCAAGGGATCATCATTAACGGAGGTTGAACCAGAAGTGATCTTTCACGGACATCATTCCCTCACGAATGCCATCTTCCATTTTTGAGGCTTTAAATTTTCAAGCCAATTTTCCGAGTTGGTGCAGTGACCATGGCCAGCCGATATTGAGGCTATGAAGGACTTGTGGCCAGACCGGCCAACGCTGACAAACAGGACACCCAAGTAGAGAAGACGGCCTCCTTGTATGTGAACTATTTTCCTTATTGACAAGCACAGAGGAAAAGTAGATGTTCTAACATTATTTCGCCCTGACAAGTACAAAGGACATGCGACAGATAGATGTTGTCATGCAGCATTAATCTATGATATCAAAACACTAGTTATTTGATATTCTGGTATGTCAGCGTCACTAGAAACCTGACACAACCTTGTTGGCAATGCGTACTGAGACAGGTTATCCGTATTGTGATACGTATTGCGATACGTATTAGTGAGCAATATTAAAGCCTAGTTCTACTCAGAGATGGTGTTTCTACATACCACGATCCTAAAAACACAGATTTAGGTTCTCACATAAGCAACTATCAAAATTAGTTTGGGCAGATTCTGTATTTCACTTGTATACAATTTATAGTCCTGTCGTTGATTTATTACGAACTTTAGTTGCGAATGAAAGTCTATGTAGATTTCTAACTTCAGTCATTACAGAATATACTACATGTCACCTGAGATGAAGTGTTTCAGTTAAAGCTGCACATCCGCTAACAAGATGTGATGTTAAATTCATTGTGCAATCTACGTTTAATATTCTCATTCTGATGCAAAACCACATGGTGGTATCGAGTAGCAAGCGCCTGGTTCTGGGCAGCAAACAGAATTTTCTTTGCAGACTAGCCGACTTTATCGCAACGCATGAAAATGAGACAGGGCGGTTTCATTGACCGACACTTCAATCTTGAACCGCCAACAAACATTAATATCAAGATTTAGTCCGACATTATTAACTCTTGTTCAAAACTAAATAGTGGAAAGGTTCGTTTTCGTCATAAGTGTTGACATTCTTCACAAGAGAATATTCAGAAAAAATACATGTCTATGCAAAAGTACACGGTATATTTGTTTCGTGAAGAGCCTCGTCGTTTACAACGCCCTCGCATTAAAATAATGTTGTTGTTGGTGCACGAGTCGGTGTTGTTTTTGTACTTAGCCAGTACGACTGTGATATATACAGAAACCACTCCTCATACTGGGAGGAAACAGATGCAAACGTCTCAAAACACTGGGAATGTACAAACCAAAACATGGAGGGATTCTGTGACGTGACAATGTTGTTGACGTTTATTTATGATCACAAGTCTATTAATTGCTATATAAGCTATAGTTGAAATATAGAAACAAAAGCGATAGAAAAACAAAACCCAAACAAGCCGAAACCCGATCAGTTAGGAGGCTGCATATTATTGAAGCATTGGTTTTGTGGACTTGAGCAGTATCATCTAGGACAGCGAATGTACCATCTTCGTGTGTATCTCCCCGTATGTATTATCTCAGTATGTTCTGCGTAGGTGTATCCGCTACGTAAGTGTCAGTATAATCTACGTGAGTATCATCTGCGTATGTGTCAATGTATTCTACGTAGGTGTGAATATAATCTACATAGATGTCAACATAAGCTTCGTAGGTGAGTATCATCTACGTATGTGTCAATGTGTTCTACGTAGGTGAGTATCATCTACGTATGTGTCAATGTATTCTACGTAGGTGTGAATATAATCTACATAGATGTCAACATAAGCTTCGTAGGTGAGTATCATCTACGTATGTGTCAATGTGTTCTACGTTGGTGTGAATATAATCTACATAGATATCAGCATAAGCTTCGTAGGTGAGTATCATCTACGTATGTGTCAATGTGTTCTACGTTGGTGTGAATATAATCTACATAGATGTCAACATAAGCTTCGTAGGTGAGTATCATCTACGTATGTGTCAATGTATTCTACGTAGGTGTGAATATAATCTACATAGATGTCAACATAAGCTTCGTAGGTGAGTATCATCTACGTATGTGTCAATGTGTTCTACGTTGGTGTGAATATAATCTACATAGATGTCAACATAAGCTTCGTAGGTGAGTATCATCTACGTATGTGTCAATGTATTCTACGTAGGTGTGAGTATCATCTATGTACGTGTCAATATAATCTTTGTAGGTGAGTATCACCTACGTATATGCCAATATAATCTTTGAAGGTGTGCGTATCATCTATGAAGAAGAAAGTGTTGTCAACATCAATGGTAGTATCATCAACGTATGCTCTTCGTAGATGGAAGCATAATTTTCGAAACTCGAAGTGTAATCTTCGTAGACGGAAGTATAATCTTCATTGAAGGTTGTGGCACACCGTCAACAAAAGACTATTATAAGTGAAATTTTCATTTGTTATTTGTTTGTTTTGGTTTTTTTACTGATCTGACTAACTGCACCGCGTCAACATTAACAGAAATGTACATTTCGTAATCCCGTGGGGAAATCAACAATTTCAAACAAAATAGAATTGTTGAAATAGTTTGGTCTTCAGTCGCCAGCCGAGTTCATGTTTCATGACGTAAAGGACGAAAATGATGTGTATTTCACAATCAGGTTGTACATTTCAGTTTGTAGGTAGACCGCTATGACTCACTTCATGTTGTGCTTTCAGGCTTTCAACGCCAGGTCGGACAAATAAGTCAATGAACGAGTCCTGACAATGTTGTGAGAAAAGAAGGTGTCCATTTTCTTTCGTTGTTGTATTAAGAGATTTATGTCAAGGGCAGCCAAGGAAACGCTGTGCGGAGAACTAACGCCTTGGATAGCTGCCACAAACACGTCAGCTTTTCATATTAGTTTTAGCATTGCCAACAATATGATGGATTACCAGTATAAACCCTAGATGCAAATGTGATATATATATATAAAGTTCAGTAGTTGGTTTTAACTCACAATCATGGCAGTATGTTCACGAACACAAGCAATATCAACAACAATCAATATGCAATAGCTGACAGATTAGAATTATATTTATGTGTACATATGGTGGTATGTTGTGAGCTGGACAATATTGACATGAAACACCATATGTTCTTTGAGTATTTTACTTGTGACTCGAAACCTTTCAAGAAAGATGAACCTGTCAGTTGGCACCGTCGTCAAGGTCAACTGTTTCCACGTCTTATCTCACTGGCCAGCATCGTATGTTAACGTCAACGTCAACGTCGAAATCAACCACTACCTAACTATAAACTATGAAGAGAACATTTCACCACCACCCTCGATTACCCAGATAACATCTCGGTGCCATGGGTAGTGTTGGTTGCCCAGCGACGGGATGAGAAATGACTAGTCCCCGTTCATGCTCTGTGGCACAGTTTGTTGGCCATCTTGTCGTATCATGGAGGAAATACTTGTGGACATAGGAAGCCCTGTGGACTGAGTGGGGGTCCAGGAGCATGTATTCGTTAGCGAGGAACATGTATTCGTTCCTTCCAATCCCATGTCAGCACCCCGTGTATGATGGCCTGTATTCAAGCAATTGTGAGTTTATCAAAGTCTGACACCTGCAACTGATCATGTTTTAGTAACTAGGCTGCCTGATTGACAGTGATATACCGTAAAACCCGTCCTTTGTACAACTTAAAACAATCATTCAGGTATTGGAAACGTACATATATTATTTAGTTACACTTCACATTAAAATTACTAGCAGCACACAGTGTTTATTACACGCGGTGTGAGTCATCCTAATGATCTGATGGCGGTCACTGACACACTTACCGACACTGACAACAATGATCTGTCACTCATCCGATGTGGTAAAACCAGCGTCATCAGTGTGATAATAGTATAGCCAGCGAACAGTGTGAAATGTTGGAGTCTTTATGTATGACCAAGTATTACACATTGAACGTTGGGGCGATATGTGGTAGTATGACAGTATAAACGTTGTGAATGTATGAGACTAAGACGTGATGGTGGTATGATAGTCAAATCGCTGTGACAATATGACAGTATACACATAATGCCGGTATAACACTAACAGTTAATGTTGTGGTGGTATGACAGTATAAACGTTGTGAATGTATGAGACTAAGATGTGATGGTGGTATGATAGTCAAATCGCTGTGACAATATGACAGTATACACATAATGCCAACACTAACAGTTAATGTTGTGCTGGTATGACAGTATAAACGTTGTGAATGTATGAGACTAAGACGTGATGGTGGTATGATAGTCAAATCGCTGTGACAATATGACAGTATACACATAATGCCGGTATAACACTAACAGTTAATGTTGTGCTGGTATGACAGTATAAACGTTGTGAATGTATGAGACTAAGACGTGGTGGTGGTATGATAGTCAAATCGCTGTGACAATATGACAGTATACACATAATGCCGGTATAACACTAACAGTTAATGTTGTGCTGGTATGACAGTATAAACGTTGTGAATGTATGAGACTAAGACGTGATGGTGGTATGATAGTCAAATCGCTGTGACAATATGACAGTATACACATAATGCCGGTATAACACTAACAGTTAATGTTGTGCTGGTATGACAGTATAAACGTTGTGAATGTATGAGACTAAGACGTGATGGTGGTATGATAGTCAAATCGCTGTGACAATATGACAGTATACACATAATGCCAACACTAACAGTTAATGTTGTGCTGGTTTGACAGTATAAGCATGGTGACAGTGTGACAGTATGCACATCGTGATGGTATGACAGTATAAACCTAGTGAAGGTATGATAGTACAACCGTTCTGGGAACATGACAGTATGAAAGTCGTGGTGGTATAACATTATAAATGTGGCGGGGGCATGGCAGTGTAAACGTCGTCTCGGGTTGACGGTATGTCTTGGCAGCATAACAGTATAAATGCCGTGGCGGTATGGCAGTATAAACGTGTAGCTGCATGTGGTGATATGACAGTATAAACACTTTGGCGGTATGACAGTATAAACATTGTAGGGGTATGACAGTATAAACGTCGTCGGGGTATGACAGTATGTACGTCGTGACATTGAAAGAACACATGCGTTGCCTGACGATGCAATATGGCGGTGATGGATACCATGAGGTTTTGCTAACACATAGTATTAGCGCTATGTTGAAAGTGATTCACAAACACATGTTCATGATGTAGCCTTAATTGTAAGATCGACCCTGCTTTAAGCAGATTTCTTATGGAGGTGAAAGATGTTGACTTTTATCATTAACTGCAAACAGAAACAATATCATTTGTAAGCATGCGGATATGGTCCATTACTTCAATTAAACTGAACTGAAAGAACCAGCCGTTTTGTACTTACATCCATGCATACATCGAAATATTTATACAGCGCTAAAATCAAATACGCTCTACTCTAAAGCGCTTTGAGTTCCACATCTATACAGTGAGATGCAGCAGACTTTGCTAAACAGATGCGTTTTAGTCTGGTTTTGAAGAGTGAGAGTTCTAGTGAGGCCCGTGTGTTGGCTGGAAGTTTGTTCCATGAAAGGTGCTGCTGATGGATAAGACCGTTGGTTGTAAGTCTTGGTTCTGGAGCTTGGTAGCTCAGTAGATGGTTGTCAGCTCACCGCAGACCCCACCGAAGTTGGCATGGCTGGATAGGACTTGAGATGTAGAAAGGAGCATGATTGTGGAGAGACTGGAATGTGAGAAGCAGAATCTTGTTAATGGTTCGGTATCGAACAGGCCGCCAATGAAGTCTCTTCAAGACAGGGGTGATGTGCTCGAACGTGCGAGTAAGGGTGACTACACGAGCCGCTGCATTCTGGACCTGCTGCAGTTTCTTGACAAAATGACCTGGGAGACCGTAGAGGAGTGAGTTGCAGTAGTCAGGGCGAGATGTGATGTAGGCCTGAACTGATGCTGCTGCTGCTGTTATCTCTTCTACATATCTTCGGATCTTTCCAATATTTCTGATACGGTAGTAGGGGCTGTCTGCAGATTGCTTTGACATAATTCTCAAACGTCATGTGAGAATCAAAGATCACTCCAAGATTACGCTTCCGTGGTCAGGCTGACAACACAATCATCTATGGAGAACTGAGGCAGACTCGAAGTTGGTGCAGTCCGCTTGGGAGCCATGATCAACACCTCAGTCTTGTCCTAAGTCAACTTGAGGAAATCATTATTCATCCAGTTTTTAAATGTTCCATGTACCTCTGAGCCGAACAGGTTTTTTCAAAAGATAGTTGATCAAAAGGTTTAAAGGACAGGTACAGCAGGTACAGGTACAGCTGTGAGACATCCGCATAGAAGTGGAAGGTGAAGTTGTGGACTCTGGCTGTGTCACCAAGTGGAGAAGTGTAGATAATGAACAGAATTGGGCCATGTACCAATCCCTGCGGGCCTCCAAAGCAAAGAATTCTTGGATGTGGAAATATCTAGCCTGGCCTGCTGATGTCTGTTTGTCATGTAGGAGTTGGCCCACTGAAGAGCGTGTCCTCTGATATCATTCCGCTATTCCAGGATGTTGAGCAGGATGTCATGGTCGATGGTGCCAAATGCTACAGATAGGTCTAGCAGGACCATGATAGCTGCACCGTCCCTGTCTACTGTCTGCAAGATGTCTTTTTGGACCTTGGTGAGTGCTGTCTCTGTGTTGTGCATGTCCCGGTATGTTGACTGCATTTCTTCATAGCACCACTGCTTGTCATGTGTTGTTTAATTTTTTTCAGCATTAACACGGTCAGTCACCTTTGACACAAACGAGAGACTGGACACTGGGCGATAGTTCTTCAGAATGCATTGGTTGAGATTGGGCTGTTTCAACAGTGGAGATATTATTGCTTCCTTCTTGGCAGCAGGAACAGTCACCTGTGTCAATGAAGTATTTACAAGGTGTGTAAAGAAAGGAATCACTGCAGTTTGACATTGTTTCAGTAGCCATGTCGGCATCGGATCCAGTGTGCACGACTGTTTTTAGTAAGTTCTCTGGTTTCCCCTTCGCTCGTGGGAGGAAATGACCATAGGTGATGTGATGCTTGTCACTGAGCCTCTGGGTGTGGAGAGAGTGAGTCTCTAGAGGGAGCCAGGTTGTGCAGGGAATCTCTGATTTGTATGATCTTGTCACCAAAGTATTTGAGGAATAGTTTGCACAGTTCATCTAGGGGTGAACGTGAAGGCAGTGCTCTACTTCATCTTTGAAGAGGCGATTGTTGGAGATATGAAAGATGTCTTTCCGGGATGATAGGTTTGTAATGATTCTGCATTGTGCATTTCTTTGTGAATTTAAAGACCAGACTTGACCATACGTCACTCCAGTTTTCGACGTTTGCGTCATATCATTATATCACGGAGCATCATTATGGACAGTGACTGTGCAGTCTTTCAGAGGGGTGTGGTCATTTACATCATCTCTGACGGCGGTTTTGTACAACTGGATAGTCTGATACACAGAAGTTCTCGAAATTGTTCTTCGCAGAGCAAATGTCGGGGTTGAAGCTGTCAACAGAGATGTTCTCCCTGTATGAAACAGACTTCCTGTCGTGTTTAGGAACCATGACACTTGCCGTGAAGACCACCGCCCAGTAGTCTGATTTCACAGAGTGGTCGTTCCTCATCCCTTCAACTCTCAGCCCATTCTGTCATTCTGTCTTGTGATCACCAGGTCCAGAGTGTGACCTTTACTGTGGGATAGCTTCCTGACATGCTGCACCAAATCACGGTCTTGAACAGTGATTAAAACGTCTGACCCATCCTTGTTCCCCTGGGAATCTACATGAAAGTTAAAATGTCTCTGTTAGAGCCAAAATGTCTAACTTGTTGTCAGTGATAAGGTCATGAATGGATTGGGCCTTGTCAGTTTTTGAGTCATGAACTTTAGCTGATCGAGTATTCAATAAACATAACTTTACATTGTGGTTCTTGAAAGTTGTGCGGTTATTACACCCTTAAATACCAGTTTCTCGCTACTTCTAAGACAGGGTCACAGTATTTCAACTCGGGTGATCAATATGCTCACGTCCCTCGAATCCAGTTCAAACCTCCAGCTCCAAAACAACAACATGTATTTTTCAGTGGATAATTATTCCCAAAGTCATCACTTGACGCCCGCAGACACCTAGAAAAATATATACAGTATCACAGGAGTGCAGGCCTGCAGATATATGACACCTATCCATATCCTAGGAAAACATGACCATACTGCACACACTATATTCTACAGGGAACCATGCAATATTTACTCAAACTCTTAATGATACAACATTGACAGATCAGTATTGATTGATGATCGATCACTTCAGTTGATTAATTGATGCCTGTCAGGCGGTCGACACATGCACACATGTTGGGTGTGCGTGGGAGGTGATACGCGACGTCCATACATTTGTTCCCACTCCGAGGGGATGCCGCGTTGTTGTCCAGAATCCCAGCAAACCTGGGACACATGCCACAAGCTCATAGGTCATTGCCCCTCACAGCTTGGACCTTTGTTCCTAATATCAGTCACACCACTGTCCGTTTATACGCGATTATCTATATACCACCGTCAGATGTCACAATATTGCCTAGTACAGCATTAAAACATACAACAATCATAAATACTGCGAGGAAAATGCGGTGTCATATTTCGGTACCGTTCTTAACGGCAGTGTAAAGAAAGGCCTGAAGTTACACACCTTTATGAATAAATGGAGACATTACGTAGTTTTATCAAACCTTCACAACACAAGACAAACACAGGGCAAAGTAGACAACAAGGACAAGAAAGACAGAAAGGCAAAGTAGACACAACGGACAAGAAAGACGACACATTGACACACTGAATAAGCTACACGCAAGGCAGTTCCAAAAAGTACGCAGGCAGGCACAGGACCAGGTAGACACTGGAGCATTTAGCCATTATCCTAAGGTAGACATAGGACAAGCTAGGCATAGACGCAGGACAAGTTAGACACAGGAAAGGGCAGGCACAGGACAAGGTAGATACACGACACGATAGACACGAGACAAAGAAAACACAAGACAGAATAGACACAGGGCATGTTAGACACTGGACAAGGTGTACATAGGACAAGGTAAACATAGACACATAGCAAGATAGACACTGACCAAGATAGACACTGAACAAGATATACACTGAACAAGATAGACACTGGACAAGACGGACACGGAGCAAGAGAGACACAAGACGAGGAACACGCAGAACATGATAGACACGGGATAATAAGGACACTGGACAAGATAAATACTGTTTAAGATAGACACAGGACAAAACAGACATAGGACAAGGCAGAAACTGACAAGATAGACAAAGTACAAGGTAGACACTGTACAAGAAAAGGCACATGAGACAATGACACAATGCAAGATGGACATCGTCTTTGTACTTTAAGTTAGAAACAGAATTTGACGTGCAAACTACAAAAAAAACACATAGTCGAGGACATGGTGTAACGGTATTTGGTAATTATTCCCCCAGCATCAGGAAATGAGGATATTACTGGAATGTTCTATGATCACGGTGTTCCGGGAAGGTGACTGATGTGTGTGTAACTCGTCTCAGAAGACCCTGGGGCGGGCGAGAGGACAGCAAGTGCCATCAATTGTCTTATGAAGGAACGCCCAGATTTATGGATGTCTTCTGACTGCGCGTGTCGGTTTCTTGACAAACTATGCTTTTGTACATCAGTATACGATCCTTCTAACAATTAAAACTAGTATTGCTTGTCAAAGATACAGTTATGAAAGCTTTTAACCGGAAGGACTTCAGTGACTTTCAAACAAGCTGTCCAACCTGTCAAATACATAGCAATGTCAAGGCCACTTACTGCACTCACAATATATTAACTATCAAAATTAAAAATAAAAACTAAAGTTGCTGCATTTGGCACAAAACACACAATCCAATATTCAAATGAACAATGCAGGGCAGAATGTTAATATCTTAGACAGAAACAATTACTTACGTTTGCGTTTGGTAAAAAATGTAAATTTAAACACTGAGTGGAATCCCTTGTGAAAAAAGGTGAAAGAGCACAAGTATGTAGTCTCTCATTTGAGATGATCAAACTGTCTGCTGCAGCATTTTCAACAGTGAAATAAATATTAGGAATGACCGTGTTCTGTTGAGACATACCCGGTGTTGTGTTGAGACATGCACAGTGTTCTGTTGAGACATACACCGTGCTCTGTTGAGACATACACAGTGTTCTGTTGAGACATACACCGTGTCCTGTTGAGACATATACAGTGTTTTGTTGAGACATACACCGTGGTCTGTTGAGACATACACAGTGTTGTGTTGAGACATACACCGTCTGGTGGTGAGACATACACAGTGTTGTGTTGAGACATACACCGTGTTCTGTTGAGACATACACAGTGTTCTGTTGAGACATACACCGTGTCCTGTTGAGACATATACAGTGTTTTGTTGAGACATACACCGTGTTCTGTTGAGACATATACAGTGTTGTGTTGAGACATACACCGTCTGGTGGTGAGACATACACAGTGTTGTGTTGAGACATACACCGTCTTCTGTTGAGACATACACAGTGTTCTGTTGAGACATACACCGTGTCCTGTTGAGACATACACAGTGTTGTGTTGAGACATACACAGTGTTGTGTTGAGACATACACCGTGATCTGTTGAGACATACACAGTGTTGTGTTGAGACATACACAGTGTTCTGTTGAGACATACACCGTGCTCTGTTGAGACATACACCGTGCTCTGTTGAGACATACACAGTGTTGTGTTGAGACATACACAGTGTTGTGTTGAGACATACACCGTGCTCTGTTGAGACATACACAGTGTTCTGTTGAGACATACACCGTGTCCTGTTGAGACATACACAGTGTTCTGTTGAGACATACACCGTGCTCTGTTGAGACATATACAGTGTTTTGTTGAGACATACACCGTCTGGTGGTGAGACATACACCGTGTCCTGTTGAGACATACACAGTGTTCTGTTGAGACATACACAGTGTTGTGTTGAGACATACACAGTGTTGTGTTGAGACATACACCGTGCTCTGTTGAGACATACACAGTGTTCTGTTGAGACATACACCGTGTCCTGTTGAGACATACACAGTGTTCTGTTGAGACATACACCGTGCTCTGTTGAGACATATACAGTGTTTTGTTGAGACATACACCGTCTGGTGGTGAGACATACACCGTGTCCTGTTGAGACATACACAGTGTTCTGTTGAGACATACACAGTGTTGTGTTGAGACATACACCGTGCTCTGTTGAGACATACACAGTGTTGTGTTGAGACATACATCGTGGTCTGTTGAGACATACACAGTGTTCTGTTGAGACATACACCGTGTCCTGTTGAGACATACACAGTGTTGTGTTGAGACATACACCGTGGTCTGTTGAGACATATACAGTGTTGCGTTGAGACATACACCGTGGTCTGTTGAGACATACACAGTGTTGTGTTGAGACATACACAGTGTTGTGTTGAGACATATACAGTGTTGTGTTGAGACATACACCGTCTGGTGGTGAGACAGACACCGTGTCCTGTTGAGACATACACCGTGCTCTGTTGAGACAAACACCGTGCTCTGTTGAGACATACACAGCGTTGTGTTGAGACATACACAGTGTTGTGTTGAGACATACACCGTGTTCTGTTGAGACATACACCGTGTTCTGTTGAGACATACACAGTGTTGTGTTGAGACATACACAGTGTTGTGTTGAGACATACACCGTGTTCTGTTGAGACATACACCGTGCTCTGTTGAGACATACACAGTGTTGTGTTGAGACATACACCGTGTTCTGTTGAGACATACACCGTGTCCTGTTGAGACATACACCGTGCTCTGTTGAGACATACACCGTGTTCTGTTGAGACATACACAGTGTTGTGTTGAGACATACACCGTGTCCTGTTGAGACATACACCGTGCTCTCTTGAGACATACACCGTCTGGTGGTGAGACATGCACCGTGTCCTGTTGAGACATACACCGTCTGGTGGTGAGACATACACCGTCTGGTGTTGAGACATACACCGTGTCCTGTTGAGACATACACCGTCTGGTGTTGAGACATGCACCGTGTCCTGTTGAGACATACACCGTCTGGTGGTGAGACATACACCGTGTCCTGTTGAGACATACAACGTCTGATGGTGAGACATACACCGTGTCCTGTTGAGACATACACCGTCTGGTGTTGAGACATGCACCGTGTCCTGTTGAGACATACACCGTCTGGTGGTGAGACATACACCGTGTCCTGTTGAGACATACACCGTCTGGTGGTGAGACATGCACCGTGGTCTGTTGAGACATACACCGTGCTTTGTTGAGACATACACCGTCTGGTGTTGAGACATACACCGTGCTCTGTTGAGACATACACCGTCTGGTGTTGAGACATGCACCGTGTCCTGTTGAGACATACACCGTCTGGTGGTGAGACATGCACAGTGCTCTGTTGAGACATACACCGTCTGGTGGTGAGACATGCACCGTGCTCTGTTGAGACATACACCGTCTGGTGGTGAGACATGCACCGTGCTCTGTTGAGACATACACCGTCTGGTGTTGAGACATGCACCGTGTCCTGTTGAGACATACACCGTCTGGTGGTGAGACATACACCGTGTCCTGTTGAGACATACACCGTGCTCTGTTGAGACATACACCGTGCTCTGTTGAGACATACACAGTGTTGTGTTGAGACATACACCGTGCTCTGTTGAGACATACACCGTGCTCTGTTGAGACATACACAGTGTTGTGTTGAGACATACACCGTGCTCTGTTGAGACATACACCGTGTCCTGTTGAGACATACACCGTCTGGTGTTGAGACATACACCGTTTCCTGTTGAGACATACACCGTCTGGTGGTGAGACATGCACCGTGCTCTGTTGAGACATACACCGTCTGGTGGTGAGACATGAACCGTGCTCTGTTGAGACATACACCGTCTGGTGGTGAGACATGCACCGTGCTCTGTTGAGACATACACCGTCTGGTGTTGAGACATACACCGTGTCCTGTTGAGACATACACCGTCTGGTGTTGAGACATACACCGTGTCCTGTTGAGACATACACTGTCTGGTGTTGAGACATGCACCGTGTCCTGTTGAGACATACACCGTCTGGTGGTGAGACATGCACCGTGCTCTTTAGAGACATACACCGTCTGGTGGTGAGACATGCACCGTGCTCTGTTGAGAAATACACCGTCTGGTGGTGAGACATGCACCGTGCTCTGTTGAGACATACACCGTCTGGTGGTGAGACATGCACCGTGCTCTGTTGAGACATACACCGTCTGGTGTTGAGACATGCACCGTGTCCTGTTGAGACATACACCGTCTGGTTGTGAGACATACACCATGTCCTGTTGAGACATACACCGTCTGGTGGTGAGACATGCACCGTGCTCTGTTGAGACATATACAGTGTTGTGTTTAGACATACACAGTGTTCTGTTGAGACATACACCGTGTCCTGTTGAGACATATACAGTGTTCTGTTGAGACATACACAGTGTTGTGTTGAGACATACACAGTGTTCTGTTGAGATATACACCGTGTCCTGTTGAGACATACACCGTGTTCTGTTGAGACATACACAGTGTTGTGTTGAGACATACACCATGCTCTGTTGAGACATACACAGTGTTGTGTTGAGACATACACCGTGTCCTGTTGAGACATACACAGTGTTGTGTTGAGACATACACAGTGTCCTGTTGAGACATATACAGTGTTGTGTTGAGACATACACCGTGGTCTGTTGAGACATATACAGTGTTCTGTTGAGACATACACCGTGTCCTGTTGAGACATACACCGTCTGGTGGTGAGACATACACCGTGTCCTGTTGAGACATACACCGTGCTCTGTTGAGACATACACCGTGCTCTGTTGAGACATACACAGTGTTGTGTTGAGACATACACCGTGCTCTGTTGAGACATACACCGTGCTCTGTTGAGACATACACAGTGTTGTGTTGAGACATACACCGTGCTCTGTTGAGACATACACCGTGTCCTGTTGAGACATACACCGTCTGGTGTTGAGACATACACCGTGTCCTGTTGAGACATACACCGTCTGGTGGTGAGACATGCACCGTGCTCTGTTGAGACATACACCGTCTGGTGGTGAGACATGCACCGTGCTCTGTTGAGACATACACCGTCTGGTGGTGAGACATGCACCGTGCTCTGTTGAGACATACACCGTCTGGTGTTGAGACATACACCGTGTCCTGTTGAGACATACACCGTCTGGTGTTGAGACATACACCGTGTCCTGTTGAGACATACACCGTCTGGTGTTGAGACATACACCGTGTCCTGTTGAGACATACACCGTCTGGTGGTGAGACATGCACCGTGCTCTGTTGAGACATACACCGTCTGGTGGTGAGACATGCACCGTGCTCTGTTGAGAAATACACCGTCTGGTGGTGAGACATGCACCGTGCTCTGTTGAGACATACACCGTCTGGTGGTGAGACATGCACCGTGCTCTGTTGAGACATACACCGTCTGATGTTGAGACATGCACCGTGTCCTGTTGAGACATACACCGTCTGGTGGTGAGACATACACCATGTCCTGTTGAGACATACACCGTCTGGTGGTGAGACATGCACCGTGCTCTGTTGAGACAAATACAGTGTTGTGTTTAGACATACACAGTGTTCTGTTGAGACATACACCGTGTCCTGTTGAGACATATACAGTGTTCTGTTGAGACATACACAGTGTTGTGTTGAGACATACACAGTGTTCTGTTGAGACATACACCGTGTCCTGTTGAGACATACACCGTGTTCTGTTGAGACATACACAGTGTTGTGTTGAGACATACACCATGCTCTGTTGAGACATACACAGTGTTGTGTTGAGACATACACCGTGTCCTGTTGAGACATACACAGTGTTGTGTTGAGACATACACAGTGTCCTGTTGAGACATATACAGTGTTGTGTTGAGACATACACCGTGGTCTGTTGAGACATATACAGTGTTCTGTTGAGACATACACCGTGTCCTGTTGAGACATATACAGTGTTGTGTTGAGACATACACCGTGTCCTGTTGAGACATATACAGTGTTGTGTTGAGACATACACCGTGGTCTGTTGAGACATATACAGTGTTGCGTTGAGACATACACCGTGGTCTGTTGAGACATACACAGTGTTGTGTTGAGACATACACAGTGTTCTGTTGAGACATATACAGTGTTGTGTTGAGACATACACCGTCTGGTGGTGAGACATACACCGTGTCCTGTTGAGACATGCACCGTGCTCTGTTGAGACATACACCGTGCTCTGTTGAGACATACACAGTGTTGTGTTGAGACATACACAGTGTTGTGTTGAGACATACACCGTGTTCTGTTGAGACATACACCGTGTTCTGTTGAGACATACACATTGTTGTGTTGAGACATACACAGTGCTCTGTTGAGACATACACCGTGTTCTGTTGAGACATACACCGTGCTCAATTGAGACATACACAGTGTTGTGTTGAGACATACACCGTCTTGTGTTGAGACATGCACCGTGTGGTGTTGAGACATGCACCGTGTCCTGTTGAGACATACACCGTCTGGTGGTGAGACATACACCGTGTCCTGTTGAGACATACGCCGTCTGGTGTTGAGACATGCACCGTGTCCTGTTGAGACATACACCGTCTGGTGGTGAGACATACACCGTGTCCTGTTGAGACATACGCCGTCTGGTGTTGAGACATGCACCGTGTCCTGTTGAGACATACACCGTCTGGTGTTGAGACATGCACCGTGTCCTGTTGAGACATACACCGTCTGGTGGTGAGACATACACCGTGTCCTGTTGAGACATACACCGTCTGGTGGTGAGACATGCACCGTGCTCTGTTGAGACATACACCGTGCTCTGTTGAGACATACACCGTCTGGTGTTGAGACATACACCGTGCTCTGGTGAGACATACACCGTCTGGTGTTGAGACATGCACCGTGTCCTGTTGAGACATACACCGTCTGGTGGTGAGACATGCACCGTGTCCTGTTGAGACATACACCGTCTGGTGGTGAGACATACACCATGTCCTGTTGAGACATACACCGTCTGGTGGTGAGACATGCACCGTGTCCTGTTGAGACATACACCGTCTGGTGGTGAGACATATACAGTGTTCTGTTGAGACATATACAGTGTTCTGTTGAGACATACACAGTGTTGTGTTGAGACATACACCGTCTGGTGTTGAGACATGCACCGTGTCCTGTTGAGACATACACCGTCTGGTGGTGAGACATACACCGTGTCCTGTTGAGACATACACCGTCTGGTGGTGAGACATGCACCGTGCTCTGTTGAGACATATACAGTGTTGTGTTGAGACATACACAGTGTTCTGTTGAGACATACACCGTGTCCTGTTGATACATATACAGTGTTCTGTTGAGACATACACAGTGTTCTGTTGAGACATACACCGTGCTCTGTTGAGACATATACAGTGTTGTCTTGAGACATACACAGTGTTCTGTTGAGACATATCCCGTGTCCTGTTGAGACATACACCGTGTTCTGTTGAGACATACACAGTGTTCTGTTGAGACATACACCGTGCTCTGTTGAGACATACACAGTGTTGTGTTGAGACATACACCGTGTACTGTTGAGACATATACAGTGTTGTGTTGAGACATACACCGTGTACTGTTGAGACATATACAGTGTTGTGTTGACACATACACCGTGCTCTGTTGAGACATACACCGTGGTCTGTTGAGACATATACAGTGTTGCGTTGAGACATACACCGTGGTCTGTTGAGACATACACAGTGTTCTGTTGAGACATACACCGTGTCCTGTTGATACATATACAGTGTTCTGTTGAGACATACACAGTGTGCTGTTGAGACATACACCGTGCTCTGTTGAGACATATACAGTGTTGTCTTGAGACATACACAGTGTTCTGTTGAGACATATCCCGTGTCCTGTTGAGACATACACCGTGTTCTGTTGAGACATACACAGTGTTCTGTTGAGACATACACCGTGCTCTGTTGAGACATACACAGTGTTGTGTTGAGACATACACCGTGTACTGTTGAGACATATACAGTGTTGTGTTGAGACATACAACGTGGTCTGTTGAGACATATACAGTGTTGTGTTGAGACATACACCGTCTTGTGTTGAGACATATACAGTGTTGTGTTGAGACATACACAGTGTTGTGTTGAGACATACACCGTGCTCTGTTGAGACATACACAGTGTTGTGTTGAGACATACAACGTGGTCTGTTGAGACATATACAGTGTTGTGTTGAGACATACACCGTCTTGTGTTGAGACATATACAGTGTTCTGTTGAGACATACACAGTGTTGTGTTGAGACATACACCGTGTACTGTTGAGACATATACAGTGTTGTGTTGAGACATACACCGTGGTCTGTTGAGACATATACAGTGTTGCGTTGAGACATACAACGTGGTCTGTTGAGACATACACAGTGTTGTGTTGAGACATACACAGTGTTTTGTTGAGACATACACAGTGTTGTGTTGAGACATACACCGTCTGGTGGTGAGACATACACCGTGTCCTGTTGAGACATACACCGTGGTCTGTTGAGACATACACCGTGCTCTGTTGAGACATACACAGTGTTGTGTTGAGACATACACAGTGTTGTGTTGAGACATACACCGTGTTCTGTTGAGACATACACCGTGTTCTGTTGAGACATACACAGTGTTGTGTTGAGACATACACAGTGTTGTCTTGAGACATACACCGTGTCCTGTTGAGACATACACCGTGCTCTGTTGAGACATACACAGTGTTGTGTTGAGACATACACAGTGTTGTGTTGAGACATACACCGTGTTCTGTTGAGACATACACAGTGTTGTGTTGAGACATACACCGTGTCCTGTTGAGACATACACCGTCTGGTGGTGAGACATGCACCGTGCTCTGTTGAGACATACACCGTGCTCTGTTGAGACATACACCGTCTGGTGTTGAGACATACACCGTGCTCTGTTGAGACATACACCGTCTGGTGTTGAGACATGCACCGTGTCCTGTTGAGACATACACCGTCTGGTGGTGAGACATGCACCGTGCTCTGTTGAGACATACACCGTCTGGTGGTGAGACATGCACCGTGCTCTGTTGAGACATACACCGTCTGGTGTTGAGACATATACAGTGTTGTCTTGAGACATACACAGTGTTCTGTTGAGACATATCCCGTGTCCTGTTGAGACATACACCGTGTTCTGTTGAGACATACACAGTGTTCTGTTGAGACATACACCGTGCTCTGTTGAGACATACACAGTGTTGTGTTGAGACATACACAGTGTTCTGTTGAGACATATCCCGTGTCCTGTTGAGACATACACCGTGTTCTGTTGAGACATACACAGTGTTCTGTTGAGACATACACCGTGCTCTGTTGAAACATACACAGTGTTGTGTTGAGACATACACCGTGTACTGTTGAGACATATACAGTGTTGTGTTGAGACATACACCGTGGTCTGTTGAGACATATACAGTGTTGCGTTGAGACATACACAGTGTTCTGTTGAGACATATACAGTGTTGTGTTCAGACATACACCGTCTGGTGTTGAGACATACACCGTGGTCTGTTGAGACATATACAGTGTTGCGTTGAGACATACACCGTGTTCTGTTGAGACATACACAGTGTTCTGTTGAGACATACACCGTGCTCTGTTGAAACATACACAGTGTTGTGTTGAGACATACACCGTGTACTGTTGAGACATATACAGTGTTGTGTTGAGACATACACCGTGGTCTGTTGAGACATACACAGTGTTGTGTTCAGACATACACAGTGTTTTGTTGAGACATACACAGTGTTGTGTTGAGACATACACCGTCTGGTGGTGAGACATACACCGTGTCCTGTTGAGACATACACCGTGGTCTGTTGAGACATACACCGTGCTCTGTTGAGACATACACAGTGTTGTGTTGAGACATACACAGTGTTGTGTTGAGACCTACTCCGTGTTCTGTTGAGACATACACCGTGTTCTGTTGAGACATACACAGTGTTGTGTTGAGACATACACAGTGTTGTCTTGAGACATACACCGTGTCCTGTTGAGACATACACCGTGCTCTGTTGAGACATACACAGTGTTGTGTTGAGACATACACAGTGTTGTGTTGAGACATGCACAGTGTTCTGTTGAGACATACACAGTGTTGTGTTGAGACATACACCGTGTCCTGTTGAGACATACACCGTCTGGTGGTGAGACATGCACCGTGCTCTGTTGAGACATACACCGTGCTCTGTTGAGACATACACCGTCTGGTGTTGAGACATACACCGTGCTCTGTTGAGACATACACCGTCTGGTGTTGAGACATGCACCGTGTCCTGTTGAGACATACACCGTCTGGTGGTGAGACATGCACCGTGCTCTGTTGAGACATACACCGTCTGGTGGTGAGACATGCACCGTGCTCTGTTGAGACATACACCGTCTGGTGTTGAGACATGCACCGTGTCCTGTTGAGACATACACCGTCTGGTGGTGAGACATATACAGTGTTCTGTTGAGACATATACAGTGTTCTGTTGAGACATACACAGTGTTGTGTTGAGACATACACCGTCTGGTGTTGAGACATGCACCGTGTCCTGTTGAGACATACACCGTCTGGTGGTGAGACATACACCGTGTCCTGTTGAGACATACACCGTCTGGTGGTGAGACATGCACCGTGCTCTGTTGAGACATATACAGTGTTGTGTTGAGACATACACAGTGTTCTGTTGAGACATACACCGTGTCCTGTTGATACATATACAGTGTTCTGTTGAGACATACACAGTGTTCTGTTGAGACATACACCGTGCTCTGTTGAGACATATACAGTGTTGTCTTGAGACATACACAGTGTTCTGTTGAGACATATCCCGTGTCCTGTTGAGACATACACCGTGTTCTGTTGAGACATACACAGTGTTCTGTTGAGACATACACCGTGCTCTGTTGAGACATACACAGTGTTGTGTTGAGACATACACCGTGTACTGTTGAGACATACACAGTGTTCTGTTGAGACATACACCGTGGTCTGTTGAGACATATACAGTGTTGCGTTGAGACATACACCGTGTACTGTTGAGACATACACAGTGTTGTGTTGAGACATACACCGTGCTCTGTTGAGACATACACAGTGTTGTGTTGAGACATACACCGTGTACTGTTGAGACATATACAGTGTTGTGTTGAGACATACACCGTGGTCTGTTGAGACATATACAGTGTTGCGTTGAGACATACACCGTGTCCTGTTGAGACATATACAGTGTTGTGTTGAGACATACACCGTGGTCTGTTGAGACATATACAGTGTTGCGTTGAGACATACACCGTGGTCTGTTGAGACATACACAGTGTTGTGTTGAGACATACACAGTGTTTTGTTGAGACATACACAGTGTTGTGTTGAGACATACACCGTCTGGTGGTGAGACATACACCGTGTCCTGTTGAGACATACACCGTGGTCTGTTGAGACATACACCGTGTTCTGTTGAGACATACACAGTGTTGTGTTGAGACATACACAGTGTTCTGTTGAGACATACACCGTGTTCTGTTGAGACATACGCCGTGTTCTGTTGAGACATACACAGTGTTGTGTTGAGACATACACAGTGTTTTGTTGAGACATACACCGTGTCCTGTTGAGACATACACCGTGTTCTGTTGAGACATACACAGTGTTGTGTTGAGACATACACCATGCTCTGTTGAGACATACACAGTGTTGTGTTGAGACATACACCGTGTCCTGTTGAGACATACACCGTGGTCTGTTGAGACATACACCGTGCTCAGTTGAGACATACACCGTGCTCTGTTGAGACATGTACAGTGTTTTGTTGAGACATACACCGTGCTCTGTTGAGACATACACATTGTTGTGTTGAGACATACACCGTGTTCTGCTGAGACATACACAGTGTTGTGTTGAGACATACACCGTGTCCTGTTGAGACATACACCGTGCTCTGTTGAGACATACACAGTGCTCTGTTGAGACATACACCGTGCTCTGTTGAGACATACACAGTGTTCTGTTGAGACATACACCGTGTCCTGTTGAGACATACACCGTGCTCTGTTGAGACATACACCATGCTCTGTTGAGACATACACCATGCTCTGTTGAGACATACACCATGCTCTGTTGAGACATGCACCGTGCTCTGTTGAGACATACACCGTCTGGTGTTGAGACATACACCGTGCTCTGTTGAGACATACACCGTCTGGAGTTGAGACATGCACCGTGCTCTGTTGAGACATACACCGTCTGGTGGTGAGACATGCACCGTGCTCTGTTGAGACATACACCGTCTGGTGGTGAGACATGCACCGTGCTCTGTTGAGACATACACCGTCTGGTGTTGAGACATGCACCGTGTCCTGTTGAGACATACACCGTCTGGTGGTGAGACATACACCGTGTCCTGTTCAGACATACACCGTGCTCTGTTGAGACATACACCGTGCTCTGTTGAGACATACACAGTGTTGTGTTGAGACATACACCGTGCTCTGTTGAGACATACACCGTGCTCTGTTGAGACATACACAGTGTTGTGTTGAGACATACACCGTGTTCTGTTGAGACATACACCGTGTTCTGTTGAGAGATACACCGTCTTGTGTTGAGACATACACAGTGTTGTGTTGAGACATACACCGTGTTCTGTTGAGACATACACCGTGCTCTGTTGAGACATACACAGTGTTGTGTTGAGACATACACCGTCTGGTGTTGAGACATGCACCGTGTCCTGTTGAGACATACACCGTCTGGTGGTGAGACATACACCGTGTCCTGTTGAGACATACACCGTCTGGTGGTGAGACATGCACCGTGCTCTGTTGAGACATATACAGTGTTGTGTTGAGACATACACAGTGTTCTGTTGAGACATACACCGTGTCCTGTTGAGACATATACAGTGTTCTGTTGAGACATACACAGTGTTCTGTTGAGACATACACCGTGCTCTGTTGAGACATATACAGTGTTGTCTTGAGACATACACAGTGTTCTGTTGAGACATACACCGTGTCCTGTTGAGACATACACCGTCTGGTGGTGAGACATGCACCGTGCTCTGTTGAGACATACACCGTGCTCTGTTGAGACATACACCGTCTGGTGTTGAGACATACACCGTGCTCTGTTGAGACATACACCGTCTGGTGTTGAGACATGCACCGTGTCCTGTTGAGACATACACCGTCTGGTGGTGAGACATGCACCGTGCTCTGTTGAGACATACACCGTCTGGTGGTGAGACATGCACCGTGCTCTGTTGAGACATACACCGTCTGGTGTTGAGACATGCACCGTGTCCTGTTGAGACATACACCGTCTGGTGGTGAGACATATACAGTGTTCTGTTGAGACATATACAGTGTTCTGTTGAGACATACACAGTGTTGTGTTGAGACATACACCGTCTGGTGTTGAGACATGCACCGTGTCCTGTTGAGACATACACCGTCTGGTGGTGAGACATACACCGTGTCCTGTTGAGACATACACCGTCTGGTGGTGAGACATGCACCGTGCTCTGTTGAGACATATACAGTGTTGTGTTGAGACATACACAGTGTTCTGTTGAGACATACACCGTGTCCTGTTGATACATATACAGTGTTCTATTGAGACATACACAGTGTTCTGTTGAGACATACACCGTGCTCTGTTGAGACATATACAGTGTTGTCTTGAGACATACACAGTGTTCTGTTGAGACATATCCCGTGTCCTGTTGAGACATACACCGTGTTCTGTTGAGACATACACAGTGTTCTGTTGAGACATACACCGTGCTCTGTTGAGACATACACAGTGTTGTGTTGAGACATACACCGTGTACTGTTGAGACATACACAGTGTTCTGTTGAGACATACACCGTGGTCTGTTGAGACATATACAGTGTTGCGTTGAGACATACACCGTGTACTGTTGAGACATACACAGTGTTGTGTTGAGACATACACCGTGCTCTGTTGAGACATACACAGTGTTGTGTTGAGACATACACCGTGTACTGTTGAGACATATACAGTGTTGTGTTGAGACATACACCGTGGTCTGTTGAGACATATACAGTGTTGCGTTGAGACATACACAGTGTACTGTTGAGACATACACAGTGTTCTGTTGAGACATACACCGTGGTCTGTTGAGACATATACAGTGTTGCGTTGAGACATACACCGTGTACTGTTGAGACATACACAGTGTTGTGTTGAGACATACACCGTGCTCTGTTGAGACATACACCGTGCTCTGTTGAGACATACACCGTGTACTGTTGAGACATACACAGTGTTGTGTTGAGACATACACCGTGCTCTGTTGAGACATACACAGTGTTGTGTTGAGACATACACCGTGTACTGTTGAGACATATACAGTGTTGTGTTGAGACATACACCGTGTCCTGTTGAGACATATACAGTGTTGTGTTGAGACATACACCGTGGTCTGTTGAGACATATACAGTGTTGCGTTGAGACATACACCGTGGTCTGTTGAGACATACACAGTGTTGTGTTGAGACATACACAGTGTTTTGTTGAGACATACACAGTGTTGTGTTGAGACATACACCGTCTGGTGGTGAGACATACACCGTGTCCTGTTGAGACATACACCGTGGTCTGTTGAGACATACACCGTGTTCTGTTGAGACATACACAGTGTTGTGTTGAGACATACACAGTGTTGTGTTGAGACATACACCGTGTTCTGTTGAGACATACGCCGTGTTCTGTTGAGACATACACAGTGTTGTGTTGAGACATACACAGTGTTTTGTTGAGACATACACCGTGTCCTGTTGAGACATACACCGTGTTCTGTTGAGACATACACAGTGTTGTGTTGAGACATACACCATGCTCTGTTGAGACATACACAGTGTTGTGTTGAGACATACACCGTGTCCTGTTGAGACATACACCGTGGTCTGTTGAGACATACACCGTGCTCAGTTGAGACATACACCGTGCTCTGTTGAGACATGTACAGTGTTTTGTTGAGACATACACCGTGCTCTGTTGAGACATACACAGTGTTGTGTTGAGACATACACCGTGTTCTGCTGAGACATACACAGTGTTGTGTTGAGACATACACCGTGTCCTGTTGAGACATACACCGTGCTCTGTTGAGACATACACAGTGCTCTGTTGAGACATACACCGTGCTCTGTTGAGACATACACAGTGTTCTGTTGAGACATACACCGTGTCCTGTTGAGACATACACCGTGCTCTGTTGAGACATACACCATGCTCTGTTGAGACATACACCATGCTCTGTTGAGACATACACCATGCTCTGTTGAGACATGCACCGTGCTCTGTTGAGACATACACCGTCTGGTGTTGAGACATACACCGTGCTCTGTTGAGACATACACCGTCTGGAGTTGAGACATGCACCGTGCTCTGTTGAGACATACACCGTCTGGTGGTGAGACATGCACCGTGCTCTGTTGAGACATACACCGTCTGGTGTTGAGACATGCACCGTGTCCTGTTGAGACATACACCGTCTGGTGGTGAGACATACACCGTGTCCTGTTGAGACATACACCGTGCTCTGTTGAGACATACACCGTGCTCTGTTGAGACATACACAGTGTTGTGTTGAGACATACACCGTGCTCTGTTGAGACATACACCGTGCTCTGTTGAGACATACACAGTGTTGTGTTGAGACATACACCGTGTTCTGTTGAGACATACACCGTGTTCTGTTGAGACATACACCGTCTTGTGTTGAGACATACACAGTGTTGTGTTGAGACATACACCGTGTTCTGTTGAGACATACACCGTGCTCTGTTGAGACATACACAGTGTTGTGTTGAGACATACACCGTCTGGTGTTGAGACATGCACCGTGTCCTGTTGAGACATACACCGTCTGGTGGTGAGACATACACCGTGTCCTGTTGAGACATACACCGTCTGGTGGTGAGACATGCACCGTGCTCTGTTGAGACATATACAGTGTTGTGTTGAGACATACACAGTGTTCTGTTGAGACATACACCGTGTCCTGTTGAGACATATACAGTGTTCTGTTGAGACATACACAGTGTTCTGTTGAGACATACACCGTGCTCTGTTGAGACATATACAGTGTTGTCTTGAGACATACACAGTGTTCTGTTGAGACATACACCGTGTCCTGTTGAGACATACACCGTGTTCTGTTGAGACATACACAGTGTTCTGTTGAGACATACACCGTGCTCTGTTGAGACATACACAGTGTTGTGTTGATACATACATCGTGGTCTGTTGAGACATACACATTGTTCTGTTGAGACATACACCGTGTACTGTTGAGACATACACAGTGTTGTGTTGAGACATACACCGTCTGGTGGTGAGACATACACCGTGTCCTGTTGAGACATACACCGTGCTCTGTTGAGACATATACAGTGTTGCGTTGAGACATACACCGTGCTCTGTTGAGACATACACAGTGTTGTGTTGAGACATACACAGTGTTGTGTTGAGACATACACCGTGTCCTGTTGAGACATACACCGTGCTCTGTTGAGACATACACAGTGTTGTGTTGAGACATGCACAGTGTTGTCTTGAGACATACACCGTGTCCTGTTGAGACATACACCGTGATCTGTTGAGACATACACAGTGTTGTGTTGAGACATACACAGTGTTGTGTTGAGACATACACAGTGTTCTGTTGAGACATACACAGTGTTGTGTTGAGACATACACCGTGTCCTGTTGAGACATACACCGTGCTCTGTTGAGACATGCACCGTGCTCTGTTGAGACATGTACAGTGTTTTGTTGAGACATACACCGTGCTCTGTTGAGACATACACAGTGTTGTGTTGAGACATACACCGTGTTCTGCTGAGACATACACAGTGTTGTGTTGAGACATACACCGTGTCCTGTTGAGACATACACCGTGCTCTGTTGAGACATACACAGTGCTCTGTTGAGACATACACCGTGCTCTGTTGAGACATACACAGTGTTCTGTTGAGACATACACCGTGTCCTGTTGAGACATACACCGTGCTCTGTTGAGACATACACCATGCTCTGTTGAGACATACACCATGCTCTGTTGAGACATATACAGTGTTGCGTTGAGACATACACCGTGGTCTGTTGAGACATACACAGTGTTGTGTTGAGATATACACAGTGTTTTGTTGAGACATACACAGTGTTGTGTTGAGACATACACCGTCTGGTGGTGAGACATACACCGTGTCCTGTTGAGACATACATCGTGGTCTGTTGAGACATACACAGTGTTGTGTTGAGACATACACAGTGTTGTGTTGAGACATACACCGTGTTCTGTTGAGACATACACCGTGTTCTGTTGAGACATACACAGTGTTGTGTTGAGACATACACAGTGTTGTCTTGAGACATACACCGTGTCCTGTTGAGACATACACCGTGCTCTGTTGAGACATACACATTGTTGTGTTGAGACATACACAGTGTTGTGTTGAGACATACACAGTGTTCTGTTGAGACATACACAGTGTTGTGTTGAGACATACACCGTGTCCTGTTGAGACATACACCGTGCTCTGTTGAGACATACACCGTGCTCTGTTGAGACATATACAGTGTTTTGTTGAGACATACACCGTGCTCTGTTGAGACATACACACTGTTGTGTTGAGACATACACCGTGTTCTGCTGAGACATACACAGTGTTGTGTTGAGACATACACCGTGTCCTGTTGAGACATACACCGTGCTCTGTTGAGACATACACAGTGTTGTGTTGAGACATACACAGTGTTGTCTTGAGACATACACCGTGTCCTGTTGAGACATACACCGTGCTCTGTTGAGACATACACATTGTTGTGTTGAGACATACACAGTGTTGTGTTGAGACATACACAGTGTTCTGTTGAGACATACACCGTGCTCTGTTGAGACATACACCGTGCTCTGTTGAGACATATACAGTGTTTTGTTGAGACATACACCATGCTCTGTTGAGACATACACATTGTTGTGTTGAGACATACACCGTGTTCTGTTGAGACATACACAGTGTTGTGTTGAGACATACACCGTGTCCTGTTGAGACATGCACCGTGCTCTGTTGAGACATACACCGTGCTCTGTTGAGACATACACAGTGTTGTGTTGAGACATACACCGTGTTCTGTTGAGACATACACAGTGTTGTGTTGAGACATACACCGTGTCCTGCTGAGACATACACCGTGTTCTGTTGAGACATACACAGTGTTGTGTTGAGACATACACAGTGTTGTGTTGAGACATACACCGTGTTCTGTTGAGACATGCATCGTGCTCTGTTGAGACATACACAGTGTTGTGTTGAGACATACACAGTGTTGTGTTGAGACATACACCGTGTCCTGTTGAGACATACACCGTCTGGTGGTGAGACATACACCGTGTCCTGTTGAGACATACACCGTCTGGTGGTGAGACATACACCGTGTCCTGTTGAGACATACACCGTCTGGTGTTGAGACATGCACCGTGTCCTGTTGAGACATACACCGTCTGGTGGTGAGACATACACCGTGTCCTGTTGAGACATACACCGTCTGGTGGTGAGACATGCACCGTGCTCTGTTGAGACATACACCGTGCTCTGTTGAGACATACACCGTCTGGTGTTGAGACATACACCGTGCTCTGTTGAGACATACACCGTCTGGTGTTGAGACATGCACCATGTCCTGTTGAGACATACACCGTCTGGTGGTGAGACATGCACCGTGCTCTGTTGAGACATACACCGTCTGGTGGTGAGACATGCACCGTGCTCTGTTGAGACATACACCGTCTGGTGGTGAGACATGCACCGTGCTCTGTTGAGACATACACCGTCTGGTGGTGAGACATGCACCGTGTCCTGTTGAGACATACACCGTCTGGTGGTGAGACATACACCGTGTCCTGTTGAGACATACACCGTCTGGTGGTGAGACATGCACCTTGCTCTGTTGAGACATGTACAGTGTTGTGTTTAGACATACACAGTGTTCTGTTGAGACATACACCGTGTCCTGTTGAGACATATACAGTGTTCTGTTGAGACATACACAGTGTTCTGTTGAGACATACACCGTGCTCTGTTGAGACATATACAGTGTTGTGTTGAGACATACACAGTGTTCTGTTGAGACATACACCGTGTCCTGTTGAGACATACACCGTGTTCTGTTGAGACATACACAGTGTTGTGTTGAGACATACACCGTTTTCTGTTGAGACATACACAGTGTTGTGTTGAGACATACACCGTGTCCTGTTGAGACATGCACCGTGCTCTGTTGAGACATACACCGTGCTCTGTTGAGACATACACAGTGTTGTGTTGAGACATACACCGTGTTCTCTTGAGACATACACAGTGTTGTGTTGAGACATACACCGTGTCCTGTTGAGACATACACCGTGTTCTGTTGAGACATACACAGTGTTGTGTTGAGACATACACAGTGTTGCGTTGAGACATACACCGTGTTCTGTTGAGACATACACCGTGCTCTGTTGAGACATACACAGTTTTGTCTTGAGACATACACCGTCTGGTGTTGAGACATGCACCGTGTCCTGTTGAGACATACACCGTCTGGTGTTGAGACATCCACCGTGTCCTGTTGAGACATACACCGTCTGGTGGTGAGACATACACCGTGTCCTGTTGAGACATACACCGTCTGGTGTTGAGACATGCACCGTGTCCTGTTGAGACATACACCGTCTGGTGGTGAGACATACACCGTGTCCTGTTGAGACATACACCGTCTGGTGGTGAGACATACACCGTGTCCTGTTGAGACATACACCGTCTGGTGTTGAGACATGCACCGTGTCCTGTTGAGACATACACCGTCTGGTGGTGAGACATACACCGTGTCCTGTTGAGACATACACCGTCTGGTGGTGAGACATGCACCGTGCTCTGTTGAGACATACACCGTGCTCTGTTGAGACATACACCGTCTGGTGTTGAGACATACACCGTGCTCTGTTGAGACATACACCGTCTGGTGTTGAGGCATGCACCGTGTCCTGTTGAGACATACACCGTCTGGTGGTGAGACATGCACCGTGCTCTGTTGAGACATACACCGTCTGGTGGTGAGACATGCACCGTGCTCTGTTGAGACATACTCCGTCTGGTGGTGAGACATGCACCGTGCTCTGTTGAGACATACACCGTCTGGTGTTGAGACATGCACCGTGTTCTGTTGAGACATACACCGTCTGGTGGTGAGACATACACCGTGTCCTGTTGAGACATACACCGTCTGGTGGTGAGATATGCACCGTGCTCTGTTGAGACATATACAGTGTTGTGTTTAGACATACACAGTGTTCTGTTGAGACATACACCGTGTCCTGTTGAGACATATACAGTGTTGTGTTGAGACATACACAGTGTTCTGTTGAGACATACACCGTGTTCTGTTGAGACATATACAGTGTTGTGTTGAGACATACACAGTGTTCTGTTGAGACATACACCGTGTCCTGTTGAGACATACACCGTGTTCTGTTGAGACATACACAGTGTTGTGTTGACACATACACCGTGCTCTGTTGAGACATACACAGTGTTGTGTTGAGACATACATCGTGGTCTGTTGAGACATACACAGTGTTCTGTTGAGACATACGCCGTGTCCTGTTGAGACATATACAGTGTTGTGTTGAGACATACACCGTGGTCTGTTGAGACATACACAGTGTTGTGTTGAGACATACACAGTGTTCTGTTGAGACATATACAGTGTTGTGTTCAGACATACACCGTCTGGTGGTGAGACATACACCGTGTCCTGCTGAGACATACACCGTGTTCCGTTGAGACATACACAGTGTTGTGTTGAGACATACACAGTGTTGTGTTGAGACATACACCGTGTTCTGTTGAGACATGCATTGTGCTCTGTTGAGACATACACAGTGTTGTGTTGAGACATACACAGTGTTGTGTTGAGACATACACCGTGTCCTGTTGAGACATACACCGTCTGGTGGTGAGACATACACCGTGTCCTGTTGAGACATACACCGTCTGGTGGTGAGACATACACCGTGTCCTGTTGAGACATACACCGTCTGGTGTTGAGACATGCACCGTGTCCTGTTGAGACATACACCGTCTGGTGGTGAGACATACACCGTGTCCTGTTGAGACATACACCGTCTGGTGCTGAGACATGCACCGTGCTCTGTTGAGACATACACCGTGCTCTGTTGAGACATACACCGTCTGGTGTTGAGACATACACCGTGCTCTGTTGAGACATACACCGTCTGGTGTTGAGACATGCACCATGTCCTGTTGAGACATACACCGTCTGGTGGTGAGACATGCACCGTGCTCTGTTGAGACATACACCGTCTGGTGGTGAGACATGCACCGTGCTCTGTTGAGACATACACCGTCTGGTGGTGAGACATGCACCGTGCTCTGTTGAGACATTCACCGTCTGGTGTTGAGACATGCACCGTGTCCTGTTGAGACATACACCGTCTGGTGGTGAGACATACACCGTGTCCTGTTGAGACATACACCGTCTGGTGGTGAGACATGCACCTTGCTCTGTTGAGACATGTACAGTGTTGTGTTTAGACATACACAGTGTTCTGTTGAGACATACACCGTGTCCTGTTGAGACATATACAGTGTTCTGTTGAGACATACACAGTGTTCTGTTGAGACATACACCGTGCTCTGTTGAGACATATACAGTGTTGTGTTGAGACATACACAGTGTTCTGTTGAGACATACACCGTGTCCTGTTGAGACATACACCGTGTTCTGTTGAGACATACACAGTGTTGTGTTGAGACATACACCGTTTTCTGTTGTGACATACACAGTGTTGTGTTGAGACATACACCGTGTCCTGTTGAGACATACACCGTCTGGTGGTGAGACATGCACCGTGCTCTGTTGAGACATTCACCGTCTGGTGTTGAGACATGCACCGTGTCCTGTTGAGACATACACCGTCTGGTGGTGAGACATACACCGTGTCCTGTTGAGACATACACCGTCTGGTGGTGAGACATGCACCTTGCTCTGTTGAGACATGTACAGTGTTGTGTTTAGACATACACAGTGTTCTGTTGAGACATACACCGTGTCCTGTTGAGACATATACAGTGTTCTGTTGAGACATACACAGTGTTCTGTTGAGACATACACCGTGCTCTGTTGAGACATATACAGTGTTGTGTTGAGACATACACAGTGTTCTGTTGAGACATACACCGTGTCCTGTTGAGACATACACCGTGTTCTGTTGAGACATACACAGTGTTGTGTTGAGACATACACCGTTTTCTGTTGTGACATACACAGTGTTGTGTTGAGACATACACCGTGTCCTGTTGAGACATGCACCGTGCTCTGTTGAGACATACACCGTGCTCTGTTGAGACATACACAGTGTTGTGTTGAGACATACACCGTGTTCTGTTGAGACATACACAGTGTTGTGTTGAGACATACACCGTGTCCTGTTGAGACATACACCGTGTTCTGTTGAGACATACACAGTGTTGTGTTGAGACATACACAGTGTTGCGTTGAGACATACACCGTGTTCTGTTGAGACATACACCGTGCTCTGTTGAGACATACACAGTTTTGTCTTGAGACATACACCGTCTGGTGTTGAGACATGCACCGTGTCCTGTTGAGACATACACCGTCTGGTGTTGAGACATGCACCGTGTCCTGTTGAGACATACACCGTCTGGTGGTGAGACATACACCGTGTCCTGTTGAGACATACACCGTCTGGTGTTGAGACATGCACCGTGTCCTGTTGAGACATACACCGTCTGGTGGTGAGACATACACCGTGTCCTGTTGTGACATACACCGTCTGGTGGTGAGACATACACCGTGTCCTGTTGAGACATACACCGTCTGGTGTTGAGACATGCACCGTGTCCTGTTGAGACATACACCGTCTGGTGGTGAGACATACACCGTGTCCTGTTGAGACATACACCGTCTGGTGGTGAGACATGCACCGTGCTCTGTTGAGACATACACCGTGCTCTGTTGAGACATACACCGTCTGGTGTTGAGACATACACCGTGCTCTGTTGAGACATACACCGTCTGGTGTTGAGGCATGCACCGTGTCCTGTTGAGACATACACCGTCTGGTGGTGAGACATGCACCGTGCTCTGTTGAGACATACACCGTCTGGTGGTGAGACATGCACCGTGCTCTGTTGAGACATACACCGTCTGGTGGTGAGACATGCACCGTGCTCTGTTGAGACATACACCGTCTGGTGTTGAGACATGCACCGTGTCCTGTTGAGACATACACCGTCTGGTGGTGAGACATACACCGTGTTCTGTTGAGACATACACCGTCTGGTGGTGAGATATGCACCGTGCTCTGTTGAGACATATACAGTGTTGTGTTTAGACATACACAGTGTTCTGTTCAGACATACACCGTGTCCTGTTGAGACATATACAGTGTTGTGTTGAGACATACACAGTGTTCTGTTGAGACATACACCGTGTTCTGTTGAGACATATACAGTGTTGTGTTGAGACATACACAGTGTTCTGTTGAGACATACACCGTGTCCTGTTGAGACATACACCGTGTTCTGTTGAGACATACACAGTGTTGTGTTGACACATACACCGTGCTCTGTTGAGACATACACAGTGTTGTGTTGAGACATACATCGTGGTCTGTTGAGACATACACAGTGTTCTGTTGAGACATACGCCGTGTCCTGTTGAGACATATACAGTGTTGTGTTGAGACATACACCGTGGTCTGTTGAGACATACACAGTGTTGTGTTGAGACATTCACAGTGTTCTGTTGAGACATATACAGTGTTGTGTTCAGACATACACCGTCTGGTGGTGAGACATACACCGTGTCCTGTTGAGACATACACCGTGCTCTGTTGAGACATACACCGTGCTCTGTTGAGACATACACAGTGTTGTGTTGAGACATACACCGTGCTCTGTTGAGACATACACCGTGCTCTGTTGAGACATACACAGTGTTGTGTTGAGACATACACCGTGTTCTGTTGAGACATACACAGTGTTGTGTTGAGACATACACAGTGTTGTGTTGAGACATACACCGTGTTCTGTTGAGACATACACCGTGCTCTGTTGAGACATACACAGTGTTGTGTTGAGACATACACCGTCTGGTGTTGAGACATGCACCGTGTCCTGTTGAGACATACACCGTCTGGTGGTGAGACATACACCGTGTCCTGTTGAGACATACACCGTCTGGTGTTGAGACATGCACCGTGTCCTGTTGAGACATACACCGTCTGGTGGTGAGACATACACCGTGTCCTGTTGAGACATACACCGTCTGGTGGTGAGACATGCACCGTGCTCTGTTGAGACATACACCGTGCTCTGTTGAGACATACACCGTCTGGTGTTGAGACATACACCGTGCTCTGTTGAGACATACACCGTCTGGGGTTGAGGCATGCACCGTGTCCTGTTGAGACATACACCGTCTGGTGGTGAGACATGCACCGTGCTCTGTTGAGACATACACCGTCTGGTGGTGAGACATTCAACGTGCTCTGTTGAGACATACACCGTATGGTGGTGAGACATGCACCGTGCTCTGTTGAGACATACACCGTCTGGTGTTGAGACATGCACCGTGTCCTGTTGAGACATACACCGTCTGGTGGTGAGACATACACCGTGTCCTGTTGAGACATACACCGTCTGGTGGTGAGATATGCACCGTGTTCTGTTGAGACATATACAGTGTTGTGTTGAGACATACACAGTGTTGTGTTGAGACATACACCGTGTCCTGTTGAGACATACACCGTGTTCTGTTGAGACATACACAGTGTTGTGTTGACACATACACCGTGCTCTGTTGAGACATACACAGTGTTGTGTTGAGACATACATCGTTGTCTGTTGAGACATACACAGTGTTCTGTTGAGACATACGCCGTGTCCTGTTGAGACATATACAGTGTTGTGTTGAGACATACACCGTGGTCTGTTGAGACATATACAGTGTTGCGTTGAGACATACACCGTGGTCTGTTGAGACATACACAGTGTTGTGTTGAGACATACACAGTGTTCTGTTGAGACATATACAGTGTTGTGTTGAGACATACACCGTCTGGTGGTGAGACATACACCGTGTCCTGTTGAGACATACACCGTGCTCTGTTGAGACATACACCGTGCTCTGTTGAGACATACACAGTGTTGTGTTGAGACATACACCGTGCTCTGTTGAGACATACACCGTGCTCTGTTGAGACATACACAGTGTTGTGTTGAGACATACACCGTGTTCTGTTGAGACATACACCGTGTTCTGTTGAGACATACACAGTGTTGTGTTGAGACATACACAGTGTTGTGTTGAGACATACACCGTGTTCTGTTGAGACATACACCGTGCTCTGTTGAGACATACACAGTGTTGTGTTGAGACATACACCGTCTGGTGTTGAGACATGCACCGTGTCCTGTTGAGACATACACCGTCTGGTGGTGAGACATACACCGTTTCCTGTTGAGATATACACCGTCTGGTGGTGAGACATGCACCGTGTTCTGTTGAGACATATACAGTGTTGTGTTGAGACATACACAGTGTTCTGTTGAGACATACACCGTGTCCTGTTGAGACATATACAGTGTTCTGTTGAGACATACACAGTGTTTTGTTGAGACATACACCGTGCTCTGTTGAGACATATACAGTGTTGTGTTGAGACATACACCGTCTGGTGTTGAGACATGCACCGTGTCCTGTTGAGACATACACCGTCTGGTGTTGAGACATGCACCGTGTCCTGTTGAGACATACACCGTCTGGTGGTGAGACATACACCGTGTCCTGTTGAGACATACACCGTCTGGTGGTGAGACATGCACCGTGCTCTGTTGAGACATACACCGTGCTCTGTTGAGACATACACCGTCTGGTGTTGAGACATACACCGTGCTCTGTTGAGACATACACCGTCTGGTGTTGAGACATGCACCGTGTCCTGTTGAGACATACACCGTCTGGTGGTGAGACATGCACCGTGCTCTGTTGAGACATACACCGTCTGGTGGTGAGACATGCACCGTGCTCTGTTGAGACATACACCGTCTGGTGGTGAGACATGCACCGTGCTCTGTTGAGACATACACCGTCTGGTGTTGAGACATGCACCGTGTCCTGTTGAGACATACACCGTCTGGTGGTGAGACATACACCGTGTCCTGTTGAGACATACACCGTCTGGTGGTGAGACATGCACCGTGCTCTGTTGAGACATATACAGTGTTGTGTTGAGACATACACCGTCTGGTGTTGAGACATGCACCGTGTCCTGTTGAGACATACACCGTCTGGTGGTGAGACATGCACCGTGTCCTGTTGAGACATACACCGTCTGGTGGTGAGACATACACCGTGTCCTGTTGAGACATACACCGTCTGGTGTTGAGACATGCACCGTGCTCTGTTGAGACATACACCGTGCTCTGTTGAGACATACATCGTGGTCTGTTGAGACATACACAGTGTTCTGTTGAGACATACGCCGTGTCCTGTTGAGACATACACCGTGTCCTGTTGAGACATATACAGTGTTGTGTTGAGACATACACCGTGGTCTGTTGAGACATATACAGTGTTGCGTTGAGACATACACCGTGGTCTGTTGAGACATACACAGTGTTGTGTTGAGACATACACAGTGTTCTGTTGAGACATATACAGTGTTGTGTTGAGACATACACCGTCTGGTGGTGAGACATACACCGTGTCCTGTTGAGACATACACCGTGCTCTGTTGAGACATACACCGTGCTCTGTTGAGACATACACCGTGCTCTGTTGAGACATACACCGTGCTCTGTTGAGACATACACCGTGCTCTGTTGAGACATACACAGTGTTGTGTTGAGACATACACCGTGTTCTGTTGAGACATACACAGTGTTGTGTTGAGACATACACAGTGTTGTGTTGAGACATACACCGTGTTCTGTTGAGACATACACCGTGCTCTGTTGAGACATACACAGTGTTGTGTTGAGACATACACCGTCTGGTGTTGAGACATGCACCGTGTCCTGTTGAGACATACACCGTCTGGTGGTGAGACATACACCGTGTCCTGTTGAGACATACACCGTCTGGTGTTGAGACATGCACCGTGTCCTGTTGAGACATACACCGTCTGGTGGTGAGACATACACCGTGTCCTGTTGAGACATACACCGTCTGGTGGTGAGACATGCACCGTGCTCTGTTGAGACATACACCGTGCTCTGTTGAGACATACACCGTCTGGTGTTGAGACATACACCGTGCTCTGTTGAGACATACACTGTGCTCTGTTGAGGCATGCACCGTGTCCTGTTGAGACATACACCGTCTGGTGGTGAGACATGCACCGTGCTCTGTTGAGACATACACCGTCTGGTGGTGAGACATGCACCGTGCTCTGTTGAGACATACACCGTCTGGTGGTGAGACATGCACCGTGCTCTGTTGAGACATACACCGTCTGGTGTTGAGACATGCACCGTGTCCTGTTGAGACATACACCGTCTGGTGGTGAGATATGCACCGTGCTCTGTTGAGACATATACAGTGTTGTGTTTAGACATACACAGTGTTCTGTTGAGACATACACCGTGTCCTGTTGAGACATACACAGTGTTGTGTTGAGACATACATCGTGGTCTGTTGAGACATACACAGTGTTCTGTTGAGACATACGCCGTGTCCTGTTGAGACATATACAGTGTTGTGTTGAGACATACACCGTGTTCTGTTGAGACATACACAGTGTTGTGTTGAGACATACACCGTGTCCTGTTGAGACATGCACCGTGCTCTGTTGAGACATACACCGTGCTCTGTTGAGACATACACAGTGTTGTGTTGAGACATACACCGTGTTCTGTTGAGACATACACAGTGTTGTGTTGAGACATACACAGTGTTCTGTTGAGACATACACCGTGTTCTGTTGAGACATATACAGTGTTGTGTTGAGACATACACAGTGTTCTGTTGAGACATACACCGTGTCCTGTTGAGACATACACCGTGTTCTGTTGAGACATACACAGTGTTGTGTTGACACATACACCGTGCTCTGTTGAGACATACACCGTGCTCTGTTGAGACATACACAGTGTTGTGTTGAGACATACACCGTGTTCTGTTGAGACATACACAGTGTTGTGTTGACACATACACCGTGCTCTGTTGAGACATACACCGTGCTCTGTTGAGACATACACAGTGTTGTGTTGAGACATACATCGTGGTCTGTTGAGACATACACAGTGTTCTGTTGAGACATACACAGTGTTGTGTTGACACATACACCGTGCTCTGTTGAGACATACACCGTGCTCTGTTGAGACATACACAGTGTTGTGTTGAGACATACATCGTGGTCTGTTGAGACATACACAGTGTTCTGTTGAGACATACGCCGTGTCCTGTTGAGACATATACAGTGTTGTGTTGAGACATACACCGTGGTCTGTTGAGACATATACAGTGTTGCGTTGAGACATACAACGTGGTCTGTTGAGACATACACAGTGTTGTGTTGAGACATACACAGTGTTCTGTTGAGACATATACAGTGTTGTGTTGAGACATACACCGTCTGGTGGTGAGACATACACCGTGTCCTGTTGAGACATACACCGTGGTCTGTTGAGACATACACAGTGTTGTGTTGAGACATACACCGTGCTCTGTTGAGACATACACCGTGCTCTGTTGAGACATACACAGTGTTGTGTTGAGACATACACCGTGTTCTGTTGAGACATACACCGTGTTCTGTTGAGACATACACAGTGTTGTGTTGAGACATACACAGTGTTGTGTTGAGACATACACCGTGTTCTGTTGAGACATACACCGTGCTCTGTTGAGACATACACCGTCTGGTGTTGAGACATGCACCGTGTCCTGTTGAGACATACACCGTCTGGTGGTGAGACATACACCGTGTCCTGTTGAGACATACACCGTCTGGTGGTGAGACATGCACCGTGCTCTGTTGAGACATATACAGTGTTGTGTTGAGACATACACAGTGTTCTCTTGAGACATACACCGTGTCCTGTTGAGACATATACAGTGTTATGTTGAGACATACACAGTGTTTTGTTGAGACATACACCGTGCTCTGTTGAGACATATACAGTGTTGTGTTGAGACATACACCGTCTGGTGTTGAGACATGCACCGTGTCCTGTTGAGACATACACCGTCTGGTGTTGAGACATGCACCGTGTCCTGTTGAGACATACACCATCTGGTGGTGAGACATACACCGTGTCCTGTTGAGACATACACCGTCTGGTGGTGAGACATGCACCGTGCTCTGTTGAGACATACACCGTGCTCTGTTGAGACATACACCGTCTGGTGTTGAGACATACACCGTGCTCTGTTGAGACATACACCGTCTGGTGTTGAGACATGCACCGTGTCCTGTTGAGACATACACCGTCTGGTGGTGAGACATGCACCGTGCTCTGTTGAGACATACACCGTCTGGTGGTGAGACATGCACCGTGCTCTGTTGAGACATACACCGTCTGGTGGTGAGACATGCACCGTGTTCTGTTGAGACATACACCGTCTGGTGTTGAGACATGCACCGTGTCCTGTTGAGACATACACCGTCTGGTGGTGAGACATACACCGTGTCCTGTTGAGACATACACCGTCTGGTGGTGAGACATGCACCGTGCTCTGTTGAGACATATACAGTGTTGTGTTGAGACATACACCGTCTGGTGTTGAGACATGCACCGTGTCCTGTTGTGACATACACCGTCTGGTGGTGAGACATGCACCGTGTCCTGTTGAGACATACACCGTCTGGTGGTGAGACATACACCGTGTCCTGTTGAGACATACACCGTCTGGTGTTGAGACATGCACCGTGCTCTGTTGAGACATACACCGTGCTCTGTTGAGACATACACCGTCTGGTGTTGAGACATACACCGTGCTCTGTTGAGACATACACCGTCTGGTGTTGAGACATGCACCGTGTCCTGTTGAGACATACACCGTCTGGTGGTGAGACATGCACCGTGCTCTGTTGAGACATACACCGTCTGGTGGTGAGACATGCACCGTGCTCTGTTGAGACATACACCGTCTGGTGGTGAGACATGCACCGTGCTCTGTTGAGACATACACCGTCTGGTGTTGAGACATGCACCGTGTCCTGTTGAGACATACACCGTCTGGTGGTGAGACATACACCGTGTCCTGTTGGGACATACACCGTCTGGTGGTGAGACATGCACCGTGCTCTGTTGAGACATATACAGTGTTGTGTTTAGACATACACAGTGTTCTGTTGAGACATACACCGTGTCCTGTTGAGACATATACAGTGTTCTGTTGAGACATACACAGTGTTCTGTTGAGACATACACCGTGCTCTGTTGAGACATATACAGTGTTGTGTTGAGACATACACAGTGTTCTGTTGAGACATACACCGTGTCCTGTTGAGACATACACCGTGTTCTGTTGAGACATACACAGTGTTGTGTTGAGACATACACCGTGTTCTGTTGAGACATACACAGTGTTGTGTTGAGACATACACCGTGTCCTGTTGAGACATGCACCGTGCTCTGTTGAGACATACACCGTGCTCTGTTGAGACATACACAGTGTTGTGTTGAGACATACACCGTGTTCTGTTGAGACATACACAGTGTTGTGTTGAGACATACACCGTGTGCTGTTGAGACATACACCGTGTTCTGTTGAGACATACACAGTGTTGTGTTGAGACATACACAGTGTTGTGTTGAGACATACAACGTGTTCTGTTGAGACATATACCGTGCTCTGTTGAGACATACACAGTGTTGTGTTGAGACATACACCGTCTGGTGTTGAGACATGCACCGTGTCCTGTTGAGACATACACCGTCTGGTGTTGAGACATGCACCGTGTCCTGTTGAGACATACACCGTCTGGTGGTGAGACATACACCGTGTCCTGTTGAGACATACACCGTCTGGTGTTGAGACATGCACCGTGTCCTGTTGAGACATACACCGTCTGGTGGTGAGACATACACCGTGTCCTGTTGAGACATACACCGTCTGGTGGTGAGACATACACCGTGTCCTGTTGAGACATGCACCGTCTGGTGTTGAGACATGCACCGTGTCCTGTTGAGACATACACCGTCTGGTGGTGAGACATACACCGTGTCCTGTTGAGACATACACCGTCTGGTGGTGAGACATGCACCGTGCTCTGTTGAGACATACACCGTGCTCTGTTGAGACATACACCGTCTGGTGTTGAGACATACACCGTGCTCTGTTGAGACATACACCGTCTGGTGTTGAGGCATGCACCGTGTCCTGTTGAGACATACACCGTCTGGTGGTGAGACATGCACCGTGCTCTGTTGAGACATACACCGTCTGGTGGTGAGACATGCACCGTGCTCTGTTGAGACATACACCGTCTGGTGGTGAGACATGCACCGTGCTCTGTTGAGACATACACCGTCTGGTGTTGAGACATGCACCGTGTCCTGTTGAGACATACACCGTCTGGTGGTGAGACATACACCGTGTCCTGTTGAGACATACACCGTCTGGTGGTGAGACATGCACCGTGCTCTGTTGAGACATATACAGTGTTGTGTTTAGACATACACAGTGTTCTGTTGAGACATACACCGTGTCCTGTTGAGACATGTACAGTGTTGTGTTGAGACATACACAGTGTTCTGTTGAGACATACACCGTGCTCTGTTGAGACATATACAGTGTTGTGTTGAGACATACACAGTGTTCTGTTGAGACATACACCGTGTCCTGTTGAGACATACACCGTGTTCTGTTGAGATATACACAGTGTTGTGTTGAGACATACACCGTGTCCTGTTGAGACATACACCGTGCTCTGTTGAGACATACACCGTGCTCTGTTGAGACATACACCGTGCTCTGTTGAGACATACACAGTGTTGTGTTGAGACATACACCGTGTCCTGTTGAGACATACACCGTGTTCTGTTGAGACAAACACAGTGTTGTGTTGAGACATACACCGTGTCCTGTTGAGACATACACCGTGCTCTGTTGAGACATACACCGTGCTCTGTTGAGACATACACCGTGCTCTGTTGAGACATACACAGTGTTCTGTTGAGACATACACCGTGTCCTTTTGAGACATACACCGTGCTCTGTTGAGACATACACCGTGCTCTGTTGAGACATACACCGTGCTCTGTTGAGACATATACAGTGTTTTGTTGAGACATACACCGTGCTCTGTTGAGACATACACAGTGTTGTGTTGAGACATACACCGTGTTCTGTTGAGACATACACAGTGTTGTGTTGAGACATACACCGTGTCCTGTTGAGACATGCACCGTGCTCTGTTGAGACATACACCGTGCTCTGTTGAGACATACACAGTGTTGTGTTGAGACATACACCGTGCTCTGTTGAGACATACACCGTGCTCTGTTGAGACATACACAGTGTTGTGTTGAGACATACACCGTGCTCTGTTGAGACATACACCGTGCTCTGTTGAGACATATACAGTGTTGCGTTGAGACATACACCGTGCTCTGTTGAGACATACACAGTGTTGTGTTGAGACATACACCGTGTTCTGTTGAGACATACACCGTGTCCTGTTGAGACATATACAGTGTTCTGTTGAGACATACACCGTGTTCTGTTGAGACATACACAGTGTTGTGTTGAGACATACACCGTGTCCTGTTGAGACATACACCGTGCTCTGTTGAGACATACACCGTGCTCTGTTGAGACATGTACAGTGTTTTGTTGAGACATACACCGTCTGGTGGTGAGACATACACCGTGCTCTGTTGAGACATACACCGTCTGGTGGTGAGACATGCACCGTGTCCTGTTGAGACATACACCGTCTGGTGGTGAGACATACACCGTGCTCTGTTGAGACATACACCGTCTGGTGGTGAGACATACACCGTGTCCTGTTGAGACATACACCGTCTGGTGTTGAGACATGCACCGTGCTCTGTTGAGACATACCCAGTGCTCTGTTGAGACATACACCGTCTGGTGGTGAGACATGCACCGTGCTCTGTTGAGACATACACCGTCTGGTGTTGAGACATACCCAGTGCTCTGTTGAGACATACACCGTCTGGTGGTGAGACATACACCGTGCTCTGTTGAGACATACACCGTCTGGTGTTGAGACATGCACCGTGCTCTGTTGAGACATACACCGTCTGGTGGTGAGACATACACCGTGTCCTGTTGAGACATACACCGTCTGGTGTTGAGACATGCACCGTTCTCTGTTGAGACATACACCGTCTGGTGGTGAGACATGCACCGTGCTCTGTTGAGACATACACCGTCTGGTGGTGAGACATGCACCGTGCTCTGTTGAGACATACACCGTCTGGTGTTGAGACATGCACCGTGTCCTGTTGAGACATACACCGTCTGGTGGTGAGACATGCACCGTGTCCTGTTGAGACATACACCGTCTGGTGGTGAGACATTCAACGTGCTCTGTTGAGACATACACCGTGCTCTGTTGAGACATACACCGTCTGGTGTTGAGACATACACCGTGCTCTGTTGAGACATACACCGTCTGGTGTTGAGACATGCACCGTGTCCTGTTGAGACATACACCGTCTGGTGTTGAGACATGCACCGTGCTCTGTTGAGACATACACCGTCTGGTGGTGAGACATGCACCGTGCTCTGTTGAGACATACACCGTCTGGTGGTGAGACATGCACCGTGCTCTGTTGAGACATACACCGTCTGGTGTTGAGACATGCACCGTGTCCTGTTGAGACATACACCGTCTGGTGGTGAGACATACACCGTGTCCTGTTGAGACATACACCGTCTGGTGGTGAGACATTCACCGTGCTCTGTTGAGACATACACCGTCTGGTGGTGAGACATGCACCGTGCTCTGTTGAGACATACACCGTCTGGTGTTGAGACATACACCGTGCTCTGTTGAGACATACACCGTCTGGTGGTGAGACATACACCGTGCTCTGTTGAGACATACACCGTCTGGTGGTGAGACATACACCGTGTCCTGTTGAGACATACACCGTCTGGTGGTGAGACATACAGATTCTTTTCCTCCGTAGAAATTACAAACATATTTCGAGAAACATACTTCGGGGGTTTCTCAGAAAACACACAACTGGGCATGGAAAACAGAACTTGATTTGTTTCATTCAGAGTACTTAGATTCACTGTTCAATTTTATGGATATATTTTACAATCCCCAAACACCATTTTAAAACATGCTTTTACTGATTCAGACTATTGCTAATCACAAATATGGTTGGTATTATAAAAGACAGCTGCCTCATATTTAAGTTTAACATCAAGGAATGTGATCTAACTTCGTTCTCTGTATTAATTTTAAGGACATCCATTTGTAATTACTTATATATTCCACTCGTCTCCTCAGGATACACCAAACACATGTACATATTAAATTCAAGGGACAAACTTAAAACACGCAGATAATTCAAATCAGAAATTAAACTCGAACCATACCATTGACATTGCAGAATAGTGATCACAGAGCAAAACTGAACTGGGTAGAAGAACAAGACCACCAACAGCTTTGGAAGGTCATCTCTGTGATCTGTGCTCAGTCCATGAGGATGAAGAACACTATTTTATGTCAAGGAGTAAATATTCAGATGTACGACACTTCATGTTTCAATTCCTTTTACTCTCAAATTGATTACTTTTAAAACCTTACCACTGCAGAGACAGTGAAGATCCTGTTTACAAACGATGAACCAGATGGAACAGAAATAATCTGATACGAGGTATACACTTTCAAATACATCTAGAAGATGTCAGGTTTGTCCTGGGCCATTATACACATTTGGAGTAGTATTATACATCTCGTGTGTGTAGAGTATGGAATACTGTCGCTGTTTTTACGTAAAACGTTTGCGCAATGAGTATCTTGTATCGTGTCACATGGTTAACGTCTGGAATCACCTTTTCAGAACATTCTCAAGCACTACTCCTCAACTTAAAAAACTAATTTCTAAATATTATGTAATGATTTTTAAAATTGAAATCAATATTCCTGCGAATATTTGGAATAGTTCTTTTATCGCAAGCTTTGTTTCTTTCATGTAAAATGGAAACGGAATATAATACATTATGTAAAATAGGCAGCAGTTGATAGTTGTAGTCAGCCTGGGAAGGAGGTTATTATGCAATCGGGGAAACTAAATGTGTTAATGCAACTGCACGATGTTTGTAACTTGAGCTTAAGTCTTCAACGAAAATAGCAGCGCGGGGTAGTACTCTACTGTGTGGTGTCACCAACACCACGACCTACTGAACAAATTGCACTGATCCTTCTCTGTGAAGTACGAAGCAGGTATATATCATTTGGTGATGTCAGTTTACTAGTATGAAAATCAAACACAAGATCCAACTGTCTGTTGTATAAGATTCAGACTGTTAGGTTTCAGATGTTCTTTCCTTGACACATTGCCTGAAACACACCTTTTCCAAACACCACTCAATCAAACATTGTTACCATGAGTTCTCATGTGGCTGGCCAATGTAGGGTCGTCCTGTACAACATCAAACCAGTTGTTCGTATATTCACGGTAACCTCAATGTCGTTAAATTACATTAAGTTTCATTATTTTAAACGTTATATGACGATAACCCTCCTTTACAACTGTGTGTTCTGTTTTAACTGTTTGTAAATTTTGTAGTGTGTGGAATATCGCCGGTGTTGCTGGAATTGTCCGCAGTGGAATTCTTCGTCAGCAAATGATTCCGGTGACATATGTAGGTCAGGGGTCAAGGCCGTGAAACACCCGGTGAATGTGAAGCATGAAATGCCCTAGGCCTGATGAGGTCTGTCATGTCGGCCTCAGATCAAAGGATGTAGGTGTTTTCCCCCAAATGGTGCTCAGTGGCTGTTGTACGTGTTCAGGAATCAGGTCAGGTGATATACGTTCCAGACAATTGACCTTTAACGTGTTTAAAAGGGGACTTAAATGACCCATTATCACCAGTGAGTGAGTGACTGAGTGAGTGAGTTTTTCCTTTGATAATCACATTTTGTGTGACCTTAAACTGGAGAGACTTGGTCCCTGCTCTCAACAGGGTATGCATGGAAAGTTACTTCTAACTGTACAGGCTAAGAGATTGATGAAGGCGCCAAAAGACTGGATGGTCATAAAGAGATTGATTAAGGCGTCCAAAGACTGGATGGTCAAACTCATGTTCCACTGACGTGGGGCACTCATTGCGGTAAGATGTTCGTCGTAAGCTTCTCCTCCGGGTAATACGGTCTGATGAACGCATTTTTGTGGCAGTGTACATGGCGTGCATCAGACAGTATTACCATCGAGACAAGCATTCCATCTTGTATTGACAATGGCGTGTATTGAACGTGACCCAGATGTGTATGTGTAATGATATGAACGTGTCTATGTATCGAACATGACGTGGACGTGTATATGATATGGACGTGTCTATGTATCGAACATGACGTGGACGTGTATATGATATGGACGTATCTATGTATCGAACATGACATGGACGTGTGTATGATATGAACGTGTCTATGTATCGAACATGACGTGGACGTGTATATGATATGAACGTGTCTATGTATCGAACATGACGTGGACGTGTATATGATATGGACGTGTCTATGTATCGAACATGACGTGGACGTGTACATGATATGAACGTGTCTATGTATCGAACATGACGTGGACGTGTATATGATAAGGACGTGTCTATGTATCGAACATGACGTGGACGTGTATATGATATGGACGTGTCTATGTATCGAACATGACATGGACGTGTATATGATATGAACGTGTCTACGTATCGAACGTGACATGGACATGTATATGATATGGACGTGTCTATGAATCGAACATGACGTGGACGTGTATATGATATGAACGTGTCTATGTATCGAAGATGACATGGACGTGTATATGATATGGACGTGTCTATGTATCGAACATGACGTGGACGTGTATATGTATCGAACATGACGTGGACGTGTATATGATATGGACGTGTCTATGTATCGAACATGACATGGACGTGTATATGATATGAACATGTCCATGTATCGAACATGACGTGGACGTGTATATGATATGGACATGTCTATGTATCGAACATGACGTGGACGTGTATATGATGTGGACGCATCTATGTATCGAACATGACGTGGACGTGTATATGATAAGGACGTGTATATGTATCGAACATGACGTGGCCGTGTATATGATATGGACGTGTCTACGTATCGAACATGACGTGGACGTGTATATGATATGGACGTGTCTATGTATCGAACATGACATGGACGTGTATATGATATGAACATGTCCATGTACCGAACATGACGTGGACGTGTATATGATATGGACGTGTCTATGTATCGAACATGACGTGGACGTGTATATGATATGGACGCATCTATGTATCGAACATGACGTGGACGTGTATATGATATGGACGTGTATATGTATCGAACATGACGTGGCCGTGTATATGATATGGACGTGTCTACGTATCGAACATGACGTGGACGTGTATATGATATGAACGTGTCTATGTAACGAACATGACGTGGACGTGTCTATGTATCGAACATGACGTGGACGTGTATATGATATGAACGTGTCTATGCATCGAACATGACGTGGACGTGTATATGATATGAACGTGTCTATGCATCGAACATGACGTGGACGTGTATATGTATCGAACATGACGTGGGCGTGTATATGATATGGACGTGTCTATGTATCGAACATGACGTGGACGTGTATATGATATGGACGTGTCTATGTATCGAACTTGACGTGGACGTGTATATGATATAAACGTGTCTATGTATCGAACATGACGTGGACGTGTATATGATAAGGACGTGTCTATGTATCGAACATGACGTGGACGTGTATATGATATGAACGTGTCTATGCATCGAACATGACGTGGACGTGTATATGATATGAACGTGTCTATGCATCGAACATGACGTGGACGTGTATATGTATCGAACATGACGTGGGCGTGTATATGATATGGACGTGTCTATGTATCGAACATGACGTGGACGTGTATATGATATGAACGTGTCTATGTATCGAACTTGACGTGGACGTGTATATGATATAAACGTGTCTATGTATCGAACATGACGTGGACGTGTATATGATATGGACGTGTCTATGTATCGAACTTGACGTGGACGTGTATATGATATGGACGTGTCTATGTATCGAACATGACGTGGCCGTGTATATGATATGGACGTGTCTACGTATCGAACATGACATGGACGTGTATATGATATGAACGTGTCTATGTATCGAACATGACGTGGACGTGTCTATGTATCGAACATGACGTGGACGTGTATATGATATGGACGTGTCTATGTATCGAACATGACGTGGACGTGTATATGATATGGACGTGTCTATGTATCGAACATGACGTGGACGTGTATATGATATGGACGCATCTATGTATCGAACATGACGTGGACGTGTATATGAGAAGGACGTGTATATGTATCGAACATGACGTGGCCGTGTATATGATATGGACGTGTCTACGTATCGAACATGACGTGGACGTGTATATGATATGAACGTGTCTATCTATCGAACATGACGTGGACGTGTATATGATATGGACGTGTCTATGTATCGAACATGACGTGGACGTGTATATGATATGGACGTGTCTATGTATCGAACATGACATGGACGTGTATATGATATGAACGTGTCTACGTATCGAACGTGACATGGACATGTATATGATATGGACGTGTCTATGAATCGAACATGACGTGGACGTGTATATGATATGAACGTGTCTATGTATCGAAGATGACATGGACGTGTATATGATATGGACGTGTCTATGTATCGAACATGACGTGGACGTGTATATGTATCGAACATGACGTGGACGTGTATATGATATGGACGTGTCTATGTATCGAACATGACATGGACGTGTATATGATATGAACATGTCCATGTATCGAACATGACGTGGACGTGTATATGATATGGACATGTCTATGTATCGAACATGACGTGGACGTGTATATGATATGGACGCATCTATGTATCGAACATGACGTGGACGTGTATATGATAAGGACGTGTATATGTATCGAACATGACGTGGCCGTGTATATGATATGGACGTGTCTACGTATCGATCATGACGTGGACGTGTATATGATATGGACGTGTCTATGTATCGAACATGACGTGGACGTGTATATGAGAAGGACGTGTATATGTATCGAACATGACGTGGCCGTCTATATAATATGGACGTGTCTACGTATCGAACATGACGTGGACGTGTATATGATATGAACGTGTCTATGTATCGAACATGACGTGGACGTGTATATGATATGGACGTGTCTATGTATCGAACATGACGTGGACGTGTATATGATAAGGACGTGTCTATGTATCGAACATGACGTGGACGTGTATATGATATGAACGTGTCTATGTATCGAACATGACATGGACGTGTATATGACATGGACGTGTCTATGTATCAAACATGACGTGGACGTGTATATGTATCGAACATGACGTGCACGTGTATATGTATCGAACATGACGTGGACGTGTAAATGATATGAACATGTCCATGTATCGAACATAACGTGGACGTGTATATGATATGAACGTGTCTATGTGTCGAACATGACGTGGACGTGTATATGCATCGAACATGACGTGGGCGTGTATATGACATGGACGTGTCTATGTATCGAACATGACGTGCACGTGTATATGTATTGAACAAGACGTGGACGTGTATATGATATGAACATGTCCATGTATCGAACATAACGTGGACGTGTATATGATATGAACGTGTCTATGTATCGAACATGACGTGGACGTGTCTATGTGTCGAACATGACATGGACGTGTATATGATAACGACGTGTCTATGTATCGAACATGACGTGGACGTGTATATGATATGGACGTGTATATGTATCGAACATGACGTGGACGTGTATATGATATGAACGTGTCTATGTATCGAACATGACGTGGACGTGTATATGATAAGGACGTGTCTATGTATCGAACATGACGTGGACGTGTATATGATATGGACGTGTCTATGTATCGAACATGGCATGGACGTGTATATGATATGAACGTGTCTACGTATCGAACGTGACATGGACATGTATATGATATGAACGTGTCTATGTATCGAACATGACGTGGACGTGTATATGATATGAACGTGTCTATGTATCGAACATGACATGGACGTGTATATGATATGGACGTGTCTATGTATCGAACATGACGTGGACGTGTCTATGTATCGAACATGACGTGGACGTGTATATGATATGGACGTGTCTATGTATCGAACATGACGTGGACGTGTATATGATATGGACGTGTCTATGTATCAAACATGACATGGACGTGTATATGATATGAACATGTCCATGTATCGAACATGACGTGGACGTGTATATGATATGGACGTTTCTATGTATCGAACATGACGTGGACGTGTATATGATTTGGACGTATCTATGTATCGAAGATGACGTGGACGTGTATATGATATGGACGTATCTATGTATCGAACATGACATGGACGTGTGTATGATATGAACGTGTCTATGTATCGAACATGACGTGGACGTGTATATGATATGAACATGTCTATGTATCGAACATGACGTGGACGTGTATATGATATGGACGTGTCTATGTATCGAACATGATGTGGACGTGTATATGATATGGACGTGTCTATGTTTCGAACATGACGTGGACGTGTATATGATATGGACGTGTCTATGTATCGAACTTGACATGGACGTGTATATGATATGAACGTGTCTATGTATCGAACATGACATGGACGTGTTTATGATATGGACGTGTCTGTGTATCGAACATGACATGGACGTGTATATGATATGAACGTGTCCATGTATCGAACATGACGTGGACGTGTATATGATATAAACATGTCTATGTATCGAACATGACGTGGACGAGTACATGATAAAGACGTGTCTATGTATCGAACATGACGTGGACGTGTATATGATATGGACGTGTCTATGTATCGAACATGACGTGGACATGTATATGATTTGGACGTATCTATGTATCGAACATGACATGGACGTGTGTATGATATGAACGTGTCTATGTATCGAACATGACATGGACGTGTATATGATATGGACGTGTCTATGTATCGAACATGACGTGGACGTGTATATGCATCGAACATCACGTGGGCGTGTATATGATATGGACGTGTCTATGTATCGAACATGACATGGACGTGTATGTGATATGGACGTGTCTATGTTTCGAACATGACGTGGACGTGTATATGATAAGGACGTGTCTATGTATCGAACATGACGTGGACGTGTATATGATATGGACGTGTCTATGTATCGAACATGGCATGGACGTGTATATGATATGAACGTGTCTACGTATCGAACGTGACATGGACATGTATATGATATGAACGTGTCTATGTATCGAACATGACGTGGACGTGTATATGATATGAACGTGTCTATGTATCGAACATGACATGGACGTGTATATGATATGGACGTGTCTATGTATCGAACATGACGTGGACGTGTCTATGTATCGAACATGACGTGGACGTGTATATGAGAAGGACGTGTATATGTATCGAACATGACGTGGCCGTGTATATGATATGGACGTGTCTACGTATCGAACATGACGTGGACGTGTATATGATATGAACGTGTCTATCTATCGAACATGACGTGGACGTGTATATGATATGGACGTGTCTATGTATCGAACATGACGTGGACGTGTATATGATATGGACGTGTCTATGTATCGAACATGACATGGACGTGTATATGATATGAACGTGTCTACGTATCGAACGTGACATGGACATGTATATGATATGGACGTGTCTATGAATCGAACATGACGTGGACGTGTATATGATATGAACGTGTCTATGTATCGAAGATGACATGGACGTGTATATGATATGGACGTGTCTATGTATCGAACATGACGTGGACGTGTATATGTATCGAACATGACGTGGACGTGTATATGATATGGACGTGTCTATGTATCGAACATGACATGGACGTGTATATGATATGAACATGTCCATGTATCGAACATGACGTGGACGTGTATATGATATGGACATGTCTATGTATCGAACATGACGTGGACGTGTATATGATATGGACGCATCTATGTATCGAACATGACGTGGACGTGTATATGATAAGGACGTGTATATGTATCGAACATGACGTGGCCGTGTATATGATATGGACGTGTCTACGTATCGATCATGACGTGGACGTGTATATGATATGGACGTGTCTATGTATCGAACATGACGTGGACGTGTATATGAGAAGGACGTGTATATGTATCGAACATGACGTGGCCGTCTATATAATATGGACGTGTCTACGTATCGAACATGACGTGGACGTGTATATGATATGAACGTGTCTATGTATCGAACATGACGTGGACGTGTATATGATATGGACGTGTCTATGTATCGAACATGACGTGGACGTGTATATGATAAGGACGTGTCTATGTATCGAACATGACGTGGACGTGTATATGATATGAACGTGTCTATGTATCGAACATGACATGGACGTGTATATGACATGGACGTGTCTATGTATCAAACATGACGTGGACGTGTATATGTATCGAACATGACGTGCACGTGTATATGTATCGAACATGACGTGGACGTGTAAATGATATGAACATGTCCATGTATCGAACATAACGTGGACGTGTATATGATATGAACGTGTCTATGTGTCGAACATGACGTGGACGTGTATATGCATCGAACATGACGTGGGCGTGTATATGACATGGACGTGTCTATGTATCGAACATGACGTGCACGTGTATATGTATTGAACAAGACGTGGACGTGTATATGATATGAACATGTCCATGTATCGAACATAACGTGGACGTGTATATGATATGAACGTGTCTATGTATCGAACATGACGTGGACGTGTCTATGTGTCGAACATGACATGGACGTGTATATGATAACGACGTGTCTATGTATCGAACATGACGTGGACGTGTATATGATATGGACGTGTATATGTATCGAACATGACGTGGACGTGTATATGATATGAACGTGTCTATGTATCGAACATGACGTGGACGTGTATATGATAAGGACGTGTCTATGTATCGAACATGACGTGGACGTGTATATGATATGGACGTGTCTATGTATCGAACATGGCATGGACGTGTATATGATATGAACGTGTCTACGTATCGAACGTGACATGGACATGTATATGATATGAACGTGTCTATGTATCGAACATGACGTGGACGTGTATATGATATGAACGTGTCTATGTATCGAACATGACATGGACGTGTATATGATATGGACGTGTCTATGTATCGAACATGACGTGGACGTGTCTATGTATCGAACATGACGTGGACGTGTATATGATATGGACGTGTCTATGTATCGAACATGACGTGGACGTGTATATGATATGGACGTGTCTATGTATCAAACATGACATGGACGTGTATATGATATGAACATGTCCATGTATCGAACATGACGTGGACGTGTATATGATATGGACGTTTCTATGTATCGAACATGACGTGGACGTGTATATGATTTGGACGTATCTATGTATCGAAGATGACGTGGACGTGTATATGATATGGACGTATCTATGTATCGAACATGACATGGACGTGTGTATGATATGAACGTGTCTATGTATCGAACATGACGTGGACGTGTATATGATATGAACATGTCTATGTATCGAACATGACGTGGACGTGTATATGATATGGACGTGTCTATGTATCGAACATGATGTGGACGTGTATATGATATGGACGTGTCTATGTTTCGAACATGACGTGGACGTGTATATGATATGGACGTGTCTATGTATCGAACTTGACATGGACGTGTATATGATATGAACGTGTCTATGTATCGAACATGACATGGACGTGTTTATGATATGGACGTGTCTGTGTATCGAACATGACATGGACGTGTATATGATATGAACGTGTCCATGTATCGAACATGACGTGGACGTGTATATGATATAAACATGTCTATGTATCGAACATGACGTGGACGAGTACATGATAAAGACGTGTCTATGTATCGAACATGACGTGGACGTGTATATGATATGGACGTGTCTATGTATCGAACATGACGTGGACATGTATATGATTTGGACGTATCTATGTATCGAACATGACATGGACGTGTGTATGATATGAACGTGTCTATGTATCGAACATGACATGGACGTGTATATGATATGGACGTGTCTATGTATCGAACATGACGTGGACGTGTATATGCATCGAACATCACGTGGGCGTGTATATGATATGGACGTGTCTATGTATCGAACATGACATGGACGTGTATGTGATATGGACGTGTCTATGTTTCGAACATGATGTGGACGTGTATATGATATGGACGTGTCTATGTATCGAACATGACATGGACGTGTATATGATATGAACGTGTCCATGTATCGAACATGACGTGGACGTGTATATGATATGAACATGTCTATGTATCGAACATGACGTGGACGTGTATATGATAAGGACGTGTCTATGTATCGAACATGACGTGGACGTGTATATGATATGGACGTGTCTATGTATCGAACATGACGTGGACGTGTATATGATTTGGAAGAATTTATTTATCGAACATGACATGGACGTGTGTATGATATGAACGTGTCTATGTATCGAAAATGACGAGGACGTGTATATGATATGAACGTGTCTATGTATTGAACATGACGTGGACGTGTATATGATATGGACGTGTCTATTTATCGAACATGACATGGACGTGTATATGATATGGACGTCTCTATGTATCGAACATGACGTGGACGTGTATATGATAAGGACGTGTCTATGTATCGAACATGACATGGACGTGTATATGATATGGACGAGTATGTGTATCGAACATGACGTGGACGTGTATATGATATGGACGTATCTATGTAACGAACATGACATGGACGTGTATATGATATGAACGTGTCTATGTATCGAACATGACGTGGACGTGTATATGACATGAACGTGTCTATGTATCGAACATGACGTGGACGTGTATATGATATGGACGTGTCTATGTATCGAACATGACGTGGACGTGTATATGATATGGACGTGTCTATGTATCGAACATGACATGGACGTGTATATGATATGAACGTGTCCATGTATCGAACATGACGTGGACGTGTATATGATATGAACGTGTCTATGTATCGAACATGACGTGGACGTGTATATGATAAGGACGTGTCTATGTATCGAACATGACGTGGACGTGTATATGATGTGGACGTGTATATGCATCGAACATGACGTGGGCGTGTATATGACATGGACGTGTCTATGTATCGCACATGACATGGACGTGTATATGATATGGACGTGTCTATGTATCGAACATGATGTGGACGTGTATATGATAAGGACGTGTCTATGTTTCGAACATGACATCGACGTGTATGTGATATGAACGTGTCCATGTATCGAACGTGACGTGGACATGTATATGATATGGACGTGTCTATGTATCGAACGTTACGTGGATGTGTATATTATATGGACGTGTCTATGTATCGAACATGACGTGGACGTGTATATGACATGAACGTGTCTATGTATCGAACATGACGTGGACGTGTATATGATATGGACGTGTCTATGTATCGAACATGACGTGGACGTGTATATGATATGAACGTGTCTATGTATCGAACATGACGTGGACGTGTATATGACATGAACGTGTCTATGTATCGAACATGACATGGACGTGTATATGTATCGAACATGACGTGGGCGTGTATATGATATGGACGTGTCTATGTATCGAACATGACGTGGACGTGTATATGATATGAACGTGTCTATGTATCGAACATGACATGGACGTGTATATGACATGAACGTGTCCATGTATCGAACATGACGAGGACGTGTATATGATATGAACGTGTCTATGTATCGAACATGACGTGGACGTGTATATGATAAGGACGTGTCTATGTATCGAACATGACATGGACGTGTATATGATATGGACGTGTCTATGTATCGAACATGACGTGGACGTGTATATGATATGAACGTGTCTATGTATCGAACACGACGTGGACGTGTATATGATATGAACGTGTCTATGTATCGAACATGACGTGGACGTGTATATGATAAGGACGTGTCTATGTATGGAACATGACGTGGACGTGTATATGATATGGACGTGTCTATGTATCGAACATGACATGGACGTGTATATGATATGGCATGGACGTATATTGAACATGAAATAGACGTGTGTTGAATATGAAATGGGAGTGTATATGTATCGAACATGACAGGAATATATAAAAATAAACAATAATAAGTTAACTCATATCAACCAAGTAAAAACAAATACGAAATTAATGTTAGTTAAACCAGCAATAAGCAATAACAAATTAGCACATAATAACCCTGCAACAAACAACACAGACCACAGACAGTACTAGTCTCCTGGTAACTAAAGATAATAACACAGGAGTGAAAGTGAAATTCTACATGAATATACCCAAAAAAACCCACCATGTTGTCAGTGTATATAGACGTCTGTATTGTACTGCCGTCGAAATCTCTTTGTTGACCGACTTTTGGTCTTCCGACTCTCCCTAGCGACATGACAAGATCTTATGATTGACAACTATTATCATTAATAATGTACATTAAGCATACATAGTGACCGAAACCTAACACACACCAAATTGTTCTAGTGAACCAACTTCGATTTATTCAAAGTACAGCGTACAAAATCAGACTTTTCAGTAGCAGGAGTCCCCGAACGAATGATAAGTACCCGCGCTGAGTAAGGCACACAACATCTTCTGATACACACAGTGACGGGTGAAGACATCGGACTACGTTGTCAGGGCAACATGTCGGGTCAGTAACCGCGAAGGAATGTTCAAACACAATGTATATACATACACAGGACACTCACTACGTCATGTCTGTGTCACAGTCGGTTTCATGTGCTACGTTGTAGTACAAAGTTTATAAGAAGATACCACTATAGGTGTACAACCCAGTATCGCGATTAGTGGAGTCGAATATTTCACACAAGTCTCTTTCATTAGGTTTTTAAGGCACATTTATGAAAGGATACACGATAATAAAGAATCATCCATCAAGATATTGATGACACTTTAACCTAAATAATCAGCTGAAGCTTTATGAAATACGTTACATGTTATTCTGGGTTATTTAAGAATCTGAGGCGGACAGTTCGACATGGCTAGGACGTGAAGGAATAAGAAACAAGTTGGACACAAACAATCTGAAGAAATCTATTGCTCATGCTCCGTGTTGTAAGGAGACAACGTAGTTCACTGTGAACAATCAATTCTGTGACTTTCTATAAACGGAGAATGATTCATTCAATAACTCACAAGGATTTTTGTTTCGAAACTCAAGTTTTATACTGCCACAGGAGTGACCAGAGAACTCACTCAAGATTCTGGAATGTGTCAAACCGGTTTCGGAGTCTTTGACTGTGACGTCACAAATAGTACCGCATGGGAGCGGCCTGAAAGCTACAGGTTAATCTGATAAACTGGTTTGTACATTTGATAACGATATTGGGAACACGATATCTGTCAGCATACTACGTTGTTTGTCCTCGGCCTTATGTAATGCCTGTCTATTCGCTATGATGTGCAAATATAGCGATTGGTAAGGGCAGTTGTAGCGAACACCCGGGCTTACAGGTGCTGTTTTAACGTTTTATAAACGTTTACTACGGGGCACTGGGGCCCATCACGCTACGATGTCATTTGAATAGTTTGTTTTTTTTAAATAGAAAATGATAATCATAATTATGAAAACTGGATATACATAGCAAAAGATATTATATCAATATTAAACTCAACATGCAAAGTTGAATGTTATCACACCGTACATTCCACTTCTTACTCACAACCATCCACTTCTCACCCACAACCATCCACGTCTCACACACAACCATCCACTTCCCGCACACAACCATCCACTTCTCACTCACAATCATTCACTTCTCACACACAACCATCCACTTCTCGTACACAACCATCCACTTCTCACTCACAACCATCCACTTCTCACCCACAACCATCCACTTCTCACTCATACTTCTAACTCACAACCATCCACATCTCACACACAACCATCCACTTCTCACACACACTTCTCACACACAAACATCTACATCTCACACACAACCATCCACTTTCCACACATATCATCCAGGTTCCACACAATACATTTCCCTTTCCACACACCACCACCCACTCTTCCAGAACGCAATATCACCCCGTTTTAACACAGCACTATGTCAGCCCATACATAATACTATTTACTTCTTCGAGAACACCATCCATTTCTCAATACTTGGTCGTAGTGCGGAGTGAGTGTTATCAGGTCCCGTCATAATGATACTACTACACTTTCTTTTCTGTCATAGATTTTTCTCTTTGTTTTTTTCTTTCAAGGGACAGCTTCCTGAGAGGACCACAACCGGGAGAAGATCTCGCACTCACATCCGGGTAGTACACCTTGAGAAGACCTGGAACTCATATCCGGGTAGAACAATCTATTCACAAACGCAGAATAAACTGAGGACCGATTCCGACTTCCGATTCCGAGATTCAGGTTCCAAAACTATACAATTTGCGAAACCTGCGTTTGTAGTATCTTTACAAATTCTTACTTTTCTGTAGAAGCATCGTCATACTATGCAGATGTAATGCAGATGAACATATCTTTATTTTTTTTATTTTTTAACTCTAACATAAACTTGATGCAAAAAATACACTATTTCTAGTCACAGTGTCTGTGTGAGTGAGTGGGTTTTTACCCATATCACAGCAATATCAGGGCGGGGGACACTAGAAATGGGCTTCACACATCGGGGGTATTGAAACCAGATCGAACCCTCTAAAAAAACATAAAAAATAAAAAGCGCTGATGCACACTCGCAGACATGCCGTTACGTCACTCGTTGACATCACGTGACAACGAAGTCGGGATGAAATCGACAAGCTATTTACGACAACACACCCCGATGTCATCATAGGCTATGTGTACCAATTGTGAAGCCTCAACGGCTTTCAACAAACGCCTTTCAACAAAACACATGCGTAGTTTACGTGTCTATAATTAACACATTACCGCTGTTTGGCCCGCGGCCAACTCAAGTTCAGAGGGCTTTTGTCGCCTGGCCAGAGGCAGGCCAGGAATCATCACCGAGGCAGAACTGACTGGGGGTCTGGTGTTTTTGTCAACACGGAGCAACATTACACCATTGTTATTGAAATACATCTCACTTACTTAGTCTGACAAATTAAATACACCTTAACCGAGATACATACAGGGTGTTGATGCCGTATGTCGTCATTGCACTGTTGCTACAATACTGCTGGTCTACGGCTACGAGTACTGTTCGTGATATCAACACTGTAGTACTACGTGGTACTACAGCATAGCGTCGGGACTGAATGTACATAAACAATACTGTTTCATATTGTAGAGAAAGTACTGTCAATACCAGCTAGAACCTACAATGCAGTATGAACTCCTGAGAATGTACAGTACTGGGGTAGGCAACAACAATATCCTCAGTTAAACAAACATGAGTTGGTCCCATATGTGTGCTTTGTTCTACCTCGACTAGTTAATGTTGAACATGCTGTTAGACATTACACGTTTCAGCAACTGACTATTCACATAATAACTAGACACGGATGAAGACAATTTACTTGTTTTGGAGAGGCAAAAATGTGACCATTCACCCGAATTTACATTACCTCGTTATACCGCCGTATGTGATATATCATTTTGAAACATGTTACACATTTCGCATAAATATATATCAATTTTACTGGTCACGACAGGTGGCACCACACACTAACAGGCGTCACTAAAGAATATTAACGTTATTTGTCTTCTTGGCGTTATGTCGAAATGAAGGCGGTTTTGAAACACGGCGACTACGTCACAATTGTATATTAATTCACGTGCATTGCGTTCTAATAAAATGTGAATCTTCGTCATGCGTGGCTTGTGAACGACCTGGAGGTGCAGCTTGCCATAGAAGGACAACTTGAACAGTTTCATTTATACACAAGCCCGTATGAACTGAGGGACAACACGGAATAATTGAACGAAATAATTTGAAAAAATAATATTTCCAAGATACATTAAAGATATGATATAAACGCCACACCTTAAGATTAGAACTGGGTTTTTTTTGTAAATATACTCTAAATGAGAGTACACAACATATGTATTTGAAACAATGAATGTTAGTAAACAGAATACATTTCACAGCCACATTTAGTGAGTGTTTAGGAAAATGTGTGTAAAATACCAATGTATAATATCTCTTCAGACCTAACCTGGGCACATAAATACACATGTTTAGAAGAACACAGAGAGCATGGCGGGGCCGTAACAGTTACATCAAAAGAGGTGTGCCTGGAAAAGTGCGAAATTGTATGCTGGAGGTTATACCTAACTGCTTGACAGCACGCTGCTGACAAGGACGGCAGGGTTCACTACACCTGGGATTTCACTACCCACACTGGGTACTGGTGATTTCACTGCCTATTGGTGATTTCACTGCCTATTGGTGATGAATGTGATGGATCGGTACAACCATATTGTTTTCGTCGTTATTCAGTCCGTCTGTTTTCCGTCAATATCAGTGATTCAGTATCAGAGAGGAATATTGTCTCATCGTTACACCATGGAGAGAGTTTTGACAGTGATCTGTCTGTGTCAGGCTCAGACACCTCATGCAGCCCATATCGGGTTCAGGCAGAGAAGTCAACCCCTATCGGGTTCAGACAGAGAAGTCAACCCGTATCGGGTTCAGAGACAGAGAAGTCAACTCGTATCGGATTCAGAGACAGAGAAGTCAGCCCGTATAGGGTTCAGATACAGAGAAGTCAATCCGTATCAGGTTCAGACAGAGAAAGTCCGTATCGGGTTCAGATAGAGAGAAGTCAACCCGTATCGGGTTCAGACAGAGAAAGCCCGTATCGGTTCAGACAGAGATGTCAACCCGTATTGGGTTCAGACAGAGAAGTCAGTGCGTATTAGGTACAGAGAAATAGAAATCAGTCCGTAAATCGGAGTCAAAGATACAGAAGTCAGCCCGTATCGGGTTCAGTCCGTATCGGGATCAGACACAATGATACCAGTGCGTATCGGGTTCAGAGCTCGTATTGGGTACAGAGACAGAGAGCTCAGCCTTTATCGGGATCAGACAGAGAAGTCAGTCTGTCGGTATTGGGTTCAGACGGAGAAGTCAGTCTGTCGATATTGGGTTTAAATACAGAGAAGTCAGCCAGTGAAGCCAGTGCGTATGGGGTTCAGAAATGTCAGTCCGTATCTTGTTCAGAGAAAGAGAAGTACGTCATCCTGTACTGGGTTCAGGGAAAGAGAAGTACGTCATCCTGTACTGGGTTCAGGGAAAGAGAAGTACGTCATCCTGTACTGGGTTCAGGGAAAGAGAAGTACGTCATCCTGTACTGGGTTCAGAGAAAGAGAAGTACGTCATCCTGTACTGGGTTCAGAGAAAGAGAAGTACGTCATCCTGTACTGGGTTCAGGGAAAGAGAAGTACGTCATCCTGTACTGGGTTCAGGGAAAGAGAAGTACGTCATCCTGTACTGGGTTCAGGGAAAGAGAAGTACGTCATCCTGTACTGGGTTCAGAGAAAGAGAAGTACGTCATCCTGTACTGGGTTCAGGGAAAGAGAAGTACGTCAACCTGCATTGGATTCCTAGTCAGAAAACTCTGTCTGTATCAGGGAAGGAGAAGCAACAATTCTCCAACAGTTCACACATACACCCGCAGAAACAATACAATACAATTCTATGACACGATTTCTCCAGCTTTGTGGCTCGGTGGGGTTGTTAAATTCAAAGACAAATTGAAACTCCAAAGTCCATATTTCCCAACCTTGACAAGAGACAGTAGCCTAAATCTCTAAGTGATATATAGTTTACCTCCCAGACAGATTGTACTCCATGATAACACACTGGCTTCCAGGACATAGTCAAATGTCACATATGTTATATTTGAGAGTACACTTTTCTTCCAGAGGCATTATGCACCAACAGCTTCGGGAGTCGTGCCAGGTTTCATAGGGGTACACAATGTAAGTGATCTAGACCACCATTTGTTCGACTTCCATTTTAGAGTGGCTGAGTGGGTTAGAGATTTGATTTTGTGTGCCTGCAATAAGGAGCGCCACTCCGATGTGTACAGAAAGTACTGGAATCTATACTTTACCGAGAGTGTAATCCCAAATATAACAAGTTCCACATTGTGTTTCCTTTGAAAAATCTACTATCTGGCCATGGTGGACTTGATGTCAAATGGCCTATTACATGAATTGGCTAAAACACGAGACAGAGCTATGTGACATGGAAGTCGTGAGTTCATTTCCTCAGGAGGTCACAATTTAAACTCGTTAGGGTCAAGTAACGGTAGGAACCTCAGCTTCGGTCTCCGGTAAGTGTGTGTGTGTGTGTGTGTGTGTGTGTGTGTGTGTGTGTGTGTGTGTGTGTGTGTGTGTGTGTGTGTGCTGTGTTCCAGGAATGCAGGGTAACAATAACTACTATGTTTTAACGCCTGTTGCCGAGGATCGAACACCGACCTGCGAATGCCCGCTCACTAAAGATTCCTGTTCATTCGAAGGGAATCCTGATCCTCCTGCGGCTAGAAACATGGCGTTTCTCGTCCCTTTAGCCTCTTCAATCTGGAAACAAAACAAAATTAATATTCTTCACTTCACTCGCCGATTTGCTTATTCCGGACGCCGAGACTTAAAGTAAATATGGCGGAATCGTAAGCCGATTGCACGAATGTTCCTTGGCCCCTTGACCGGCCAATCTGATTGAATGTCGGATTCTTGATCCAACTGTAAAAACATATTCTCCCATGCAATGGTACAGGCAGCTTAGGGAATGAGTTATTGTCCTAGGGACTGAAGATTGCTGAGTAACCATGAGTGGACATGTGCAGCGCTATCTTGTAGCTGAGGCAAGGGCGATGATAAACGTGTTGTTATTGCGTGTCAAAGTGGAGCAATAACAACGACTAGATCGAAAACAACTTCTTGATTTTTGCACTGAGCGAGGCTTTGGTGCAGATTCTTAGAGCGCAGTTTTAGGTTGACAGCGGTGCAAGACGCTACATCGACATGTCGTCGAGCTGTGCAGAAAACAGAAAGTTGTCATCCTTAAAGCTGTATGCTTCATTTTAGCCCCACAAAGTTTTAGAATGGCGATCAAATAATAGCAAAGGCGAATGCAGGGATGGTTCCTTTACGTCGGGGCGTGACTAAATTAACATTGTCATCTTTTGTAGTGGCATGTCTTTTGATAGTCTCAGGTAAAGTGGAGTTAAGATTAAAACAAAGTTCTGTTAACTTGAAGAAAATCCTTTTAAACATAAATGACACACCGACATTTCAGAAATGTAGTCGACCTTGCGTGTTGCTGTGGACACTCATCAGATATTGCGTCACCTATATAACAGCATGTATCTATCTGTATGCGCTACACCCATCCAACAACACAATGATGATATCAGAATAAATATTCTTAAATGCTATTATTGTACTTGTTGGGAGTCAGTGGTTCAACCCAGTTGGACTACGTACAACTTCACGCCAGTTGAAACACTTGAGAACGAAACTTGATGCAAGGAAAGAGCAACGCCTTAGTGTCATTGTTAAACTAGGTTTCCACCTTGACCCCGGCGATGTTGTTGGCAGGGAAGCCACCTCGACACGATAAACGCAATATGCATCTCTTAATGTTTCTAGAGTTGTTAACGGGCGATTGTTGACGCCTGGGGACAATGCAAAAAGACTTCGACAGGCACTGTGAGACCATTCAAAAATGGCCACCACTGACAACTGAATAGGATTAACGACCTCCCTACAGTGCTGTATGAAATTGGACTCACCACTAATATGTACTAAGCCTCGCTTTCAGAGCAACCAGGAAACGCCATTGCAGAATGCTTTGAATGGGCTGAAACGATGAATCGCTGTTTCGGCTGAGTCGCATCTTTCATTCAGTCTGACGAGTGGTCAGTGTCAGCGGTCAGCTGTTTACCTGTTTGTGGGCTGGCTTCATTAACTGCTTCAGCTGAGGAGGAGCCACTGGTCGACGCTGTTCATTCATGGACAGAGGCCTCCATATCCAGGCGGAATCAGGAAGCAGGGAACTCACGGCTCAGCGGATAGAGCTGTGGTGATGAATGTTGCACGGTTGGCGGATAAATTCGGACAACAGAGTGAGATTCAGCATAATTAAGAATTAAATTTATAAACATTCACCTAAGAACGTGAGAATATTCGTGACACCAGCATACAGCAACACAAACTGTCACACAGACTGTAAACTGTACGATGACCAGAACAGCTCATTTCTTGTTTAATTTCCATAGAAAACAAACATTACTTTACATAAGCATTTCCTGTATGTTGCCATAAATACTCAGTTTGCAAGGAATTCACGTCTGTTTGTGTGTTGTTTAACGTCAAGCTGGGCAATATTCCACCTGTATGGCGGAGGTATGTAAATAATCGAAGCTGGTACATGAAATCCAGTGATCAACATAATGAGCATCGATCTACGCATGCAATGACACGTTTCAACCAGTCGGGTGGAGACCCGTAGTGTTGTAAACAAAGGTTGAAACCCGTGGTGTTGTACACAACGGTGGAGACTTGCAGTGATGTACACACATGTGGAGTCCCGTGGTGTTGTACATGATCTACATATGGAGACCTGTACACATGCATAGAGTGTTTTAAATGGGAAAGTGGAATGGCATATTTGTGATGAAATGTGAGCTGGCCCGCGACAGGCACGCGCCCCAGGCATGCACAGGAAACTTCTCTCGTTAAATAAGGCTCGATACAAATTAAAAGCAGACTGCCATATAAACTTGTAAGCGAATAACGGCCCCTGAGTTAAACGAAAATGGCAATGTGATGCTTTGTAGACGGTTTGGTATTTTCGGTACAAATGGATCGTATCAAATGCATATAAGGCCTGATATTCCTAAGGCAAGGCTTGCCTCAAGCAATTTCACCTTCTGCTAACAAACTCTTCCACTCGCTCATCGTTCTAGAACATTATTCGGGTTCTATTCTCCACGTGGGTACGACGTGAAGTTCTTGTTTAACGTTTAACGTTTGTGTGTGGAGTTCTTGTGTGTGGAGTGCCTGTGTGTGGAGTTCTTGTGTGTGGAGTGCCTGTGTGTGGAGTTCTTGTGTGTGGAGTGCCTGTGTGAGTAACATGGGTGAAACGCAGCTAGAAGTTACGTAAAACGTCACTCACTCACTCCCATACGGCTCAGTGTGCCACGTGTGACCTGACACATGAAGGGGTGCTGCATCTACAGGCCAACAGGCAACCTCTGCCAGACTCGACGTGGGCACCTATCAGGCAACCTCTGCCAGACTCGACGTGGGCACCTATCAGGCAACCTCTGCCAGACTTGACGTGGGCACCTATCAGGCAACCTCTGCCAGACTTGACGTGGGCACCTATCAGGCAACCTCTGGCAGACTTGACGTGGGTACCTATCAGGCAACCTCTGCCAGACTTGACGTGGGCACCTATCAGGCAACCTCTGCCAGACTTGACGTGGGCACCTATCAGGCAACCTCTGCCAGACTTGACGTGGGCACCTATCAGGCAACCTCTGCCAGACTTGACGTGGGTACCTATCAGGCAACCTCTGCCAGACTTGACGTGGGCACCTATCAGGCAACCTCTGCCAGACTTGACGTGGGCACCTATCAGGCAACCTCTGCCAGACTTGACGTGGGCACCTATCAGGCAACCTCTGCCAGACTTGACGTGGGCACCTATCAGGCAACCTCTGCCAGACTTGACGTGGGTACCTATCAGGCAACCTCTGCCAGACTCGACGTGGGCACCTATCAGGCAACCTCTGCCAGACTTGACGTGGGCACCTATCAGGCAACCTCTGCCAGACTTGACGTGGGCACCTATCAGGCAACCTCTGCCAGACTTGACGTGGGTACCTATCAGGCAACCTCTGCCAGACTCGACGTGGGCACCTATCAGGCAACCTCTGCCAGACTTGACGTGGGCACCTATCAGGCAACCTCTGCCAGACTTGACGTGGGTACCTATCAGGCAACCTCTGCCAGACTTGACGTGGGCACCTATCAGGCAACCTCTGCCAGACTTGACGTGGGTACCTATCAGGCAACCTCTGCCAGACACGACATGGGTACCTATCAGGCAACCTCTGCCAGACACGACATGGGTACCTATCAGGCAACCTCTGCCAGACTTGACGTGGGTACCTATCAGGCAACCTCTGCCAGACTCGACGTGGGCACCTATCAGGCAACCTCTGCCAGACTTGACGTGGGCACCTATCAGGCAACCTCTGCCAGACTCGACGTGGGTACCTATCAGGCAACCTGTGCCAGACTTGACGTGGGCACCTATCAGGCAACCTCTGCCAGACTCGACGTGCGTACCTATCAGGCAACCTCTGCCAGACTCGACGTGGGTACCTATCAGGCAACCTCTGCCAGACTCGACGTGCGTACCTATCAGGCAACCTCTGCCAGACTCGACGTGGGCACCTATCAGGCAACCTCTGCCAGACTCGACGTGCGTACCTATCAGGCAACCTCTGCCAGACTTGACGTGGGTACCTATCAGGCAACCTCTGCCAGACTCGACGTGGGCACCTATCAGGCAACCTCTGCCAGACTCGACGTGGGTACCTATCAGGCAACCTCTGCCAGACTCGACGTGGGAACCTATCAGGCAACCTCTTCCAGACTTGACGTGGGTACCTATCAGGCAACCTCTGCCAGACTTGACGTGGGCACCTATCAGGCAACCTCTGCCAGACTTGACGTGGGTACCTATCAGGCAACCTCTGCCAGACTCGACGTGGGTACCTATCAGGCAACCTCTGGCAGACTCGACGTGGGTACCTATCAGGCAACCTCTGCCAGACTTGACGTGGGTACCTATCAGGCAACCTCTGCCAGATTTGACGTGGGCACCTATCAGGCAACCTCTGCCAGACTTGACGTGGGTACCTATCAGGCAACCTCTGCCAGACTTGACGTGGGTACCTATCAGGCAACCTCTGCCAGACTTGACGTGGGTACCTATCAGGCAACCTCTGCCAGACTTGACGTGGGTACCTTATACAGATTTGACGTGGGTACCTATCAGGCAACCTCTGCCAGACTTGACGTGGGTACCTATCAGGCAACCTCTGCCAGACTTGACGTGGGTACCTATCAGGCAACCTCTGCCAGACTTGACGTGGGCACCTATCAGGCAACCTCTGCCAGACTTGACGTGGGCACCTATCAGGCAACCTCTGCCAGACTTGACGTGGGCACCTATCAGGCAACTTCTGCCAGACTTGACGTGGGCACCTATCAGGCAACCTCTGCCAGACTCGACGTGCGTACCTATCAGGCAACCTCTGCCAGACTTGACGTTGGTACCTATCAGGCAACCTCTGCCAGACTTGACGTGGGCACCTATCAGGCAACCTCTGCCAGACTTGACGTGGGCACCTATCAGGCAACCTCTGCCAGACTCGACGTGCGTACCTATCAGGCAACCTCTGCCAGACTTGACGTTGGTACCTATCAGGCAACCTCTGCCAGACTTGACGTGGGTACCTATCAGGCAACCTCTGCCAGACTTGACGTGGGCACCTATCAGGCAACCTCTGCCAGACTTGACGTGGGTACCTATCAGGCAACCTCTGCTAGAGTTGACGTGGGTACCTATCAGGCAACCTCTGCCAGACTTGACGTGGGTACCTATCAGGCAACCTCTGCCAGACTCGACGTGGGTACCTATCAGGCAACCTCTGCCAGACTCGACGTGGGTACCTATCAGGCAACCTCTGCCAGACTTGACGTGGGCACCTATCAGGCAACCTCTGCCAGACTTGACGTGGGCACCTATCAGGCAACCTCTGCCAGACTTGACGTGGGCACCTATCAGGCAACCTCTGCCAGACTTGACGTGGGCACCTATCAGGCAACCTCTGACAGACTTGACGTGGGCACCTATCAGGCAACCTCTGCCAGACTCGACGTGGGCACCTATCAGGCAACCTCTGCCAGACTTGACGTGGGTACCTATCAGGCAACCTCTTCCAGACTCGACGTGGGTACCTATCAGGCAACCTCTGCCAGACTTGACGTGGGTACCTATCAGGCAACCTCTGCCAGACTGGACGTGGGCACCTATCAGGCAACCTCTGCCAGACTCGACGTGGGTACCTATCAGGCAACCTCTGCCAGACTTGACGTTGGTACCTATCAGGCAACCTCTGCCAGACTTGACGTGGGCACCTATCAGGCAACCTCTGCCAGACTTGACGTGGGTACCTATCAGGCAACCTCTGCCAGACTTGACGTGGGCACCTATCAGGCAACCTCTGCCAGACTTGACGTGGGCACCTATCAGGCAACCTCTGGCAGACTTGACGTGGGCACCTATCAGGCAACCTCTGACAAACTTGACGTGGGTACCTATCAGGCAACCTCTGACAGACTTGACGTGGGTAGCTATCAGACAACCTCTGCCAGACTCGACGTGCGTACCTATCAGGCAACCTCTGCCAGACTTGACGTGGGCACCTATCAGGCAACCTCTGCAAGACTTGACGTGGGCACCTATCAGGCAACCTCTGCCAGACTTGACGTGGGTACCTATCAGGCAACCTCTGCCAGACTTGACGTGGGTACCTATCAGGCAACCTCTGCCAGACTTGACGTGGGTACCTATCAGGCAACCTCTGCCAGACTTGACGTGGGTACCTATCAGGCAACCTCTGACAGACTTGACGTGGGTACCTATCAGGCAACCTCTGCCAGACTTGACGTGGGTAGCTATCAGACAACCTCTGCCAGACTCGACGTGGGTACGTATCAGGCAACCTCTGCCAGACTTGACGTGGGTACCTATCAGGCAACCTCTGCCAGACTTGACGTGGGCACCTATCAGGCAACCTCTGCCAGACTTGACGTGGGCACCTATCAGGCAACCTCTGCCAGACTTGACGTGGGCACCTATCAGGCAACCTCTGCCAGACTTGACGTGGGCACCTATCAGGCAACCTCTGCCAGACTTGACGTGGGCACCTATCAGGCAACCTCTGCCAGACTTGACGTGGGTACCTATCAGGCAACCTCTGCCAGACTTGACGTGGGTACCTATCAGGCAACCTCTGCCAGACTCGACGTGGGCACCTATCAGGCAACCTCTGCCAGACTCGACGTGGGTACGTATCAGGCAACCTCTGCCAGACTTGACGTGGGCACCTATCAGGCAACCTCTGCCAGACTTGACGTGGGTACCTATCAGGCAACCTCTGCCAGACTTGACGTGGGCACCTATCAGGCAACCTCTGCCAGACTTGACGTGGGCACCTATCAGGCAACCTCTGCCAGACTTGACGTGGGTACCTATCAGGCAACCTCTGCCAGACTTGACGTGGGCACCTATCAGGCAACCTCTGCCAGACTTGACGTGGGTAGCTATCAGGCAACCTCTGCCAGACTCGACGTGGATACCTATCAGGCAACCTCTGCCAGACTTGACGTGGGTACCTATCAGGCAACCTCTGCCAGACTCGACGTGGGTACCTATCAGGCAACCTCTGCCAGACTTGACGTGGGCACCTATCAGGCAACCTCTGCCAGACTTGACGTGGGCACCTATCAGGCAACCTCTGCCAGACTTGACGTGGGTACCTATCAGGCAACCTCTGCCAGACTTGACGTGGGTACCTATCAGGCAACCTCTGCCAGACTCGACGTGGGCACCTATCAGGCAACCTCTGCCAGACTCGACGTGGGCATCTGCCAGACTTGACGTGGGTACCTATCAGTCACCCGGCTAAAGGCCGGTTCACTGTGTGTAGAAGGAGCGAACCCAGAGTTATATTTTTTCAAATGTCAGCTTGAAGAGGCTTCATTGTGACCCAACCAGTAGGAAAGCAATCAATTCATGATCCGACACGTTTCTTGAAGTCGTCAGGTATGAAAATAACACACATAAATTATATACTGGAAAAAAATGGATTAGGGATATTGGTATTTATATGACTGATATTTTATCAGTAGGTTAGTGAATAAATACATCATTATTCATATTTTCAAAATTTACAAATACTAGGCTCATAACACTATCTACTGTCCTGTCTTGTATCTGACGAGGGTTATAACACATTCGGTACCGTGTCTTCTACGTGAAGGCTGTTATGACACATTCAATATCGTGTCTTGTATGTGACTAGGCTTATAACACATTCACTACCGTGTTTTGTAAGTCACGAGGCTTATGATACATTCAGTACCGTGTCTTGTACGTGAAGGGGATTAAAACACATTCACTACCGTGTTTTGTAAGTCACGAGGCTTATGAGACATTCAGTACCGTTTCTTGTACGTGGAGACCGTACTAACACACTCAGTATTGTGTCTTGTACGTGACGAGGTTTATAACACATTTAGCACCGTTGTGCGTGAAGATAGTCATGACACTTTTAGAATCGTGTCTTGTACGTGACGAGGCTTATAACACGTTCAGTACCGTGTGTTGTTTGTGAAAGTTTTTGAAGGACATTAATTGCCGTGGCTTGTACGTGAATATTGCTATAACACATTTAGAATCGTGTCGTGTACGTGGCAAGGCTTGTGATACATTCAGTACAGTGTCTCGTACGTACAAACAGTAATAACACATTCAATACCGTGTCTTGTAGGTGAAGGTTGTTATAGCACATTCACTACGGTGTCGTGAACGTTGAGACGGTAATAACACATCCATTGTCCTGTCTTGTACATGACGAGGGCTATAACACATCCACTGTCCTGTCTTGTATGTGACGAGGGTTAGAATTAACGTGCCATGTACACGAAACTATAAGAACAGAGCATAGAGCAATCCAATGTGGCCGGATACAATATGGGCACAATATTGTGTCTTCCTCAGCCTTTGTGTTAAAACAGCTTAAATCTTTTATTTCAGTTATCAAAAGTTATTGTATAATATAGTGATAATAATATATATATGATAGGATATGAGAATCGATATTCAGTCAGATGGGTAGTATGTTCTGTGTAATATTATTAGCAATAATATTTCGTGATATTAAAACCGATATTGAATTGCACTGTAGATGAGTGGTACGTTTGGTGAGTGGTTTTGTGATGTCATGTATAAGAATACTTCCTGATATAAAACCCTACAATGGGTGGTGTGTGTTGTAAGATTTGTGCAACATAATAGGCAGTAATATGCCATGGTCTTTAACCTACATTGATCGAGATGTGTGGTGCGGTTGGTGTAACATCCAGTGTTTAACCTACATTGAATGAGATGTGTGGTTTGGTGGTGTAACATCCAGTGTCATAACAATTCTTCACATCAAAACCGATATTAAATTAGACGTGACGCAGGAGATGAAACAACGTATACAGTATTCCTGTTCTAAATGTGTGTCTGTGCGATGTCCATCCGGTGTACAGTTACACAGTCACACACGCTGGGGGGGTGGAGGGGGGGGGTGTCAGCAGTACAGATAGTACGGATCACTACGTCTGGTAAATGTGTGTGGTATATAATTATAACTCACGACTCACCAGTTCCGTCATCAAGTCCAGTCTCACGTTCCTAAAACGCATTTTCTGGCATTTTGCTATGCTGACACTGAATTTCGTTGAGAAAAAAGGGATTATGACAAAGATTCCATTTATATAAGTGTGAATAAAAATATTCCGATTACACTTATCACATATTCATGATTAGATGTTCACGAAAAGACTAGATACTGTTAGAAAAGCTTTTGTTCAGAAAAGTCGAATCGTCCCTAACACGTTATCTTTTTGACGTAGACGAACAGGCAGAGAAAAAGAAGGTCAGAGTGTGGTTTCTCAACGCCTTGCTGAATGAATCCACCGCTCAATGCTTGCCATATCATTCACAAAGGTCGGCACATTTGGCGCTGTGCCAAAACGGAAGTGACGTGAGTATTCGGTGTCTCTAAACATAGTACGTTGTGCAATGACCGCATGATATCTAAATATAGCGCCCAACGGTGGACTAATTCATAATGATCGCCATATACGGGCGCCGAGAGAGGCGTGGCTTGTGTGCTGATTGGAGCACGATGCTCTACGGCGATTGGTCGAGCTGAAAGGAGATGAATTATTGTTTACCTCTCCGAGCGAGAGACCTCAGCATAAATTGAAGACAACTAGACTGGCGAGAGAACGCAGCCTGGCAGTAAGGAGGACAGGTTGTATGTGGAACGAACTCAAGAGAAATCTAACGTTAGGAAAGACCGCTTCACCTGTACACAAACGAGGTGACAGTAGTACGGGATATATGTCGCGACGGATACTATAAACTTACACCCATTGTTTTGTGTGTGATTCTCTCAATCACGGCGAAGTTAGGAGTTCAGTCACTCGCCGCCAACTAGTTTCCTTGGGGAAGCGGATTATTCTGATACTCTACTCAGCTCTAATGCCTTGCTTGGAAGTGTTCAACAGCATGAGCAGTGATATCGGCGACTTTTGTAGTCCAGAGATCCTATGCGATGAGATGAGAAATGGCGAGAAAGTGTTGCTGTTGGATTGTCGGTGTCAAGCCGACTACATTAGGTCTCACGTAGCTGGTTCCATCAATGTCACTTTGCCCAGTCTCATGTTCAAACGGCTAAAGAAAGGAACGCTACAAATTGCGACCGTCATTCAGAAGAACGAAGCTAAGGAGCGGTTTAATAAGTGTTGTAAGACTCATTTGATTGTGTTATACGACGAGTGTTCCACGGATCTCAACGCTAACCCTTCCAGCACAATCAACCTACTGGTTAAGAAGTTGCGTCAAGATGGCTGCCGAGCTTCGTTTTTACTCGGTAAGTTATATTTTTACAGCAGCTCATTTTTGGGGGGTTAGTCAGCGATGCCGCGTTATATTGTAGTATTGTTTGGGTGTCAATATTAACGCTTCAGAATTGCCAGCCAGACTGCACGTGTTTGCCGAGTATTGATCGTAGCATATAGGGTTGTGATTGTGTTTCACACAGCGCGTGATGTTTACTACAATGACATAACATAAATATTTGTAGTCATTGTGCGTTTACACATCAATGGGTCACGTTTACATTATGTAGAATTTATGTATGCTTCTCAATGAAATAATGAACTTGTCCCTCTACTGACATGCTCTGATATATACTCTGAAAGGGCGTTTTGACATCCGTGGAAGAGAGGTACCGTGGATCAACACCTGCTTTATGAGATGTTGATACCGACACCGATTTCGGCCAAGAGGGTATATGTGTTATTTATTTGTGGTGTTTTATTCCAGGTGGTTTTTCAACGTTTGAAGAGCGCTTTCCCGAATACTGTAACTCTCAAGAAAACACAGAATCCACCATTCTTGGATTGAGAAATCTGCGCATATCGGAAGACTCGTCATACGGTACCTCGAGCGAGAGTGACTGTGAAAATACGCCCCACATGTCACCGTTTCCCGTGCAGGTGTTGCCGCACCTGTATCTTGGCAACGCCAAAAACTCATCTGACATAAACCAGCTGAAGAAGTACGGCATCACATACATTCTCAACGTTACTCCAAACGTGCCAAATATGTTTGAGAACGATACCTCATTTAAATACCTGCAGATTCCGATCAGCGATCACTGGTCACAGAATCTCTCGGCGTTCTTCCCACAAGCTCTTGCATTTATTGGTGAGTGAACATTGGAATTAATTATACAAGGAACAGGCGAATTGTTTTGTATGAGAACGATATGTACAATTGGGGCCACGGTAGAATAGGTTCGCCACCCTGCCCTAATCCTAACCCTTTGATTATCAGAGGCAAAAACTATTTGTGGAGTATGGTAAACATGGTGGTAAAATAGCAACATATGTAAATGACCAACGTATGCTGTTGCAGAATCGCACGGTGAAATCATTGAAACTATTTCATAAGTTCTTTCCGGTCGCATTATTTGGTCGCTGCTGTAGACATGATATAGTATGTGACTTGAGAATGCCAGAGTAGTGTTGGAAATATATATATATAGAAGTACAACCAAGATTTACTGAAATATTTCCCTCTATGACGTCACAAAGACGGCTTTATGTGACGGAGTCACAGAGCGAAGCGATCCCCTGCGGTGCATGCTCTTTAAACATGTCGAAACACTGAAGATCGTCCAACCGTAGATTTTTCGCGCCAAGTCATGCTTCGTTGATTTACGATCATATCATCTTCGAAATGGTTTATTTTGATTTACTGAGCTCTGTTCCCAACACGTCACCAGTAGGTCACTACTCGTCTCAGTACTAAACTCAGTGTATACCAGATATTGTGCATGTCCTCATTATGTGAAGGTACAACCAAAACATGAAGCTCGTCTTCCCCGTGCTGAGTCCCATCAATGGGCAGCATGAGACAGCAATTATTGATCAGCTTCAACAGCTGGCTTGTTCCCGCGCTAACTGTAAACCCATCCTCTGTTCAGTGACACACTGACATTCAAGGAAAGCGATTATGTCTGTGTCTCTGTGATTGTCGTGTGATTCAACCTCCCCGGCTCGCGAAGCTCTGTCACAATCCTCCGACCCATGAATTAGGGCTAGACTGTGGCGGCCATTTGCCGAACTCAAGCTATTTCGCCCGAGTTGCACAGTTAGGCTGATGTAGACCTTGCGCGTTGACGACTTCTCGGGGCATTTGCACAGATCGGCAATTGCATATCCGGCGACGGGGTCATGTTTATGTTTTTTATATAAACGAATCCTTTTCAAACATATAATCTATAAACACAGTTTGCAACGTTTGTGTATAGGGATGTATCGTGTTTCGATCGCTGCTTGAAACGTTGTTTAACACACTGACTTTTTCTTACATGCCGCCGTCTCTCAATCTCAGGGGTTAGGTTAAGGAGGATTTTCTCAACCCGCTATTGAATTTGGCCGAGGCCCCCGGCGCCTGTTCCCTTGACTTTCCCACAGCCAGTTTGCGAGATTGACGTGTACATCCTGTCGCCTCGGAAAAGTTCTTGGTCATTGCGAGTGGGCGAGAAAACCAGTAAATCACGGTCGATCTCTCGCAAGTCGCGGTCCGATCGTGCTCTGAATTGAGCGCACGATAATGAATACATTACTTGTGTGATGGATTCCCGGCCCGGCAGACCGCCATTACCTTCAGCGGTCTCTCCTCAAACGCTGTATGTACACAGCTTCCCTGACGTAACGCGCCTCAATTAAGCAGCGACATAGACAGATTATGTTTTATGAAACCACAATTTATCACGTGATAGCTTGTGCATCAGACAGATAGGGTCATCGCACTTGTATTGCCGGCGTTGCGTGGGTTGATTGGGGATAGAGGTGAAGTTTACTCCTTATGTCATAAATAGCTGTGTCCCAGCTGTCACTAAAGCTGTGTTAATGACCCAGTCATCTCGGAACCCCATTCCATTTATTATGGTAACAAAACTCATCATGGCATAGTTATAAGACTGAATATCATGTAAAACACTTTTTCCATCGATTATAAATTTCCAAGTACTAGTAATCATTATCCGTCGGTTGAAAGGCCCGTTGGGGGGCATAGGTCACAGGAAGTCCCACTGAGCGTCCAGGGTTTTGATGAGTATTTCCGGCTGTAGCAGGTATAAGGTAACGGGCTGTCACTGTATGAAGCAGGCCCAGGGTTAGTGGCGACCTAGTTTACACCGCGTTATTTTCGTACACGACCCCCTCCACTCTCTCCCCACGTGGAGGAATGTCACGTGACCCGTTGCTTCCCCAAGTGACTGACAGGATGGGAGGGGGTCCGTGGCGCGTAATTGGCAGTTTCCTGTTTGTATAGGCTACAGGCAGGCTGCCGAGACACCAAAGGTTTGCGGTTAGCGGGATTTTCCACACGATTTTACACGTAATAGTACAGCACTTGAAGGAGATAGGGACGAATTTGGTGTTATCTAGAAGCGCAAGCAGGGTAGGGTAGGGGTGTAGCTGTGGAGATTCCGCAAGGCGGACAGGACGATGGAATCAAAATATGTTTTGAAATATCAGGGTGGGCAGTTCATATATTTCGAAGAGTTTCGATGAATAAATAGCACAATGTCAAGGTCAAACAGGGTGATAAAGTATTCCGGCCTTTTATCAGCAAGGGAATGTAACCTGATCTGTGCCTGCCTCGACTCACGAAATTCAGGACGCGTTGATTGAAACCATGGCTGGCCTGCCAACTCCTTCCGCTGCGATAAGGGCAAAAGGTTTTATTCATTCCTACCGATTTATATTCATTACAGTTTCCGCTCATTTTGTGGTGGGGAAATATCGACCAATCTCTCTCATCACACTTACTTGATATTTATGTCCGGCAAAAATGCGACCAATTGTTTGGGAATATGAACTATCGGGTTAACATACTTTTCAGCTCTAGGTACGCCTAGGGTGGCTAGTTTAGGTAGGGCAATATCTACTCTACATGGCTCATTTTCCTTGCATTTTCTGATAATGCCCGATGTCAACTGCTGGCATTTCCTCACATATCATGACTTTCACGTTTGTTGTATTTTTGGTGTCTTGCAGACGAGGCGAGGCGGAACCACCAAGGTGTTCTAGTGCACTGTTTGGCCGGCATCAGTCGTTCAGTCACCGTCACTGTCGCCTACATGATGTCCCGTCAGGCCATGAGTCTAAATGAAGCATACGACTACGTGAAGACGTGCAAACCAAACATCTCCCCGAACTTCACCTTCATGGGGCAACTTTTGGACTTTGAGAAAAGCCTAGAGCGGCCAGAATTCGGTTGTGCTGAATGTGAGGCTAAGGACAGAATGTTCTGCAAGGAGTGTACTGATGAGGCCGTAAGTCTGTCAAGCCCGGAAACCAGCCCACTCGCAAAAGTCGAATCCTGATGTCCCTACTAGTTGCTCCCAGGAACCTGGTGGTTTAGTCAGTGGTTTCTCCAACCCATGGTCACACTAGTTTGATGAAACCTATGTCAACACGGGGCTGTCCCACCCAACACAAGAACAGACAACCGAAACTAGATAAAAGAAACTTCAGGAAGCAGTCGGTTTCTGCCGCGGGGGTAAGGCGCTCCTATCAGGCAGTATGTTCCGTTATGGTGGACTCAGCCTTAGTAGCAGTGTAGTGCTCGAAAATCCCAGAATGGGTTAAGAAGGTCTTTCATGAACGTTTCTGAACGTGTATGGTGCAAGTATATGGCAGCTATTACTATCGTGTGAAGTAGTGCACGAGACATAATATTGATCCCGGGAGAGCCCGGGTCATGATGACATTGTTTAGGATGCAGCCCAGTTGTGGCTGCTCCACATTGTTGCATTATTGTACATAGTGCTCTCATCCCGTCTCATCAAGTTGTTCACATCGTCACCGTACGAATACCTCGTTGTTTGAGAAATGTTGTAACTATATTTTATTATACACCAGAGTAAAACCAAAATCTATGTTTTCCAATTTCTGATTTTGTTGTCATTCTCAAAACATAGGGGACTCTTCTCTGTTGCTGGTCTAGATGGTTGGCGAGTGAGAAGCAGGCCTCATCATCATCATCATCATCATCATCATCGTCATCATCGTCGACGTCATCATCATAGCCATCATGATGCCAGGAACAAATCAGTCTTATAATTTCCAGTCAATCTAGAATCCTCATATTTGTAATTACTACTGGTAAAGAACGTGCACACGCATGCTTATACATACACACATGAAAACAGACGCATATATGTGATAACTTCCTGTGATGTATGATGACTACCTTACTTTTCATATCCATATCTAGGTTTCCGGATGGTAATGATGCCATACAACACAGTACACCATTTGCAGGTAGTTGATATCAATAACTGCTGGGCCTGTCGCGGTTTTCGATTCCCATCAGCTAACTGAATGGCTCATCTCAGCTGTCTCAGACCAGCGCTGACAAAACTCACTAAGGGCAGGGATAATCTACAACTCTATATAGGCTCCCTGTAGAAGGGTTCTGTGGCCCAAACTTTAAAAAATCAACATTTACCACAACTAAAGTTTCATTTAACAACAAATATATATTTGACGTGCATACTGAACGACTAACCGCCCCCGCCCCCGTGGTGTAAGTGTGAGAGCGCCCAGGCGGAGACCCGAATGTCACGAGTTCCGATACCCAGCCTACTCATACCAAAGGACATTAAAATTTGGTACTTGTTCCCTGCACGGCGCTCGGCATTAATAGGTAAAACAAGGACTAATTAACTCGGCAGTCCGCACAGGTGTCCATGCCTAGATGCATAGCATCTCATTGAGCTGGCCCTTCAAAATCAGATTACGTCTGAGCAAGTGCAAACGGCCACACATACACACGCATGCATGTCGTCATAAATTTAATATTCTTCAGTGCGAGGTTATACCCCTTTCACCGCCAGCGAGAAACTAGCCTTGACTCAGCCCACAATACTGGACACACACCTAACTTATCCATCGGTGATCACATGTTGCCTGGACTCAATTCACACTGCAAAACTACCCCTCACTAAACACACACTGCTGTGAGACTATCTTTGACTAAACGTCATGCTCTTACACTATTATTGACTGAACGTCACCATGTGAAACTATCCTTGACAGAACGTCATAATGTGAGACTATGCATCACTGAACGTCATCATCTGAGACTATCCTTCACTGAACGTCATCATCTGAGACTATCCTTCACTGAACGTCATCATCTGAGACTATCCTTCACTCAACGTCATCATCTGAGACTATCCTTCACTCAACGTCATCATCTGAGACTGTCCTTCACTGAACGTCATCATCTGAGACTATCCTTAACAACGTCATCATCTGAGACTATCCTTCACTGAACGTCATCATTTGAGACTATCCTTCACTCAACGTCATCATCTGAGACTATCCTTCTCTCAACATCATCATCTGAGACTATCCTTCACTGAACGTCATCATCTGAGACTGTCCTTCACTGAACGACATCATCTGAGACTATCCTTCACTCAACGTCATCATCTGAGACTATCCTTCTCTCAACATCATCATCTGAGACTATCCTTCACTCAACGTCATGCTCTGAGACTATCCTTCACTCAACGTCATCATCTGAGACTCCTCTCAACATCATCATCTGAGACTATCCTTCACTGACCGTCACACTGTGAGACTATACTTGACTGAACGTCATCATGTGTGACCATTCTTTACTGACCGTCATGCTGAGAGACTACCCTTCACTGAACGTTATGTGGGGAGACTATCCTTCAGGGAACGTCATGCTCTGAGACTATCCTTCACTGAACGTCATCATGTGAGACTACCCTTCACTGACCGCCATGCTCTGACACTATCCTTCACTGACCTCCATGCTCTGAGACTGTCCTTGACTAAAAGTCATTCTCTGTTATTATTCTTCACTGAACGTCACCATATTAGACTATCCTTCAATGACTGCCGTGCTGTTAGACTATCCTTTACTATATGTCATGCTGTGAGACTCTATGCTTCACTGAATGTCATGCTGTGAGACTATCCTTAACTGACCATCATGCTCTGAGACTATCTTTGACTGAACGTTATGATGTGAGACCATCCTTCCCTGACCGGCATGCTCTGAAACTATCCTTGACTGAACATCATTATGTGAGACTACCCTTGACCGAACGTTATCATCTGAGAATATCCTTCACTGAAGATCACACCTTCTGAAACGATCCCTCACTAAACTCACAATCTATTAGTTTGGTGGTGCAGTATGGTCCACTAGATTGTAAGTGGAGTATAGTCCGTGAGATTGTAGGTGGAGTATAGTCCTTGAGATTGTAAAGTATGGCCAGTGAGACTGTAAATGGATTACGGTCAGTGGACTGGCCCCTGAATGAGAACGTGTGGTTGTTTTCATTAGAACAATGAACATGGCTAGCTCGTTGTGAGTTATAGGCGGGGACATGTAGATCAGTTATGACGGTAACCACGACCTGCGGTAGGTGGAGGGAAACAGTCTGTCAATCGATGCATTCTCGCACTGTTTCGTGCTACTCCATTAACTAGATTGCCAAAACATTTCTCACGAATTCACCAAATGATTGATAATGATTGCTGGGTCTCACTGAATTGAATACATTACTCATAGTCTCGTGGCACTTCTCATTGAATAAATCATTCATGGCTGAGCCTTTCGTGCGTTAGTACGTCGCTGCGTACACCCAACAAGCGGAGCTGTTTGGCCAGGCAGCGCCTGAACTGGGGGCTACGCTGGTGTTAGTGAAAGTAGCCGCAAAAATGTATTGTTATTGAAATACATCACTGGTATGGCTCGAGAGCTATCGCAAGTAGAGGTGCAGACATTCGGGATTCTATACATCCGGCTGACTATGGATAAGTCTCGATATTTCTTTATAAGGGAGTACGTGAACTGTATGATGTTCGTCATGATAATACCTGATTCTCCATGCGTTATCATGTCATACTGTACGACCATAATGCTACCCATGATGCTGTATGCGTCGGTGAGGTGAACAGTGTGGCATGCATATGATGTTACCCGCTCACTATATGCATCTGTATGGAAGTATTAGAGGAATCCCTTACAACTACTTGCAACCCCCCCCCCCTCACTACTCCCAACCGGCACGCAACAATACCCCCCCTCCCTCCTCCACCCCTCCCTTTCACACAAACACACACGCTCAAGTATGCACAACGAAAAAAGCTGATTTACATGTATATAACAAAATTATAATAGTCTTCTTTGTAATACACTTTCGACTTGGTTTCAATCAACAAACCCTTACATCACCAGAAGAGTGCGTGGGCGCCCTGCACGTGAGGCGGTTTCCATGTTCACGACTTGAACCAGCCAATTCGGGGGCACGCCAAGATCCAATCACCCCTTACCTCTTGACACGGCTTACGAAACACTATTTAGAGAGAACCCCCGCCGGTAGATCAAATGTTAGTCAACGTACAGATGACTAGATAACAGGACAAACACATCTTTGTCATTTGAAGGCGTTGCTATTTTCCCGTCACAGGTGAACGTGATATACACCCACACCTATATCGCCAATACCCCAGCGTCTTTTTGCACTGTTCATGTTGATAGCTTTCATTTAGCTTCAAAGACGTTATGTTCAAGCCTGCAGCAGTGATTTGTTTGCTGAAGTGTGTGTACACGTCACTCGCCCCAGGCCTGCACTGTCGCCAACAGTTTGTAAACAGACACTCACTGAACGATCTAGTCTCTTTCAGAACCACCAGCTATCTGTCTATTCTGTTGAACATTTGGTTAACAGAGCAAAGTGTGAATGCATACCAAACGCCCACACAATATCATAATATGTCCCTCCTGTCGTCGATCGACGTTTTCCCTCTGACTGAAAATTCTATACGACTTGCCTCACCATCGTCACTGCTTCATAACCTGGCCCCTCTCCGTTACTTCTTCATGATCTACCTCACCCTCGTCACTGCTTCATGATCTACCTCACCCTCGTCACTGCTTCATGATCTACCTCACCCTCGTCACTGCTTCATGATCTACCTCACCCTCGTCACTGCTCCATGATCTACCTCACCCTCGTCACTGCTCCATGATCTACCTCACCCTCGTCACTGCTTCATGATCTACCTCACCCTCGTCACTGCTTCATAACCTGGCCCCTCTCCGTTACTTCTTCATGATCTACCTCACCCTCGTCACTGCTTCATGATCTACCTCACCCTCGTCACTGCTTCATGATCTACCTCACCCTCGTCACTGCTTCATGATCTACCTCACCCTCGTCACTGCTCCATGATCTACCTCACCCTCGTCACTGCTTCATAACCTGGCCCCTCTCCATCACTGCTTCATGATCTACCTCACCCTCGTCACTGCTTCATGATCTACCTCACCCTCGTCACTGATTCATGATCTGTATTATCTACTATCATATACTGGAGGTTACTTCAAACTGACTCTGATTTGTTCGGCTGCCGTTTATTTCACTGTCGTTTCATTCAAATCAAAATTGTTGGATCTTTTTCAATGACGAATGAAAATCAAAGCAGTGTTTCGGGCAGGACTGTGTTATTACCGGTGTAATTACCCATCCACGCTTCCTGTTCTGATGTTCTTAACGGGCACGTCATACCGGTGTATACCGTCAACTCACTTGTATTGTCGTTTTGAAAACGTTCACACACAGACACACAGACAGACAGACAGACAGACACACACACACACACACACACACACACTGAGACACAGACTCACACACATACAAATGCACACACACACACAGTCATCAGTTATTTGTTTGTTGACCATGTGACTGTTCCCCATGACTTAAGAGATACATAATACTGAACACTCATGGGTTCATAAGGCTCACCAATGTTTTGTTCTTTGACTTTAGTTTATTCAGGAATGTGATGTATCGTTTGCAAAGTTGTAAGATCCTGCTTATAAGATCCCATCTTCTCCACGATGAGGCACCGCCATGTTGAACGCTATTAAACTTTTGATATTTGATGATTTAGATTATGCTGTTAGCGATGACAAGAATTTTTATGGATGATCAACTTCTTTATTGCAGGGTAGCGACGTTTCGGTATAGATTCTTATACCGTTTGCAGCCACCACCGCAAGGTAAAAGCCACCACCCTGAACAGCATCACCAGCCACCTTGACACCCTCAGCTCTACACTCGAACTAGAAACCTACTCCTCTCTCCGTGCTGCCCAGACCAAGTCCAACAACATCCTTGACAACAAAACCAAAACTACCCATCTCAAGAAACTCCAACAACTCAACCCAAAACCCGCTGACTGCACCACCACCAGACTACAGAAAGCCGACTACCAGAGGAAGACTGTTGTCAACCTTAGTGACAAGCCACGCTTGAAAACGGTATAAGAATCTATACCGAAACGTCGCTACCCTGCAATAAAGAAGTTGATCATCCATAAAAATTCTTGTCATCTTTATCTCAGCAACTTCTAGAATGCCTCTCAAACAGTTTATGCTGTTAGCGTCCTGCCTGAACCTCTATGTAGCTTTTCACCAGTAAGACAGTAGTATAAGTTGTTTTCAAAGCGGGGAACTGATAAAGAGTGTGAGTGCTTTAGTAGTTGGAGAGGTCCACATTGTAAATGTATTCCGTCAATACGAGTGGGCATTGTTTCCATGGCTATGTCATTAGGATGCTACGTGGGAACTGACAGCTGTAATGTGTATAACAGTCTTTCTTGGGTGGTATTTACTGACTCGTGTTCCTTCAGTCTTTGGCCCACAGATCGTTGCAGTCCCGGTTACCCACCAGCCAGTGCTGCGTGTACGTGTGGCGGTCCTTCTCTACAGTATTACACCCAGCCAGGCGTTTTACTCCGATGCCAGGATGAAGATAGATATGGATGTCTTCAACCTGACTGTATTTCCATCAATATTTCAGCAGCTCCAACCTTTGTATTTTCCGGACCAAAGAGCTAACATACTAACAGTGCCACAATCAGTTCCATTAGGCTACACCGCCGTTCCAAAACATGGGTATACAGAATGTCAAGTCACAAGAATAAACATTCGAATGGAGAGTGGCAGTCCGCAGCCGATTTCGAATGGCCTGTGAGGACAGTCGACCTCTGAACATCTCAACCCTGGTTCGTGTATTCGGCACAAATGCGTCACGTATGTGACATAGGACGATTTCACGATCTTCTGCTCGTGACGTCACACGTGGACGATCCGACTCTGGGCAATGAGAAGTGGTGTCAGTCGGTTGTAGACGACCTCACAAGTCATACACAGCACGACGGCTGCATCCCATTGCTCTCTCGACGTCAGTAACTGATCTTCCCGCATGCAACATGCCACGTTGCACATTTGACAATCGTGGCATTTAAAGTACCGTTAGAACTGTGGTTTAAAAGTGGTTTTTTTTCAATTCTTGAGGCCAATGTAAACACATGCAAATGAAGAAAACTTCGATGCGAAGATCATGTGATGGACTGCACGTGCAAAACCCGATTTGGCACTTACGTCATTTGCACGACGAATGGATGGGTTTGAGTGGGTTTTGCTAAAGTTTTTCTAGAGTCTAAAGATGAGTATCCCATTTCGGATACATAGATGTATCATCAGAGAAAAAATATTCATTTAATTTATTTTTTAAAATTACATTTTGTGAAGTTTCTTTTTTGACTCAGTATATATTATGAACCGTATAAAGTGTTTGAAGATTGTTCACGGCATCGAAGATCCCCAGCAAATGTCGCCTATACTGCTCCACTGTCTAGTAGGAGAGAACGATGTACGCCTCTTGGTTGTGCCACAAAGACTCATTAATACTCTTGGTAGCCATGTTCAAGGGTTTTCAGGCATCGTAGATCTCATGCGCCCTGCCTGAAACAGAAAGCGGTCGATTTTCATTGATCTTCAGCTTCGATCAATCGCTGCTTTCCCAGAAACCCACTAACACACCTACGCGTTGGCTACAATCGATGAGATCTGTCCCCGCGTCGCCTCCGGGAGACAAGGCACATTGATCGGCTATTGCCTTTACACCCCGTTCAGGGAATAAAGTCCCATTTACTGACTAGTTTCTATTAAACCCGATCCTGGACGCAGGCTCTGTATACCGCCCACGACTGGCGTTCAGACCGATCTGTGAGAGACACTTCCGCATGCCCTGATTGATTTAAAGAAAACTCTCTGCGTTGGTTATTCCACCAAAGATGAATGAGAAAATGCCTTCAAAACGTCTGAGGTTAATGTTGGTAGATTTAAGTCGTGTATTGATTCGGTGTATGGGGATGATAAATCAGTCTTATTCATTCCATGTATAAAATGTAAGGGATGTAGAAGTTTTAGCTTGTGATATTGATTACACTGTATTACACTGAGAATATGGACAACGCTGAGGAAATAATAGGTTGGAGGGTGGTTACCCGGGGCTTCATCATAGACACCGTGTCCATCAAGACGACCCCGGGTCTTCACATCAAAATCGTCTCCAACAAGACGACCTCAGGTCATCACTTCAACATCGCGTCCAATAAGACGACTTCAGGTCTTCACATCAACATCGTGTCCATCAAGACGACCTGATATTGTGGCGGGAGTGTATTTGGTGATGGTGTGTTGGGGGTATGTTGGGAGATGGTGTGGCTGGAGTGTGTTGGGTGATGGTGTAGTGGGGGTGTGGTGCGTGATGGTGTGATGGGAGTATGTTGGGTGATGGTGTGGTGGGAGTGTGTTGGGTGATGGTGTAGTGGGGGTGTGGTGCGTGATGGTGTGATGGGAGTATGTTGGGTGATGGTGTGGTGGGAGCGTGTTGGGTGATGGTGTGGTGGGAGTGTGTTGGGTGATGATGTGGTGGAAGCGCGTTGGGTGATGATGTGGTGGGAGTGTGTAGGGTGATGGTGTGTTAAGTGATGGTGTGGTGGGAGTCTGTTGTGATGGTGTAGTGGGAGTGTGTTTGGTGATGGTGTGGTAAGAGCGTGTTAAGTGATGGAGCGGTGGGAGTATGGTGGGTGATGGTGTAGTGGGGGGTTGTTGGGTGATGGTGTGGTAAGGGTGTTTTGAGTGATGGTGCGTTGGGTGATGGTGTGGTGGGAGCGTGTTTGGTGGTGGCGTGGTGGGAGTGTGTTGGGTGATTGCGTGGTAAGAGTGTGTTGGGTGATGGTGTGGTAAGTGTGTGTTGGGTGATGGTGCGTTGGGTGGTGGTGTGGTGGGAGTATGGTGGTGGTGGTGTGGTGGAAGTGTGTTGGGTGCTGGTGTGGTGGGAGTGTATTTGGTGATGGCGTGGTGGGAGTGTGTTGGGTGTTGGATGGTGGGAGTGTGTTGGGTGGTAACGTGGTGGGTGTGTGTTTGGTGGTGCCACCAACTGATCTGTGAACAAGGTATGTGGACTCTAGCATCGTGCAGAGACGTTGTGTAGGTGCACGACGTCTCACCAGTTGCTGGGAGATGGTTCTGCAAGCAAGAAAATCCATTATCCGGCGTCCTTTGTTGCCCAATAATCATGGCTTTTGAAGTCAGGATGTCGGAGATTGCTGGAAACACAGTGTGGCTTGACATAAGTAGTCCCCCGATGCCGTGTGTGGAGATTAAGGCGTGGGTGGATGCGGGGGAGAAGGAATCAATCACTTCCAGGGTGCCGACTCCGGTCAGAAATGGCACTGACCCACTTCAGTAGACAGACAACAGGCTGACACTGGAATGAGGTGCACACACCCCAGCTAAGAATATGAAACATCACCGTGATTGGACAAACGGTGGCATTATAATCAGAGTATACTGTATGTATAATAAGGTAACCCTACATGAATGCTGATTGATGGTTACCAAACAGACAACTTTAATCAGTAAAAGGCCACAGGACCATCATACAGTCATTTTGCATATGGTATTGACATTTTAGCGCACATTGCTATTTAAAAGGAATATCACTAATGCGATGGGTTATACAATACAGGAAAGCACTGACATCTTTGATAATACAGTCATTGCTTGTTTTAATGAAATTGGCATTTGGATCAAAATCAGTCATATATTTCTGAATATATCTTAACCTTAAGTACGGAAAAACATTCACACGTAAGGAGCACATGAACTTCACCTTCAGTTCTGTTGTTTTTGTCACTTATTGTGCAAATTAAACAGAATCTCTCATTACAGTTAACGTTAATGTATCTTCCAGTTTCAACTGCTAAGTTAGACTTAAACCATCTACATTTTCACAGTGCAGATCTGATGTAATGGAATGTCAGACTTTAATTATCTTTCCATATTAGAAAGTGTCTTCAACCGGGAGTAATATAATCATTTATTACAACTTTGAATCAAGTGAACCAAAGTCACTGCTTCGACAACGATATGAAATTCTCCACATTGCCAACATCCTGACTGATTCATGCATGGCAAAAACCATACCTATCTTCAGTAGTTTAGTGTTTGCTCAGAGAACTGTTCATTGTGGCTCCAGTATCTGGAGAGCACGTCAAGTTCGAACCTACGATACGCAGACAATGGTAGCTGAGAGATGAACGTCCAGACGCCACATTCACCACTGCCTACCCTGCTGTAGACTGAGTACATTAAATACTCATTCTACGTGTTGTTCTAGAGGAAAGAAAGGCTAAGCCAATATCGACAGATTTTGATATACAGGAATGGTTTTGGTTCAGGAAACGAGATAGCGGTCCAGTGTTGTGTACACTCTAAAATAACACTTCTGTTCCTTTGAATGCACATAGGACACGGAAGTTTGTTTCCTGAACAGTAAATGCTTTCTAGACTACGAGTATCTTTATTGAACAAATGTAGGTCTTCAGGTCGTGTCTATTTTTAAGTCCCTACATAATGAAGTCAGTCGATATTTTTCATTCATTTACCGACCTCAGTTACAAATGAAATTTGTTCTGTCTGAAAACTTGGAACAGATAACTGGAATTGGGAAACTTCGTGCTTAGATTATCTGGCTGTTGGATTCAAAGTATAGCTTGTCGGTTGGAAAGTTTGAAGAAATGAATTATATTCAAACTCGTCCATTTACCCATTCCAATTTCCTGGTCGTGCGGGTCAACACAATGTATATCACATGAATGTATTCCTACGCCACATGAATGCATTCTTGTAACACGTAAATGTAATCACATACCACTTGAATGTATTCTTGTAACACGTAAATGTAATCATATACCACTTGAATGTATTCTTGAAACACGTAAATGTTATTATATACCACTTGAATGTATTCTTGAAACACGTAAATGTTATTATATACCACATGAATGTATTCTTGTAACACGTAAATGTATTCCTATACCACACGAATGTATTACTATACCACTTGAATGTACATGCATTCCTATACCACATCATTGTATTCATATACTATATGAATGTATTCCTATATTTTGCTATGAAACGTGAATGCATTCCTATTTCACATCTTAACGTCTTGATAGATCCAACTCCGGTCAACATTCCAACATTGACAGTCACCTGTCAACCCAGAGTCATTGTCAACCCACAGTCACTCTCCACCCACAATCACTGTCAACCCACAGTCACTGTCCACCCACTCTCACTCTCCACCCACAGTCACTGTCCACCCAGAATCACTGTCCACTCACATTCACTGTCAACTCACAGTCACTGTCCACCCACTCTCACTCTCCACCCACAGTCACTGTCCACCCAGAATCACTGTCCACTCACATTCACTGTCAACTCACATTCACTGTCCACCCACACCAACTGTCAACCAACATTTACTGCCCACACACACTCACTGTCCACCCACATTTACTGTCCGCCAAACAGAATCACCCAACACAAAGACTCGCCCATCAAACACACCCAACACACATACCCCATTTAACACACAGACTCACCCACCCAAAGCACAGACTCAGCTCATCCATCATACTCACCCAACACACTCAACCCAACACACCGACTCATCCCACCCATCAAACAGACTCACCTTATCCAACTTATTTATGCTAACCTGAATCAAAACGTTTGCTTATTCGATGAACAAGAACTTATTAGATTTAATTCAAGTTTCATACACGTTTCGGTGTGGACACAGATAGGCCCACTCTAAAACCACTTTGGTGGCACATTGGAATTTGGGAAGCAAAATACTGACAGATTTATCGACCAAGCGCAACTTGTATATTTTGTGAGTGCTGCGTTTCAGTACAGATTCTATGCACGACAATGGCGCAAGAATCTGTACAGACACGTCGCAATCACAAATAAAGGAATTTGTTGTCGATAAATTTGTATTGTCTCATGCATGCCCAAAACAATAGTTTCACATCAAAACGTTCGGAGTTTCAGTGTCACTGCGTCATATTCAGAATATATGAATTTGAATAATACACCAGTCATAAATATAGATAAAGTTTACACCGTCCTTGTCGTCGTGTGGTATACACTGAAACTAGCAGTCCGTCTCGATTTCTCTGGCAAGCGTAATCCCTCATATTCGTTTGAATTAACAGTAACTCTGAATCACATCAGTTTCCTGTCTTGAGACACGTCGGTACACAGTCCTCTAGTATTGCACACCCGTGACTTGCAGTATTGGCCTATTGTCAACCCAAGTCCACAGTAGGCCGACCCACAATACAACTACAGTATTCAACATAAAGCAGCTTTACGTTCACTGGATTACAAATGCCTCGGAGCAACAGGAATGTGTGCATTGACTGACGACTTTCATCAGCATCAGCTGCGCCAGGAACGTCCTCCTGAGTCGTGGATCGTCGATGTATTCACAGTTACATAGGAAAGGAACGGTATTAGGGTAACATGTCACGACGCCATTATTTATCACCCCGGCAGGAATGTTTCGGCGACGTGTGCAGTTGAATTAGTGACGCTCATAATTCTAGGGATCTAATTAAATTCAGGAACATTATTTCTGTGTGTCGTCAACGGTGACACTGTAAACAACGCAGTGGAACCCCTGTTCCGATATATGTCCAGCAACCCATGTTTGACATCGTATCCCAGTAGACTGGTGCTCAAGGCTTTAATCACTCGTTTGTCTGACCCAGACTTGATTATTGCTGGACTACTGCTGAGCGCGGCTATCAACAAGAAACTTACATGCAGTCAGTGTTGATATCCACTGGCAAAATGCAATGTTATTGACATCAAGATTGTTTGCTTGTATATCTGCTCTGCTTCGCGGCGATATATAGTTATCGTGATCGCCACTTGTGACTGCGTGACGTCATCAGTAATATATAGGATCTCATGTGCCTCTTTTCTTCGTTATGAACGGCCAAACGCTATAAATACTTTACTGGATACAAAATATCGTGATTTTGCTAATACCTTAGTAACATACTGTGTGCTGGACGAGAATGGAACCATCGGGTTGGGGGACGCGATGCACATTCTTGTCACACACACTGGTACATATCATGATGATGTCAAGCAATGACGAGCGGCGATCACGACAACACTGTATACCACAAGGGTAATGTTGTATACCACAGAGACAGTGTTGTATATTGCAACGATAATATTGTATACCACAGAGACAGTGTTGTATATTACAGGCATAATACTGTATACCACAGAGACAGTTTTGTATATTACAGGGATAATATTGTATACCACAGAAAAAGTGTTGTATATTGCAGGGATAATATTGTATACCACAGAGACAGTGTTGTATATTACAGGGATAATATTGTATACCACAGGGACAGTCTTGTGTATTACAGGGATAATATTGCATGCCACGGGGACAGTGTTGTATATAACAGGGATAATATTGTATACCACAGAGACAGTGTTGTATATTACAGGGATAACATTGTATACCACAGAAAAAGTGTTGTATATTACAGGGATAATATTGTATACCACAGAGACAGTGTTGTATATTACAGGGATAATATTGTATACCACAGAAAAAGTGTTGTATATTACAGGGATAATATTGTATACCACAGAGACAGTGTTGTATATTACAGGGATAATATTGTATACCACAGGGACAGTCTTGTGTATTACAGGGATAATATTGTATGCCACGGGGACAGTGTTGTATATTACAGGGATAATATTGTATACCACAGAAAAAGTGTTGTATATTACAGGGATAATATTGTATACCACAGAGACAGTGTTGTATATTACAGGGATAATATTGTATACCACAGGGACAGTCTTGTGTATTACAGGGATAATATTGTATGCCACCGGGACAGTGTTGTATATTACAGGGATAATATTGTATACCACAGAGACAGTGTTGTATATTACAGGGATAATATTGTATACCACAGAGACAGTGTTGTATATTACAGGGATAATATTGTATGCCACGGGGACAGTGTTGTGTATTACAGGGATAATATTGTATGCCACGGGGACAGTGTTGTATATTACAGGGATAATATTGTATGCCATAGGGACAGTGTTGTGTATTACAGGGATAATATTGTATGCCACGGGGACAGTGTTGTATATTACAGGGTTAATATTGTATACCATAGGGACAGTGTTGTATATTACAGGGTTAATATTGTATACCATAGGGACAGTGTTGTGTATTACAGGGATAATATTGTATGCCATAGGGACAGTGTTGTATATTACAGGGATAATATCGTATACAATAGAGACAGTGTTGTGTATTACAGGGATAATATTGTATACCACAGGGACAGTGTTGTATATTACAGGGATAATATTGTATACCACAGGGACAGTGTTGTATATTACAGGGATACTATTGTATACCACAGGGACAGTGTTGTATATTACAGGGATAATATTGTATACCACAGGGACAGTGTTGTATATTACAGGGATAATATTGTATACCACGGGGACAGTGTTGTGTATTACAGGGATAATATTGTATGCCACGGGGACAGTGTTGTATATTACAGGGATAATATCGTATACAATAGAGACAGTGTTGTGTATTACAGGGATAATATTGTATACCACAGGGACAGTGTTGTATATTACAGGGATAATGTTGTATGCCACGGGGACAGTGTTGTATATTACAGGGATAATATTGTATACCACGGGGACAGTGTTGTATATTACAGGGATAATATTGTATACCACAGGGACAGTGTTGTATATTACAGGGATAATATTGTATACCACAGGGACAGTGTTGTATATTACAGGGATAATATTGTATGTCACGGGGACAGTGTTGTATATTACAGGGATAATATTGTATGCCACGGGGACAGTGTTGTATGTTGCAGGGATAATATTGTATGCCACGGGGACAGTGTTGTATTTTGCAGGGATAATATTGTATACCACAGGGACAGTGTTGTATATTACAGGGATAATATTGTATGCCACGGGGACAGTGTTGTATATTACAGGGATAATATTGTATGCCACGGGGACAGTGTTGTATATTGCAGGGATAATATTGTATGCCACGGGGACAGTGTTGTATTTTGCAGGGATAATATTGTATACCACGTGGACAGTGTTGTATATTACAGGGATAATATTGTATGCCACGGGGACAGTGTTGTATATTACAGGGATAATATTGTATGCCACGGGGACAGTGTTGTATATTACAGGGATAACATTGTATACCACGGGGACAGTGTTGTATTTTGCAGGGATAATATTGTATACTACAGAGACAGTGTTGTGTATTACAGGGATAATATTGTATGCCACGGGGACAGTGTTGTATATTACAGGGATAATATTGTATACCACAGGGACAGTGTTGTATATTACAGGGATAATATTGTATGCCACAGAGACAGTGTTGTATATTACAGGGATAATGTTGTATACCATAGGGACACTCTTGTGTATTACAGGGATAATATTGTATGCCATAGGGACAGTGTTGTGTATTACAGGGATAATATCGTATACAACAGAGACAGTGTTGTATATTACAGGGATAATATTGTATACCACAGGGACAGTGTTGTATATTACAGGGATAATGTTGTATGCCACGGGGACAGTGTTGTATATTGCAGGGATAATATTGTATGCCACGGGGACAGTGTTGTATTTTGCAGGGATAATATTGTATACCACAGGGACAGTGTTGTATATTACAGGGATAATATTGTATACCACGTGGACAGTGTTGTATATTACAGGGATAATATTGTATGCCACGGGGACAGTGTTGTATATTACAGGGATAATATTGTATGCCACGGGGACAGTGTTGTATATTGCAGGGATAATATTGTATGCCACGGGGACAGTGTTGTATTTTGCAGGGATAATATTGTATACCACAGGGACAGTGTTGTATATTACAGGGATAATATTGTATACCACGTGGACAGTGTTGTATATTACAGGGATAATATTGTATGCCACGGGGACAGTGTTGTATATTACAGGGATAATATTGTATGCCACGGGGACAGTGTTGTATATTACAGGGATAGCATTGTATACCACGGGGACAGTGTTGTATTTTGCAGGGATAATATTGTATACTACAGAGACAGTGTTGTGTATTACAGGGATAATATTGTATGCCACGGGGACAGTGTTGTATATTACAGGGATAATCTTGTATACCATAGGGACAGTCTTGTGTATTACAGGGATAATGTTGTATACCACAGGGACAGTCTTGTGTATTACAGGGATAATATTGTATGCCACAGGGACAGTGTTGTATATTACAGGGATAATATTGTATGCCACGGGGACAGTGTTGTATTTTGCAGGGATAATATTGTATACCACAGAGACAGTGTTGTGTATTAGAGGGATAATATTGTTTACCATAGGGACAGTGTTGTGTATTACAGGGATAATATTATATACCACAGGGACAGTGTTGTGTATTTCAGGGACAGTGTTGCACACGACAGGAACATTCTTGTATACCTTAGGGACAGTCTTGTACCATACATTCACAAATAGGAACATTCCTGTATACCTTAAGGACAGTCTTGTACCATGCAGTGACAAACAGGAACATTCTTGTATACCTTAGGGACAGTCTTGAACCATACATTCACAAACAGGAACATAGCCATATGAATCCCAAGCTCTTTAAAAATTATAGTGAGCTATAAATATTGAGAAAATATTGACGCTGTGTAACTTGAACTATTGTTGCACGTACGGATACCTTTGTAGGTTTGTGAACAGTATAGAAATGAATGTTACCGGGTTCGTTGTCAACATGCATAAACCCCGACACCCGTTAACAGACATATCATTATTTACTGAATGATCTCATTTTCATACAAAACGGGTAATTGATTACTGAATCACAGAGAATCATGGGGAATCATGAACACGTGATAGCAAACACCCACTCAAAGGAACAACAAATGACACAGGTGTGGAAGATATGGAAAACGAAGACGTAATGCGAAAGGACTGACCATTTGAAGGCTCTCCCACCGTTTTCTACTCACCTTGGCCCAGAAAACAGCAGCCCACCTGCAGCTGGCGGTTATACAACCTGGCATGTTGACACTTGGGGGTCAGGCACCTCGACGTCAATGTCTATGTCCCGGGTCAGTGCCCCAATACAGAAAAAAAGAAGAAAAAAAAAAGAAAAAAGGAAAAGACAAGAAAAAGGAAATAAAACGCCCCATAGTGTCTCACTCACTCACAGTTGTATTATAAGACCATCTTTCCAAGTAGTTAGATGGTGCGTTTGCATGAAAGGATGCAGGGAGGGTATAGGATACAGAATTCTGTGGAGTAGTATGATAGAGTGATAGAGGATAGGGTGGTTGGGGTGGAGGATTAGAGTTGTGTGGAGTGGTGTGCATGTGTGTTTGAGGTGGTGGGAGTTTTGGTGGTTAGGATGGAAAAGAGTCATCTATAGTACACAGCTGTGTGGGGTGTGTGCATGGGTGTGTTAGGACATCGGGTAAAGAGTTAGGGCGGTGTGCATCAGTGTGGATAGGGTAGGAAGAGAGAGTGGTCTATAGAGGGGTGTTGGGTGGTTGGGGTAGGAAGATAGGGTGGTCTATAGCGGGGTGTTGTGTTGATGGGCTAGGGAGGTAGAGTGGTCTATAGAGGGGTGTTGTGTGGATGGGGTAGGAAGGTAGAGTGGTCTATAGCGGGGTGTTGTGTGGATGGGGTAGGAAGGTAGAGTGGTCTATAGCGGGGTGTTGTGTGGATGGGGTAGGGAGGTAGAGTGGTCTATAGCGGGGTGTTGTGTGGATGGGGTAGGGAGGTAGAGGGATGTATAGCCGGGTGTCCGGTGGTTGGGGTAGGGAGGTAGAGTGGTCTGGGTGTTGTGTGGATGGGGTAGGGAGGTAGAGCGGTGTATAGCAAGGAGTGGAGTGGAGGGAGGTAAAGCGGAATTTAACGCGGTGTCCGGTAGTTGGGATGGGGAGGTAGAGTTGTCTTTAGTGGGTTGTGGGGTAGATGGGGGTAATCTGACGTTTAATCATATATACCCACTCCAGTATAATCTGTGGCGATAGCAATCGCAGTGTTAGTCACCAAGCGTGACTAGTTGTTTTCCTTGCCAGCAATGAAGTTTATTATCGTATGTCGATTCATGGACGCGAAACTCGCTTGAATGAAAAAATACTTGAACAAAATGGACCATGTTAAAAGTCTGAGTCCATTCATCGCTCAGCAGGCATTTTGCCAAACGGAAAAAACACTGCCTTTGAAACTAAGCAATTTATTTTTACAGTGTTTTGGCAGCTTGCCAGGACACATTACTTCAGCATAAAGTGATCGCTCCAGTAGCTCTGGACAAAAGACTTGTGTTGTTCCAGTTCACCTCCCAGAACAAACAGCCCACATTCATGGACAAGTTATGCTGTGTTCCGATTCAGTGAGCGACAGTTCAGAAAGGTGTATACCTTGTCAGCAACTGTACTATAGCTATCAATAATAAGAAGTTGCTAACTCATACAGTGAGGAATTCAACCTCTGCTGCCAAGGTCATCCGGCTTGTAAGAAGGACGAGGGGAGATTACCGTAGTTCTACGGCAAAACAACTCGAAATATTTTTATCATTGGGCTTCTTTCAGTCTACAGCGTTGTCGTGAAGACTCCAGTGGTTATGTAACTTGCAGGTGATGACGATGTAGCCTGTAGGTGATGACGATGTAGCCTGTAGGTGATGACGATATACCACGTACGTGATGACGATGTACCATGTACGTGATGACGATGTACCCTGTAGGTGATGACGATGTACCCTGTAGTCGATGGTGATGTACCCTGCAGGGAATGATGATGCATCCTGTAGTCGATGGTGATGTACTCGATGCATAACATAAAATCACTACGATAACAGTGACAGTAAACTACGGAGCACAACACACAGTCAATACGGTAACGAGCATTGTGTCGGTTCTTCTCTGATGGTGCGTCTCAAATAATCATTATAGTTGCAGTCGCCTTGTATATGTGATGGTAAATCTTTTAGTATCACTACGGTAACACCGACCCTTGGGACTTCCCCCATCGTGTGACAAAGTGATATTGGATATATCATGTTATGGTTATGTGAGACGAAACCAGACAATCATTATCTGCTCAGTGTGTATGGCGGACTGACAAAAGTAGACGTCGTCTGGAGCTACAATGTCGCCTTCAACACATCCAGGGACGATCAGTTTTCATTGTCCTGCACGGAACAACCAGAACAGATCAAGCAGTGTGGCGAAAGTGACATTCAAGCCGACATTGACCTGGCAGATAGCAGCATATACTCTGTCAAGGGAACGCCTACAAGGACATACACAAATATACTCAGTCAAGGAAATGCCTACAAGGACATACACAAATATACTCAGTCAAGGAAAAGCCTACAAGGACATACACAAATATACTCAGTCAAAGAAACGCCTACAAGGACATACACAAATATACTCAGTCAAGGAAAAACCTACAAGGACTGGTTGAAGTTTTCATTGAATATGATTGAACATTGAAATATTTGAAAATAATCCGTACTATTCACATAATACAATATAGAACACAGGTTATACTGGTTGATTGATTGCATCCTCGTTAAAAATTGTTTGATTGTTGTCGTGTAAGTCTTTTCTAGAAAGATCGTACCTACTGGTTGAAGGTTGGCGTCATCGTTGAAAGATAGGTAGTGCATACTGGTTTAATGTTTACGTCTTCATTGCAAGAAAGAAATGTTTGGTGCAAAAATTTTTTAAAAAAATTCGTAACTGCCTCATGGTCCAGCGTTTCGCCCCCTAGTACCATCAGGTGTAATTTGACCAAATGTTCCCCAACTCTGATATCCGATCCCAACGAATGAAGCACCACACATTCCAGACATACGTTTAAAGAGGAAAGATGAAAAGCCAAGTTGAACAGGCATGTTTCATGTATAGTATATTGATGTTTGTATGTAAAACAGTTTATTATGTGTAACTACTGTAGCAGAATCTCCATACGACAAACAGGATGCCGCATACTGTATACGAGTTCCTATTCTCTACAACTGGGCTATGTTGCTGGTAGTGTTTGTGTGTGTTTCATGACAAACCCTACAAGAGGAGTCTGCGCTGTTGCTAGTGGTGTGTGTGTTTCATGATAAACACTACAAGAGGTGTCTGCTCTGTTGCTGGTAGTGTGTATGTGTTTCATGATAAACACTACAAGAGGAGTGTGCTCTGTTGCTGTTTGTGAGTGAGTGTTTCATGATAAACACTACAAGAGGAGTCTGCTCTGTTGCTGTTTGTGTGTGTGTGTTTCATCATAAACACTAAAAGAGGTGTCTGTTCTGTTGCTGATTGTGTCTTTTTGTGTTTCATCATAAACACTACAAGAGGTGTCTGCCCTGTTGCTGTATGTGTGTGTTTCATGATAAACACTACAAGAGGTGTCTGCTATGTTCCTGGTAGTGTGAGTGTTTTATGATAAACACTACAAGAGGGGTCTGCCCTGTTGCTGTATGTGTGTGTTTCATGATAAACACTAAAAGAGGTGTCTGCTATGTTCCTGGTAGTGTGAGTGTTTCATGATAACCACTACAAGAGGAGTCTGCTCTGTTGCTGTTTGTGTGTGTGTGTGTTTCATGATAAACACTACAAGAGGAGTCTGTTCTGTTGCTAGTGGTGGGTGTGTGTTTCATGATAAACACTACAAGAGGAGTCTGCTCTGTTGCTTGTGGTGTGTGTGTTTCATGATAAACACTACAAGAGGAGTCTGCCCTGTTGCTGATAGTGTGTGTGTCATGATAAACACTACAAGAGGTGTCTGCTATGCTGCTGGTACTGTGTGTGTTTCATGATAAACACTACAAGAGGAGTCTGCTCTGTTGCTGGTACTGTGTGTATTTCATGATAAACACTACAAGAGGTGTCTGCTATGCTGCTGGTACTGCGTGTGTTTCATGATAAACACTACAAGAGGTGTCTGCTATGCTGCTGGTACTGTGTGTGTTTCATGATAAACACTACAAGAGGAATGTGCTCTGTTGCTGTTTGTGGGTGTGTGTTTCATGATAAACACTACAAGAGGTGTCTGCTATGCTGCTGGTACTGTGTGTGTTTCATGATAAACACTGCAAGAGGTGTCTGCTATGCTGCTGGTACTGTGTGTGTTTCATGATAAACACTACAAGAGGAGTCTGCTCTGTTGCTGTTTGTGGGTGTGTGTTTCATGATAAACACTACAAGAGGAATGTGCTATGTTGCTGATAGTGTGTGTTTCATGATAAACACTGCAAGAGGAGTCTGCTATGCTGCTGGTACTGTGTGTGTTTCATGATAAACACTACAAGAGGTGTCTGCTATGTTCCTGGTAGTGTGAGTGTTTCATGATAAACACTACAAGAGGTGTCTCCTATGCTGCTGGTACTGTGTCTGTTTCATGATAAACACTACAAGAGGAGTCTGCCCTGTTGCTGTATGTGTGTGTTTCATGATAAACACTACAAGAGGTGTCTGCTATGCTGCTGGTACTGTGTGTGTTTCATGATAAACACTACAAGAGGAGTCTGCTCTGTTGCTGTTTGTGGGTGTGTGTTTCATGATAAACACTACAAGAGGAATGTGCTATGTTGCTGATAGTGTGTGTTTCATGATAGACACTACAAGATTAGTCTGCGCTGTTGCTTGTTGTGTGTGTGTTTCATGATAAATACTACAAGCGGTGTCTGCTATGTTGCTGGTAGTGAGTATGTGTTTCATGATAAACACTGCAAGAGGAGTCTGCTCTGTTGCTGTTTGTGGGTGTGTGTTTCATGATGAACACTACAAGAGGAGTCTGCTCTGGTGCTGTTTGTGTGTGTTTGTGTTTCATGATAAACACTACAAGAGGAGTCTGTTCTGTTGCTGTGTGTGTATGTTTGTGTTTCATGATAAACACTACAAGAGGAATGTGCTATGTTGCTGATAGTGTGTGTTTCATGATAAACACCACAAGAGGAGTGTGCTGTGTTGCAGGTAGTGGGTGTGTTTCATAATAGTAACTGTGGGTTTATGTTCCAACTCACACACTCTCAACCTGTCAGGACCTTCATCGAGAATTAATGACACGGCACAAGGAGGGCAGCATATCGAATGTAGCGACACAGTGTGACGTTACGGCCCTCACAGTTGCACAGTGAAGACCAATGGAGTGAAAAAAAACGCCTCTTATTGTTCCCTTCATGTCAGAATCGGGAACCTTCTTTCCCTGAATGTAAACATGTTGATGGGTTGTGACTTTACGTGGCTGTTGACTCCAACCCAGTGTTGAGGATGGGGTTTCATACTCGATAAGCAATTATACTGTCTGCTTGCTCATCCAGGAGAGATCATTTGGGAAGACTGGGCTGCATCGATTGGACGACAGTGCTGGAGACAGTCAAACGTCACAAAGTTGTACAAGTATGTCATAAGGCATAACTGAACTTACATGATACAATATGATACATCTGTACTTACAAGATGCCAGTATACAACTGTACTTACCTGACGCCGTGATACAACTGTACTTATGTGACACATTGACACATCTGTACTTACACGGTGCCATGGCATAACTGTACTTACATGATGCCGTGATACTGCAGTACTTACAAGTGATGCAAGTGTACTTACATGACGCCGTCATATAACTGTACTTACATATGACGCCATGAGACAACTGTACTTACATGGCGTCATGATATAACTGTACTGTACATGACGCCATGATAAACTGTCCTCACATGATGGAACTGATACAACTGGCATGTCTACGATGGTTAACTGTGCTGATATTTCGTTTGGGTTCAGCCCTTCCTTAAGGAAGGTCTATGGACTATATGATGTCCCATGACATTCTGTATCATATGGAAGCCCCAGACTAATGAGTAAGGCGACCCGGTTACCAGTATTAACTGTATGGTTGCAATAAAAACTTAATCCTCGCCGTACTTTGCCTGGGTTCCTAGCCGCGGCCTCTGAGGTCTGTATAACGAGACCTATACTGCCTTCCTCACACAAGACAGGATATAGAACAGCGACGGGTTTGTTCTGTTCTGAGAAACTGATGTTGAAACGGGAGTCTGTATCAACTGGTGAGTGAGTTGGGTTTAGACCGCTTTCAACAACATTCACATTATATGACACGATGTCAGGTAAACGTGTAGAGAAGACACCAAGCAATGCGGGTCTCAGGCGTTTACTGGTGACACTCACAACGGCGAACAGAATCAGTGCCATGAGGACGCAACTCTGCGTGTCAAATTGCGGGAACCTCCCCGTATGCTATTCACAACAATACATATATTATATGCAGACCCTGCTGACAGAAGAGCTCTTTGCAGTCTGACAGCAACTGTAGTTTCGGAAATGACAATTTTTGCCACCAGAATCCTCTGATCCTGCGGTGTCACATTGTGGAGGAGCGTGCATGTTCTGCTAAAGCGTCCGACTCTTTCTGCTGCTGTCCCAGTCGGTCTTATTGGCATTGCTACATAACGTGTTTCCAGTTTAATCAAGTAGTTATTCCAAAAATCGTTCGCAAAATATTTTGTTGTGAAGGAGAGGAACAAGAAAACCATGCTGTACAACAAAACAACGACATTCAGTACGTTTTCAGATCGATACTAAATACTGCACAGTGTCTCCAGCTCACAACATAGTACCAACCTGTAGGGTAGTGCAACAGTAATGGACACACATGATTACAGTAACAAAGTCAGTAACATGGAGAATCTCACCGTCTTTTGATATCAAACATATCAGTACGAGTTGATAAAGTTAAAGTTTTACGCACGAAAGTGAGAATATATTCATCATAATGTCAATCTTCATTAGCTTTCAATGAAATATGTACATCTCTGGACATGGTACTGCCTTCAGACGTGCAGTGCAGCGATGTTAAAATTCATAGCATTGTGACGTCATCATGTTCATGGGGACAGGTACAAAGCCGATTTATAAAAATTCGTGTACCCCGATACGTATACAGAAAGACGCAATTCATATTTCTGGGAAGTCAGAAACAAACACGTTCTGAGATTGGGGGTTAATGTCTTCTTTTATCTCGCGTTACTCTCGACCCCAACAGTTGGAGACTTGCCAAACAAGTGGATATGAAGACAAAGACATAAATCCTGGCCGGGTCAGAGGTCACGGACATGCGTAGGTACTGTAAACATTAGCGTGACTAGTCCCAATGATATAGTGGCCACGTGACTGAGAGATATGCTTGTTCGATAAGCCCAACACGGGGTATTTACGACATAATGACGTGTGCCCTGGAGAACCACTAAGATAGTTCTCCGCGGAGTATCAACGTAAGGTTTCTAGATTGCAACAGAAACCGTGGCCTCGACGTGAAAATACCGAGATAGTTACTGAACGTTGTTTCTGTTATACAGGGACAAGTGCAGCTGCACATGGGCAGCCAACTGGCGTATGGTGAGACTTGACGATGAGTCCCAGGACTGGCGGCTAGGAACGGGGTCCTAGACTTACTGGGACTTGGGGACTGGGTACAAGGGGCTGGGGATTGTTGGCTGAAGAATGGAATATTTGGAACAGCTTGTACAACATCATGCTTAAGCAAACATTTAACAATATTGTGTGTCTATGTCATGGAGTGTCACCTGCACCTGGCCTTAGTCGGGGAGCTTTACCTGTATCAGAGATAGTGGGTCAAAGTCGGGGAGCGCATCAGTAACTGAGGGCCGGAGAGCCGAGTATGGAATTACCGACTGATGAATGGGATATATCGTGTTTCAAGCTTCGTGTTCCTCTGATTACAGCGGGAGGTATCGTCCTGTCAAGTCGTGTCGTCGTGTAAGGGATACGTTATGACAGGTGTACGTTGTGTCAGGTGTACGTTGTGACAGGTGTACGTTGTGTCAAGTGTACGTTGTGACAGGTGTACGTTGTGACAGGTGTACGTTGTGTCAAGTGTACGTTGTGACAGGTGTACGTTGTGACAGGTGTACGTTGTGTCAAGTGTACGTTGTGACAGGTGTACGTTGTGACAGGTGTACGTTGTGTCAAGTGTACGTTGTGACAGGTGTACGTTGTGACAGGTGTACGTTGTGTCAGGTGTACGTTGTGTCAGGTGTACGTTGTGACAGGTATACGTTGTGACAGGTGTACGTTGTGACAGGTGTACGTTGTGACAGGTGTACGTTGTGACAGGTGTACGTTGTGTCAGGTATACGTTGAGTTACATGTACATTGTATCAGGTGTACGTCGAATCATGTTTTCGTCGAGTCAGGTGGACATTGTGTCAGGTGTACTTCGAGTCAGGTGTATGTCGAGTCGGGTATACATTGTGTCCGATGTACGCTATGTCAGGTGTACGCCGTGTCAGGTATAAGTCGAGTCAGGTATGCGTCAAGTCATGTGTATGTTGTGCCAGGTGTATGTCGAGTCAGGTATGCGGCGAGTCAGGTATATGTTGTATCAGGTATACATTGTGTCAGGTGTACGCTGTGACAGGTGCACGTTATGCCAGGTGTACGCCGTGTGATGTATGCGTCGAGACAGGTATATGCTGTGCCAGGTGTTCGTTGTGTCAAGAAATACACGATGGAAGGTTATTGGCATGTGAGCTAGAAGGATGTCCTAGTCTGCTCAACAGGTTCAGTTTTCTACAACACCGCCCAGTTCCTCTCACGTCTCCTCGCTCCACTTGGCAAAGATGGCAAGTCCTACATCAGCGACTCTTCATCCTTTGTCAACCAGCTGAAAGAATCCAACCTCACAGGCACCATGGCTACGACGTCGTGGACCTCTTTACCAACATCCCACTAGAAGAAGTCCTGGACATCTTTCGCAGCAAGCTAGCCAACAGGATAGATGATTTGGACACCCACCTCACCATAGACAGCATCATCAACCTCGCCCGCAGCTGCTTTGACACCTCCTACTTCACATTTAATGGTAAGATATACAAGCAGATCCACGGTCTCCTCATGGGCTCACCTCTTTCTCCTCTCATTACAGAAATCTTCATGACCTCCTTCGAGGAAGCAGCCCTCTCCACAGCTCCGTCCCAGCTCCTCTGTTGGTACCACAAAGTCGACGACACCTTCACCATCGCCAATGACAACGACCCCGGCAAAGCTCCTCAACCACCTCAACGACCAACATCCAAGAATCAAGTTCACCATGGAGACTGAGACCAACCAACACCTGCGTTTCCTTAATGTATCCCTCCACACCACAGACGATGGACTTAGAACCTCAATATACCGCAAGCCGACGCACACCGACCAGTACATCCACTACAACTCCTGCCACCATCCTCAGATCAAGCAAGCTATCATCGCCACCCTTAACAGACGTGCCAAAGCCCTCTGCCATCCTGATGCCCTAAACAATGAACTGGACCACCTCAGAAAGACATTCACTACACTCAACGGTTACCCTCCCCAACTCGTCACAGCCACTATCAACAAGACCCTCAAGGACCGAGAACCCCGCCTCAAACCTTCTCCATCACCCATCAGAGTAACAATACCCTACTTTAGCCCCATCAGTCATCAGATATCACGCCTCATCAAGACCAAAGCCAAAAGGCATCGATGTTACCTTCTCCAGTGGTAAGACCACCAAGACCTACCTAAGAGCCAATGGTAAAGGACCCAGATCCCTTGCAACTGTGGCGACCTATACACTGGAGAAACGCTGAGACCAATCAACACCAGAATGAAGGAACACCAGACCTCCGTCAACAAACTCGACCAGAAATCGGCCATCTCTGAACACATTCTCAAGAACCCTGGACATTCAATTCGATGGGAGGACACTAGGATACTATCTACCAACAACAACAACTGGCGCCAAAAGAAACTGCAAGAGGCCATCGACATCCGGAGACAGAAACCAGCTATCAACCGTGACCAAGGCGTGTACCTTCCAAGTGCCTGGGACTTATTGATAAATTAATCTCATCTATCTGTGTACATTCTATGTAATTAATGTATAGCCAATCAATCTACCCGCGTAAATCCTTATCAACTTGTGTTTGTACATCATCAACCCTCATGTAAACATGCTCATCAACCCTCATGTAAATCATGTACATCATCCTTAATCTCCAATCATGTGTTATGTAAACATCATTCAGTCATGCGTAATGTATCACCACTGGCTTCCATATTTTATCCCCAATCATGTACATCGTCCTTATCCCCTATCTGTGTTATGTAAACATATCCTATCATCTGTAATACCATTGGCTTCCATCTTTGTTATCATAACTGTCGGCCTCCTATCAAACATTGTTTATACTGGCTCCCAGCTTTTGTTAATTCATTCCACTTGTTACTTTGTTATTGTTTTACCTGTACCTATAAATATTTGGGGTAGCTCTGTACCCCATTCTCAATCACCTGATGAAGGAGTAAGCATTAACTCCGAAACGTTGTGTTCTCATAATAAAGAAGTTGATATCCATAAAATCTTCATTCTCACACAGCTATCTGTCCACTTGTGAGGAAGCCCATGGCGACCGATAAATTAAAAGGTGGGCTAAGACTGGAATTGCTTCTGAAGAAAACTGCCGTGGTGGTCGAGGAATCCTCAATGGTCATTCGGTTGCAAGACGCAGTCCTATAACCTATGTCTAATATCTCCCACCATGAGAGAAGGAAGCCACGGATTGCTGGTCTGGGTATGCGTCCCTTCCTGAACAGAAGGCAGGAGTGTCTCATCTGGCCTGGTGCTGGCTCCGAGAAACCGCAACTTCAGGATATGGCGTAAAATACATCAGTTTGATACGATAGTCTGAGGCAATCTATTACACGCTAGAGGCGGTCGTTGTTGCATCTGAAGGCGTCTTAAAGAGGCTCCAGGAGATTGTCCTTGTTGGCGCCCATTGACAGTGTAGGGTGCGTGTTGAGCTGAGTGACAAAAGTGACACGTACTGGATATCTCTCCGCCGTGTCACATTTTGATAACCGTCCCTTGCCTGTCGTCCGACACACATGGCTGGTTCATGCATTCATATAGTCCAGTGGCCATTCTTCAGAAGGCCTACAAAAACAGGAGCAACCCCAACCGAAGGTATAACAAGACACAACCTATTTTTTCTTGTAGATATATGACTAATCTTCATGAAAAATATGGTTGTGGTCATATGAAATAGGTATGCAATATATATAAAGCTCTGTTTCCATGGTAACATGAGCAAAATATGATTTTGACGGGTCATTCACTTAACCATCCACTAAAACATTTTTGGATGGGGTACAACTCTCATTTTTTTTTAAAATGATCTCTAATGTTCATCATTTCCATAAGTACTAATTATTAACTCTTCTGAAGCTACAGATGGACATAATGAGTTATTTATTGTATCGGTTAATGAAAAAAAACATTTTGATAGATTTCATTCATCATAACTACTTGTCAGAACAAGACAGAAAGCTCTATTTAGTCTCATGTGATAGCACATGTAAAGGGCAATAATATATCTGAAGGTATATTATCATTACAAACTGTCACAAGGTCAAACAACTATTTTCTAAAACACAGTGCATTCATCAAGTTTCACCAAAGATTTTATGGGCGCTTCATTTTTATCAAATTTGGAAATGTTTGTTGAGAGTGATTTCCCCTTGTGCTATCTAATATGGAGGGTAATGGCTGATCTGTATGATGCAACATAAATATTGGACTCAGTGAAGGTTCTGTGATCCATGTAAGTTGGATTGTGATGCTCATTATTGTGTAAGCAAAATAAGGATGGATTTGGCACCACCAGCCAAAAGAATCTGCCCAGTCCCACCAGATTTAGAACACTGCATTCTTTGTCATAGACAGCTTGATGAAAAAGGGAAAGAGGCATCAAATATCGTGAGGAAACCTACAGTAGATGGACAGCATCTGAAGTACGTCTAGATGAAGTGTATCATGATCTTTTGCCATTCAAAGATGATATTTTGACAGGGACTATTAAAGTTGCTTTTCACAAGTCTTGCAGAGCATCCTATACCAGCAAATCCAATTTGAAGCATGTACATGACAACAGTCAGCTATCTGATAACACAAAGTCTGAAGAATCCCTATACAACAACCGCTTAAGCAGAAATGACACGTCATCATTTAATATCCGGCAACATTGCTTCATTTGTAGCAAAGGGTGGAAAAAGGGTGAGAAACTAACACAGATTGCCACTGGAACAGGGCAGGGTACACAAGAAAGGGTGTTGGCTGCAGCTAATGCTAGAAATGACGAAAAAGTTGTTTTACGTATGACATCCTATTCTGACTTGTTTGCCTTTGATGCAAAGTACCATCGTTCTTGTTACGCTGCATACATCTCAGAACGCAACATTACAGCAGCAAGGAGAAAGTTGGATCATTACAAGGGAGACTCAGAGTATGACATGGCCTTCAAACAACTTGTGTCTAACATTCAAGAAACAATATTTTCCAGGAGTAAATCCGTACAAACTCTGTCTCAAGTAAAGGTAGAATATGAAAAGAATTTGTCAAATTTGGGAATGCAAGTTCAGGTGTATTCATGGAAACTGAAAGAGAAATTAAGTCAATATTTTGGTGAAAAACTTGTTTTCATTGAACGCCGTGGACGTTCAGACTTATTGGTCTCAAGTACAGTCTCTGTGGGTGATGCTCTACGAAAAGCATCTGAATTGCAAGAACAGTATTTCAATGATGATGCTGAAGATCTTTGTGATCTTGCGCCAGCATCTGGACTATCTGAGATTGATGAAAGACAGATCCTTCATTCTGCAGCAAAGATATTGAGATACCATATGTCAAGTATCTGTGACTCAAATTTGTATTATGAACCATCTACGCAACTAAATATGCTGTCATGTGCGAAATTTGTTCCCAGTTTACTGTATGATTTTGTAATGTGGGTTACCAATGAAAAATCATACAAACACATATCACATTGTGGTGATGCAAATGTTTCAAAGAATGATCTTGCAACACTTGCAATTTGTCATGACATTATCTCTAAATCTAGGCATGTAAGAACACCCATGACCTTGGGTATTGGTGTGTACGTACATCATGAATTTGGGAGGAAGTTGCTCATAGATATTCTCCATTCACTGGGTCACTGTGTATCCTATGATGAAGTTCAACGATTCCTTACCTCGGCGGCCCTTGATCAACAAGATCAAACTATGTACATGCCTAGAGGTCTCCAGTTGTCAAGTGATCAGAACTTTCAGATCGATGCAGCAATTGATAACTTTGATCAAAATGAAGAGACCCTTGATGGAAAGTCAACCACCCATGCCATGGCTGCAGTCGTGTTTCAGAGGGGGAAAACGGGAACATCAGAGGAATCTCCAATTCCACGTGTCACTCAAAAGTCCATCCAGTTTGATGACAATGAACTTCTTTTGGCAAGGTATGTTATGAATTATTTGCGAATAGAAGCCAAAATAAATGAATAAATTTAGTTATATACATTGAAAAGAGTACATGATACCTACCACAATCTGATGGAATAACTATCTGTTACATGTACTATCAATTTCATGTATACAATGTGATGTGAACAACAAAAAACATTGTGTGGAATAGTATTGTCAACTGACTATACTGGTTCATGGGAGTTTGGATTCAGTTCTAAGTAGAACCAAAGATGAGCCCAGGAGTTGACTGCTGCACTGATGAAGATACATGTCTAGCATTATCTAATTTGAATCACTTTTCTTACTTTGTCTCAGGTATACTAAACCAGCACAACGCCCTGAACCCAATCCAGTGGCTGATGGTTCTGTTACTGAGGCCCATTCGACTTCTCCAGTCTGTGCAAGTGCCCACAACAAGGACATACTATGGAAGCTAGTTCGTTTGCGAAAAGGAGGACAATCTCAGCATATTCCATCCTGGACTGGGTTCAATTCTTTCATATCAGAAGAAAGTTCACCTGTTGCATCCGTGAGATATCTTCCCTTTATTCAGGCATCTCCAGTCAACACAGCCCGTAAGATGCTACAGGGGAAGGAATATGCAAGAGGACTTCGAGGCTTGAAGTTGGTACATGAAGCTCTATTCCGTATGTTGTTTGTCGCAATGGAGTCATGGCTTCAACAACAAGGGCGCACTTTAGAGACTTCCATTCTTGGCAAAAAGTTGAATGAACTGCAAGATGCATTTGCTACGAAAGATCGCGACTCAGCAATCAAGATATCAAATGAACTTCAGTATCATCATCTCGATGCACTCATAGAAACTATTGATGAGTTCAGACAGGTTGGACGAACCATGTCTCTAACATTTTCCTACTGGGACACTTTCTTGGATGGAGGAGATATACTTCTGCGCTTACTTAGAGCAGAGCGTGAAGCAAACTTCAGTCTTCATCTCAATACTGTTTGTGAAGCAATTCTTTCGTTTGTGGACGCAGGTAGACACTCATATGCCAGGTTTGTTCCAACGTACGTAGCGGACATGAACAACTTGAAAGACAAGGATCTGCCAGCCTACAGACACTTGGATAGAGGTGGGTTTGTCATACGAAGATCTTCAAGGCACACCTTCAATAGTGTGGCAACAGATCAAGCCCTTGAACAGACCATAAACAGGGATGGCAAAAGCAAAGGAGGAGTTATTGGTCTGACATTACGCAAGGGTGCTCTTACCCGGTGGTTAAAGACAAGGCATATCACTGCAGAATATGCTGAATCTTTTACGTCTCTGTGTAATGATCGAAGCAGGGGTGATAAGCCACATGAGGAACTTGGAAATGCAAGGCTTGTAAGGGATGAACAGGACGTTACCCGGATCATGGAAGCTGCTTCTCAATATCAAAATCCATTTGACCTACTGACTGTACCTTCAGAATTGATTAACATTGCTACTGGACAGGTTGCCTCAGCTGAGGTAAGTAAAAGTTTGAATGGCTTTTTGGATAAAGGCAAGAAGAAACATGAGGATTTCCTGGCAAAGCGCCGTGTTAAAGAAACTAAGAACAAGAGTTTCTGGGATCCGGAACCTCGTATGAAAGTACTGACCTTCTCAGAGATGCGCAAAGGTTTGCCAACAATGAAAACTGAAAGGTTTATGGTTGATTCTGAGGTGCTTTTTCGTCGACTGCTGGTTGTGTCGAAGCAGAGAAATGTCAGTTTGGAATCTGTCCTTAAACATGAACTTGCAGCTGTCCCTCCTTCCCTTTTCCACGATGATGGCACAATGAGGAAATGCACCAAATCTGATCTAGCAAAAAAACTTGAAGCTACATGTGGTGAAGTTCACAGCTTGACGACAGGTCCCAGTACAGCTTATGTAGTTGATGGCATGGCACTCTTGCAAAGCTTGAAAGACACACAGTTCACAACCTTTGATGACTTAGGACATTGCGTTCTTCGACGATTGAAGGTAATTCTTGATGGCAACCTTGGTGTTGGGGCCATTGCCATTGTGTTTGATAGATATGACAGTCCAAATTCCATCAAACAGTTGGAGCGACAAAGGCGTGGAGAGGAGTCAGGAGCCAAGTTTGATGTAAGAGGCAGCCGTACAGTTCCAAACTATAAGAAATTTCTGAAAAATTATACTAACAAGGCAGGTTTAGCAGTTTTTGTTTCAGAATATATTCTGTTAAGAAAAGAATTTCTACTCAGTGGACAGGAACTCATCATTGCTGGTGGATTTGTTGATGGCTGTATGACAAAATGCATCAGTGGAACCAGTGTGTCTGATGTCACAGACCTATTCAGTTCCCATGAGGAAGCTGATACAAGGATGGTGCTGCATGCAATTCATTTTTCAGAACGATATGACCGCATCATTATTCGAAGTGACGACACAGATGTCATGGTACTTCTCCTGTACTACACAACAAATGCCATGCCTAGATCATCTGTATATATGGAAGCTGGACACAATACACAGTCCACCAACAGATGGAGGTACATTCCCATCAGCACCATAGCTGCAACAGTGGGAAATGATGTCTGTCAGAGTTTGCCTGCAGCTCATGCACTAACTGGCTGTGACACAACTAGTAGCTTTTACAAAGTTGGAAAATCCACTGTTTACAGTAAACTCTTGCAACATGTCAAGGAAGAATATGCATCTTTGGGACATTTCGGTATGTTCGGCAATTTTGAGGATGATGTTACAATAGCAAGGAGATTTATTTTGTCCATATTCAAGAGAAAAGTCCAGCCCTGTGCAACTCTGGATCGTCTGCGATATGTGATGGCGTCAACGACTGACAAGTCTGCTGCTGATCTACCTCCAACTGAGGATGCCTTCTCCCAGCATGTGAGGAGAGCCAGGTACCAAGTAGCCATTTGGTGCCAAAGCCACGTACCCATGCCAGTCCTTGGTGAGGCCACAGATCATGGGTGGGCAGTTGACATGGATGGTTCTCTTGAACCAGTGATGTTCACAAAGGAGATAGCTCCAACTGAACTGAGACATCTTACACACTTGTATTGCACAGACAAGGACTGTCGTGTTGGGAAGAAGTGTCAGTGTCTCCATTCAGGCCTCAAATGCACAGAATTTTGTAAATGTGGAGGACAGGATTGTCAGAACACCTTTTCTTCTACATTCTGTGACAGTGATGTAGATAAAGAATTTGAGTAACATTGATCACGGATGATGACGTTTCAAACATGACTGTTGTTGGCAAACGTGATGTCTGGATCATCTGCAGTGTAGGTTCAGATGTGATTAAGTCTTTCAATGGCTATGTGAAGAAACAGATAAATCTGTAGTTACATACTTTGTACAAACTATAAGATATCTTAATGAAAGTGACAATGTGATATTAACATCAGCATACATTTACCTCATGCTTAGTGCATCATGAAAGCAGGTGCTCGACGGATGACAGCCCCTAAACTATTAGGTTATGTTAACATAGATCCCAATGCTGTTGTCATACAAATGCGACTCTCCTCTTGACACATCATAGTATAACTTGCCCAAAAATATATGGCGGTAATCAGGCAACAGAAGCATTGGCTACCTACCCCAAATTGAAGTGGCCGTAATTTTTTTGGTTTCTTTATTCTGTAACGTGCCAATCAAAACAGATAAATTAACAAGTGTATTACACCAATTCTCAGTTTTGGTAATATTTTTGTGAAGCTAAAGGTTTAAGCAGTTTAATCAAAACAAGCTTACTCTTGTTTTTTGTCACTTTCTTCTTTCAGTGAGTTTTGAAAAGTCAGGAATTAGAAATTTTCACTAAAATTTCGTTTTTGCTGAACAAAATATAACTTTTACAAATGTTTTCAAAACACATATCTATGATGAAAGAAGGGCCAACCTATGCCCTTTAATTTGCCATCAGTTGTGTTGAAATATATGTAATATTTCAGAAGTTATGGCACATATAGTGAAAATGTGTGTTTGTTGAAAATTTCATGTGTTGCTATGGCAACATGTTGGTTACCATGGGCCTTACCTATTTTATGCGACCACAACCTTACTTTTCCTAAAGGGTAGATATGTAACATGATATAAATATAGGTTGTGGCTTGTTATACCTCTGGTTGGGGTTCATGTCTCTGACGAGTCAGAAACCACTAGTCTAATAACGGTCATTATTTTGAGAAGGATGTACTAATCAGCTTGGTGGCGTGGTCATGGCGGGCCATACTTCCCACGTTGGTCAGGTTCAAGTTAGTGTGAATTCCAGTCATTTTGCAAGTAAATACTTACCAAATTTCAATTTCAGTTTTGTTTTCTCTTTAGCCAGATTGAAATACGTAATAGTTACCATTGCAATTCCGTGGATTGTCATTTTCCAAACATATACAACAACAGGAAGTATTTTCGTACATATTTTTATGTCAACTAGCTGTTGAACATGAAGCGGTTAGATAAATCAGAATTGTAAAATTCAGTCGCTGTCACCGCTACTGTTGATTAAGTCAGTTGTCGAGTGACTGGAGATGCATTTGGAGACATAAATCCAATAAGTCGTTGCTTTGCCGACTGTTACTCTAGTAGGCAGCACATAAAGTGCTGACGTCATCAGAATGGTAGCTGAGACTGATTGTTGTTGCCGTACGACATGGTAGACACCTGCATCGGCTGCTGCTGATCCAGGCCAAGGAGCAAACTGGGATCTTGCCATTGATGGATTCCTTCCTGGAAGTAGTTTGGATATTTTTTTGCTCTGTAGAAGATTTGTGTGATAGGAATTATTACCAGAATGATTGCAGTTGTTACCGGTTATCAGCGTGTTTGGTTAAGAATTGTCGTGCAAGTGCAGGATATGTGTGTCCTCAGGTTTGATTTGCTGACAGTTGGTGAACTGTTTCCAGTAAACTATTGGTCGCAAGATGTTGGCGTTCTGAAAGTCGTGGTCACGGGTCTGCCTTGTACATGTTGCATGCACATGTGACGATCAGATGGTCACTCTTTCACCATCCAGACACGTTAAGCCATAATACGTTGGAATCACGTGGAGGTTTTGGAGGTTACTCGTCCAAATGACTGCATTGTTGCTTATTTCAGAGCTGATTGCCTCAAAGCGATCTTTCATCATATTTCAGAGGCGGTAATTCACACTCCAGTTTTCCAGGAAGGATACGAACAAATCCACCCGTCAGCCTACTGCCACACAGTATCAGAGCTTCATCCTGTCACGAGGAAGTACCCGCCAGCCTGCTGCCACACAGTATCAGAGCTTCATCCTGTCACGAGGAAGTACCCGTCAGCCTGCTGCCACACAGTATCAGAGCTTCATCCTGTCACGAGGAAGTACCCGTCAGCCTGCTGCCACACAGTGTCAGAGCTTCATCCTGTCACGAGGAAGTACCCGTCAGCCTGCTGCCACACAGTATCAGAGCTTCATCCTGTCACGAGGAAGTACCCGTCAGCCTGCTGCCACACAGTATCAGAGCTTCATCCTGTCACGAGGAAGTACCCGTCAGCCTGCTGCCACACAGTATCAGAGCTTCATCCTGTCACGAGGAAGTACCCGTCAGCCTGCTGCCACACAGTGTCAGAGCTTCATCCTGTCACGAGGAAGTACCCGTCAGCCTACTGCCACACAGTGTCAGAGCTTCATCCTGTCACGAGGAAGTACCCGTCAGCCTGCTGCCACACAGTGTCAGAGCTTCATCCTGTCACGAGGAAGTACCCGTCAGCCTGCTGCCACACAGTATCAGAGCTTCATCCTGTCACGAGGAAGTACCCGTCAGCCTGCTGCCACACAGTATCAGAGCTTCATCCTGTCACGAGGAAGTACCCGTCAGCCTGCTGCCACACAGTATCAGAGCTTCATCCTGTCACGAGGAAGTACCCGTCAGCCTGCTGCCACAGTATCAGATCTTCATCCTGTCACGAGGAAGTACCCGTCAGCCTGCTGCCACACAGTATCAGAGCTTCATCCTGTCACGAGGAAGTACCCGTCAGCCTGCTGCCACACAGTATCAGAGCTTCATCCTGTCACGAGGAAGTAGGATGCATTGGCCTGTATGTACCCGGACCTGTACAGATCAGTGAGTGAGTGGTGTACGTGACACTCGCATATCGTGACACCCTGCAGGTCAGAGACAACTGATACTGACGTGTTGATACTGACGTGTTTCCTGACAAACATATTCGTCTAAGGAATGGCGAATTACGTATTCACCTTCCATTCGTGAAACTCTAGTCCTTCAGTATTAAATACAAAACTATTCAATACAAGAAATACGTGGCAGTTGAAGCCTCATGAAAACTTCCCTCGGTTCATGCTGATATCGCGTTCATGAAAACTTACCGACGTGCATGTACTGCGTGTTGAACTATTCAAACTTTACATACCCTATAATGTTGACTAATGGAAGCCATTCGCTTAACCACCTGGCCAAGTAAGTTATATCACGGCGCTGCCTAAAGCATGCTTGTCTCAACACATTTCAGAATAATGTGTGTGTGTGTGTGTGTGTGTCTGTGTGTGTGTGTGTGTGTGTGTGTGTCTGTGTGTGTGTCTGTGTGTGTGTGTGATCCATGTTTACACAATCTGCTTGATGGAGCACACACGTCACCACGTCAATTATCGGACTTCGATTATACACGAGTCAATGCCCGCCAGAGTGTAGTCTGACATAGGCCAAGGTCATAGGAAATCAGTGAAGATGTTTTCAGATACATCACATGCATCCGACGATTTTAATCATATGTTCACGTCTGTCAGATCGGTTTCGAAGTACATGAATCAATCAGTAGTAACGGGACTGCAAACTACACGGGCCTGGCTCACGAAGTATGTATACATACTGATCATCTGACTGTGTGTGAGAAGGATGTGTGACTGTGGGTTGCCATGGAGAACGGTGTGTGACCGTGTGAGAAGCATGTACACGTGACTGTTTGTGGGAAAAGATGTGTGAGTGTATGGAGAACGCTGTGTGAGAAGCATGCGTGACTGGTTGTGGAGCCGAGTGTGTGTCTGTTTGTGGAGAAGAATGTGTGTCTGTGTGTGGAGACCGTTGTGCGCCTGTTTGTGGAGTACAGTGTATGACTGTTTGTGGAGAAGAATATGTGACAATTTAAGGAGAAGCGTGTTTGACTGTGTGCGAGAAGGGTGTTTGACTGTATTCAACTGAAGACCTTTGGATACCTGTAACCCATCACACAGCACCAGTGTTAGTTGAAGACCTTGAATACCTACCTGTAACCCCTCACACCATTAGCATTAAATGAAGTCCCTTATGCAGATGATATGTCCCACGCACCACAAGCATCGGCTGAAGACCCTTATACAGATGAATCCCCTCACTTCAATAGCATGAACTGCAGACCCTCATACGCTGACACCCCTCACACACTACCGGGATGAACTATAGACCCATATACACTGAATCCCCTCACACCACTAGCATGAACTGCAGACCCTCATACGCTGACACCCCTCACACACTACCGGGATGAACTATAGACCCTTATACAACTGAAACCCCAAACATATCTCTCATATTCCACTGACGTCCACTCGCCCTCACTCAGAATTACAGCGATGCTGCTCTCTGTAGCAAATATCTAATAACGTGACAAACATTGGTATTGATTGGCATGAAAACATCAGCGAGAGATTTAATTTGCCAATTTCAGGGGGGCGAGTGACGCACATCCATGCCCCCGCTGTACCTGGTGGGAGGGAAGATGAGCATGCTGGCCTCGGAAACACCACAAAGGTTTCATATAGGCAAATGCTCGATCAGTGGCACCAAGTGAGAAATGATTGAGGTATTACATATGAGCTGTCGTACTTACAGTCTTCGGGTCAAACTATCTGAGCACTCGCCTGACTGAGTTTAGTTTTACGCCGCTTTTACCAATCGTCCAGCAACATCATGGCGGGGGACACCAGCAACGTCATGGCTGGGGACACCAGCAACATCATGGCGGGGGACACCAGCACCATCATGGCGGGGGACACCAGCAACATCATGGCGGGGAACACCAGACATGGGCTGTACGATCTGCATTCAAAATAATGATGTACCCGAGAAGGCATTTGAGGGGAATCATTCTATAGATGTCACTAGACAGACAAACACACGCACACGCACACGCACACGCACACGCAAACACACACACTGTGTGCGGGAGATAGGAAAGAAATCATGTAGAGGGATAGATCTGAACCACAACAAATTAAAAACACGCCATTTTCAAAATATAAGCTATATCAGCATTTTCTCTGTCAAATTTATCATTAGATTTCTGGCCCTTTTATGTCAGTTGCGACCCGTGAAGGTCCCGGGGTAGAATAGGCCTTCAGCAACCCATGCTTGCCATAAAAGGCGACTATGCTTGTCGTAAGATTCGACTAACGAGATCGTGTGGTCAGGCTCGCTGACTTGGTTGTCACATGTCATCGATTCCGAATTACGCAGATCGATGCTCATGTTGGTGATTACTGGATTGTCTGGTCCATACTTGATTATTTACAGACCGTCGCCATATAGCTGGAATACTGCTGAGTGCGGCGTAAAACTAAATTCACTCACTCACTCATGTCAGTTATTTTCAGCTGACATCCTTAATGCAAGTAATGCAGTACAAGTTCAAACTAGTGGGGTTTCAACAACATCCTTTCATCTGAGGTGAATCCGTTTCTTAATCTCGTAAACTTGTTCATGTACCATGAAAACCCAGAGCCTGTGGCAAGCAAATCTCATCTTCTCAATCTTCTAACGAACAATACGGACACGGCGTCTGGGACGACCGGAGATTACATCACGACGACGCCTGGCAGTCCTAGAGTAATTACCTTCTTTATAAGCATTGTTTTATACCGAGCCGTTCTAGAGGGGAGGGAAACGCCAGACCGCAGCATGAATGACCGGTGTTCCAGCACAGCTCTCGATAACCCCCGCGTGGGCGGCGGGCCACACGGACACGGCTTGATACTGGCGATGTTCAATTACTGCCACAGTATCCATGGTAATCGGAGTAAATCCGCCTATTCCACGACTAAACTTTGGACGTCTGTGCTTAGTATGTATGATGTGGTAACCCAGGCTAACCTTCGGCAGTTGTGTTCATATACACCATGCTTGTGGTCATTTCAGTGTAGGCAACGGCAGCAAGGATGCTACACCTGTAGACGAACATAACAGACAGAAATGATAGAAACACACGTGAAATGTGGATATATTATTTCGTATTAGAATCACTTCAGAGAAATGAAGGGATTGCTAACAGGAAGCCAACCAAACATGAACGCTCATTGAACGCAATCAGGAAAGAGAGTCTTTACTTTCGTCATATACTGTGAACATTCTTCAGTGTACACATTGTGTCAGTGTCAACGTTACATTTGGCACAGTTCACGTTGTATACCTGTTGAATATATGAATTAAGTACACCGAAACGTGGTGTTCTTCAAAATATACAAACTGACATCTATTACGTCTCACCTTTACATGAATCATTTCTAAAAAAAAAAGACTTGTAGAGATGGATGAACAGATTGTTCAGGATCGCACTAGTGAGGGCATACAGATTTCAGGCTGTTTCCATGTGACATGTTTAACACCAGCGTCCACGATTTGTTGTACATGTTGTGTACTTGGTAATATTTTGATCATTAATGTGTGTGAAAGCTGAAGTGTGTTAATGTATAAGTGTGTGTGTGCGCGTGCTCTCGTGCGTGTATGTGTGTGAGAGTGTGAGTGATTATGTGTCTGTGTGTGTAAGTGTTTGTGTGTAAATGTGTGCAAGTGTGTGCATGTGTGTGTGCGAGTGTAAATATGTGTGTGGGTGCGTGAGTGTGTGGGTGCGTGAGTGTGTGTGTGTATGTGTGTGTGCGAGTGTGTATGTCTGTCAGCGAGTGTGTACACGCGAGTGTGTGTGTGCGTACGTACGTATGTGTATGTATGTGAGTGAGCATGTATGTATGTATGTATGTATGTGTGTGTGTGTGTGTGTGTGTGTGTGTGTGTGAATGTGTGCATATGTAAGTGCGTACATGTATGCTTGAGTTAAAATATGCGTGCATGTGTACGCCTGTCTGTGTATATGTGTGCGTGAGTATGTATGCTGGAGGTGAGTAGGCAGTGGAGAGTGTCCGGGGGACAATTGAAGACAGTTGTCCTGCTCCGGTGAAGCCTCCCACATGGGTTGTGCACTCTCCAGGAAGTTGAGAATGAAACTAGAGTGCACACTGACCCATTTGGTGGTGGTTTGAATGCAGTCTGCTTAATCTGCCGTTTTGCCACGTTTAGACCACGCAAGTCGCACGAGCGAAATCAACTTATTCTCGACGACGGAAACTCGCGTACTTCCGTGATGTAACCGAAACACCCCCTCGCTGGGAAATGTCACGTTAAAATGGCGCTCAGTACGTGATGTGACACTGCAGAAGTTACATATTGCTCGACTTCTGACAATCCTAGCTTGTCGTGTTAACTGTCACGTGATGTGTTCGTGAACTACAGCCCAGTCAACAGAAAGACAGGATGTATTTGCGACACAGGACCTTTATATGTTCTCAAGATCAAACGTAATGGGAGACTTTTTACTGAAGTCACAAAATATCATTTTCCTTGTATTATATTGTTAGTTCCTTCATGTTGTCTCTTAAGGATTGTTATGAAGCTATAAAATGTATAAAGGAACTGTCAAGTTAACTGTTTAAGTCTCCTTTAAACCTTACTCGTTTACACATGGTCGTTTGTCCCCGTTTGGGTCCGCGGACTTGGGAAGTGCAATATATTGTGGTAATGTAGATATACCTGTGATTGATGCACAAAATTCAGCATTTTACAGCAATAATGATGGCGCAGATAAACATAACTGTCACGGATATGATCAACACGTTTTGAATCACGCAACAATCCAGTCAGGGATTTGAGATGTTGATTCAGGGCAGCAAAAGAGATGGCATACTCGGCATGTGGCTGGTGATCTGCAGATGCGCTTTACTTATAGGAAATTTGGTCAACTAGGACCATGATTTTATAAGTGCTGGACCTAGCACTAATATAGGCAAACTTTACTGGTAGCAACTTGACAGATCAAAGTGTTCAATTGTGACAACAGTTGACGTCCTTTCTAAACTGACATTAAGGAAATTACGTTTTTTATTGTGTTTCATGCAGCTACCAAATTCTGAACTTGCGATGGTTTGGAAAACTACAATAGAACTTGATTAAAGGCAAAATTATCGGAATAGTCTTCTTCTGGTTCTTATTTGATGTAATTAATATTACAATTTCTCTCAAGACTCAAGACTTGTGAAACAATCATTTTTGGTCAGCAATACGTAATGCAGCCAGGGGACGTGCAGGTTGTCATAAAATGGGGGACCTGGATCACCAGTTGTCAGACTTTCATGTTTCCGGATGCCAGAGAGGCATAGTGAGTTAGATCGCTGTACGTGCTGGATATTTGGAGCCTAACTCTGAGAGTTTGGGTTCGAATCTCGGATGGACACAACCTGCATATATTACTTGTTACAGGTTAAAAAATATTGTTTAGTAAGGAGCAGGAGATATTTCCCACTCCCTGGATTGACTTCATGTGTTCCGTAGACTTCCATGTGATCCAGTCATACCCAAATTTGACACGGCGTCCTCACGTTCCCGTGTACCACGTGGCCGGTCTGTTGCCATCTGCTTGTGAAGCACAGGGATGTAGGAAGATCATTGTTTCCGTATGATCTGCGTATGACGGTTGTTTCATTTAGTTACCCTGCTCGCCTGAGGACACCGACCACTAATGGTTTGCTTGAGGAGGAAAAGAGAAGTGAAAGTCTCACGAGTTTAGACGCGGTCACATATACCCCAGTCTGAAACCACCAGCAGCATCACGTGACAACATAAAGCATTCGTGAAACTAGTACAGGTAGTGAATCTCAAGTGCTGACAAATAACGGTTTAATATTCACTACGGACAAACTCTAAACGGACACACCACGCCACACTGACCAGACCTCGCTTTTCACTCTAACAACACACCACGCCATACTGACCAGACCTTGCTTTTCACTCTAACAACACACCCCGTCATACTGACCAGCCCTTGCTTTACCCTTTACAGACACACCACGCCATACTGACCAGACCTTGCTTTTCACTCTAACAACACACCCCGTCATACTGACCAGTCCTTGCTTTACCCTCTACAGACACACCCCGCCATACTGACCAGTCCTTGCTTTACCCTCTACAGACACACCCCGCCATACTGACATGCGATATATCATATCTGGAATACTTTTGGAATTTACGTATTCATGACAAGCGTTTCAGGCTTCATGGCTATTTTACCGAGAAGAAAATTTACAACAATCTTAGGTAGGCTGGGAGTTATTTGTAATGTTTAGTGGTTATGACTGACGTTCGCTGTCATCTTGCTTGCCAGTGGTAGGTCATGTATCAAGTCAGTCACCACACATGTCGGGACAAACACCAATGCTGTGACTGCTCATTAGTATACATGATAACGTGAATTCGTTACATGTTGCGCTTAACTACAAATATCATTTTCGGAGTGGCTTCATGACGGAATTGGGTTTTATTTGGGGTTTATGCTGGACATGACTTGAGGTCTTACACAAATAGTACCGTAAATCCTCTATTTGTTTTGTGTCACAAGCGCCTTGACACCAGCAAAGCTCAATGAAAGTAGAGTTATCGCCCTTCATTAACAAAGCTTCGATCATGTGTGTACACAGAGATAAAGGCTTTTGTACTGTTTGGTGATGTCGCTACAAGCGCCGTAGGCTGCTAGCTGCTGCTACATTCACGACAAACACTCGTATTCCAAGGCCTTTATTACCCTACATACATTCCTGTGGTTTTGCTGACTAATTCCTGGTGTACGTAGGTCGAGGAAGTCGTGACCGAACGTATAGACTCATGAAAGAGTGTTGGACAGTTCAGCTTATTTCTAAAGCATGGATATAATCTAAGTTATGTAAGTTAATTTTCCTCAAGCCACAATTATGATTTTACTAATGTGTTAAAACACAACTCACTAGATGAAACTGATTTGTTTTAAATATATAGAACTGCAAACAGCAACCAACTGATCCACCATTAGAACACGTCAAACGTTGCCTTGCTCAACAGTATTAAAGTCGCGTGTGTATGGGCAACCTTAACAAGCCAAATCACAGCTTGAAACCGCCATGCCCTATAGGTACAGTTGGTCCCTTGTTCGGTACAGGTGGTTCCCTCGTACAATGCAGATAGACCGTCCTGCAGTACAGGTGGTCCCTTGTTCAATACAGGTGGACCCCTTATGCAATACAGGTGACCCTAGCTTCTACAATACAGGTGGATCCTCGTACAGCACAGATGGTCCCCTCGTACAATACAGATAGACCGTCCTGCAGTACAATTGGTCCCTTGTTCAGTATAGGTGGTTCCCTCGTACAATACAGATGGACCATCGTGCAGGACAGATGGTCACCTCGTACAATATAGGTGGTCTCAGCCAGTACAATACAGATGAACCCTCGTACAATATAGGTGGTCCCCTTGTACAATATAGGTGGTCCCCAGCCCCTACAATAGAGATGAAGCCTCGTACAGGACAGGTGGTCCCCTTGTACAATACAGATGGATCTTCGTACAGGACAAGTCCGTCGCTCTCCACGTGACATCCTGCTTGTCCGGGTATTAATGGAATGAAGCAGTGTCTGTTGGTGCCAATCAAGTGCGCGGCCTTGCTAAAATGTGATGATGTTCATTGTCACCGAGAGTGGTGAGTCACTTGTATATTGTGGCAACATTTTACTTGTACTGACGTTGTTGATGTATACTGTCTCCCAGTCGTTGTCGGCCTGTCTTGTCGGCGGTGTAGTCATGAATCACTGCTGATGTCGTTGTGTCTTGATACATTGGAATGAATACTGACCTGTGCATGTACTTGCAGACAATACAAAACATTCAGTGTACCAGGAAACAAATCATTTATTTGAGATGAGACTTGCTGACCAACCTAACTGTGACAGTCAATGGCCAGATAATGGAGATGAATCGATGTCCCCACGATAACCTGAGATGACGATGATGTTAGAAAACCCGGCGTCACAAAAAGTGGAAGACTCGCATCCTATACTTTACTGGGCTTTCATAACTTTGGCGATCCTAGGAAGATTGAATCTTGTCCCGAACCGCTGTCGTCACGTGACATGCGATGTCTTCACTAGGATCCCGACATTGTTTGTATGTGTGATTGCAATGACGTGGCTGTACTGTTGACCCATTGCTCGCACATTTTATACAAAATGTACTGACATTAGGTAGAGGTGTATGGTTCAATATACGGTTGATTCACCTGCCTAGTGCCTTCACCGTTCAGGATGCCTGTGGTATTATTATAAGGTTGATCATCCTAACTTGTGTAACTACTGTTCAGCATGCCTGTGGTATTGTAAGGTTGATCCACCTGACTAGTGACTCCACTGTTCAGCATGCCTGTGGTATTGTAAGGTTGATCCGCCTGACTAGTGACTCCACTGTTCAACATGCCTGTGGTATTGAAAAGTTGATCCACCTAACTGGTATCTGTCTGTTGAGTGATACACTAAACTGTGTGTCACATTTTAGGATGAGAACAGAATTATTTAGCTTGTCTACGGCGACATCAGCCTCACCAGCCTCCCCTCTGAATGGTCCACCTTGCCATGTTTTACTTTCTGAATATAATCCAAGTATCCGCCTTTTAAAGATTGCTAACTTTGTTCATCTGTTGGGCAGTTTTGTGTTTTCTTAACCCTTGTGTCATATTTAATGTTAATTATGTAATTACATTCGTATGTAAAAGGAATTTCCCATGGAGGAAGAAAGTATTGTTACAGACTTTGCTACCACCACCTGAAGGGTTCCCGCTACTTGTGAGTCTATTCTTCAGATTTACCTTTACTGTAAGGTAGCAATACATCAATATTAACCACCAATTATTCAAGTCATTCATAGCTAGGTCAGTAACACGAGATTGTGCCACCTGAGCGCCCACATGCCCAGGTAAAACCAGGCGTATATTAATCATTCACGTGGGGAGCAGAACCGACCAGGAAGACGTGGGAAGTGTGGAATCCAGCCTGATTATATAAACTTTCATTCATATATTGTTCTGTAAAATCTTTTATTTATATTTCTAGAGTTAGTTAGATGTGGCGTGTTAGATCTACAAGAGGTACTGTACCAGTACACACCACAACCTGACACCATGTACAGAACCAGTATACACGACAACCAGACACCATGTACTGAACCAATACACATGACAAAAACGACACCATGTAATGAAGCAGTACACACGACAATCTGACCCCATGTAATGTACATGTATACACAAACCGACACCACGTACTGTACCAGTACACACGACAACCTGACACCATGCACTGTACCAGTACACCCGACAACCTGACATCATCTACTGAACCAGCACCCACAACGACCTAAGACCATGTATTGAACCAGTACACACGGCAACCTGACACCATGTACTGTACCAGTACACACGACAACCTGACACCATCTGCTGAACCAGTACCCATGACAAACCGATATTATCATATTAGCTTGACAACGATGCAAGAAGTTGTATGGAAACGTAGCATCAACTGAATAAAGAAATTGTTCGTCTATAGAGCTTGTCCAGATAACATCCTCACATTGTTCTCACACCACTCTCACACTCTTCTCACGCTGTCATCTCACTGTTCTCACACCATCCTCACATTGTTCTCACACCATCCTCACAGTGTAAGCATGGTGTGAGAACAGTGTAAGCATGGTGTGAGAACAGTGTGAGGATGATGTAAGAACAGTGTGAGGATGGTGTAAGAACAGTGTGAGGATGGTGTAAGAACAGTGTGAGGATGGTGCAAGAACAGTGTGGGGATGGTGTGAGAACAGTGTAAGCATGGTGTGAGAACAGTGTGAGGATGATGTAAGATCAGTGTGAGGATGGTGTAAGAACAGTGAGAGGATGGCGTGAGAACAGTGTAAGCATGGGGTGAGAGCAGTGTGAACATGGTGTGAGAACAGTGTGAGGATAGTGTGTTAACAGTGTGAGAATAGTGTAAGAAGGTGTGAGAGCAGTGTGAGGATGGTGTGAGAACAGTGTCAGGATGGTGTGAGAGCAGTGTAAGGATGGTGTGAGAACAGTGAGATGCTGCTGTGAGAACAGTGTGAGCATGGTGTGTGAACAGTGTGAAGATAGTGTGAGGATAGTGTGAGAACAGTTTGAGAATAGTGTAAGAACAGTGTGAGGATGGTGTGAGAAGATTTTGAGTATTGTGTGAGAACATTGTGGGAAAGGTGTGAGAACAGTGTGAGGATGGTGTGAGAACAGTGTAGGAATGGTGTGAGAACAGTGTGAGGATGGTTTGAGAACAGTGTGAGGATGGTGTGAGAGCAGTGTAAGGATGGTGTGAGAACAGTGTAAGGATGGTGTGAGAACAGTGTAAGGATGGTGTGAGAACAGTGTAAGGATGGTGTGAGAGCAGTGTGAGGATGGTGTGAGAACAGTGTGAGGATGGTGTGAGAGCAGTGTGCGGATTGTGTGAGAACAGTATGAGGATGGTGTGAGAACAGTGTAAGGATGGTGTGAGAGCAGTGTAAGGATGATGTGAGAACAGTGTAAGGATGGTGTGAGAACAGTGTGAGGATGATGTGAGAACAGTGTAAGGATGGTGTGAGAACAGTGTAAAGATGGTGTGAGAGCAGTGTGAGGATGGTGTCAGAACAGTGTAAAGATGGTGTGAGAGCAGTGTGAGGATGGTGTGTGAGAACAGAGTCAGGATGATGTGAGAACAGTGTGAGGATTGTGTGAGAACAGTATGAGGATGGTGTGAGAACAGTGTAAGGATGGTGTGAGAGCAGTGTAAGGATGATGTGAGAACAGTGTAAGGATTGTGTGAGAACAGTGTAAGGATGGTGTGAGAGCAGTGTGAGGATGGTGTGAGAACAGTGTGAGGATGGTGTGAGAACAGTGTAAGGATGGTGTGAGAGCAGTGTGAGGATAGTGTGAGAACAGTGTAAGGATGGTGTGAGAGCAGTGTGAGGATGGTGTGAGAACAGTGTGAGCATGGTGTGTGAACAGTGTGAAGATAGTGTGAGGATAGTGTGAGAACAGTGTGAGAATAGTGTAAGAACAGTGTCAGGATGGTGTGAGAAGATTTTGAGTATAGTGTGAGAACATTATGGGAAAGGTGTGAGAACAGTATGAGGATGGCGTGAGAACAGTGTAGGAATGGTGTGAGAACAGTGTGAGGATGGTTTGAGAACAGTGTGAGGATGGTGTGAGAAGAGTGTGAGGATGGTTTGAGAACAGTATTGGAATGGTGTGAGAACAGTGTAAATATGCTGTGAGGATGGTGGTTGTCTCACACACACACGTGTTGGTCTCAGATTGTAGGTGAGGCACCCAGCTTGGCTGCTTTTTCTATTGTCTTTAGTCATATTTTAGCCCGAACAGAGAAGTGCACTACTGTCGGCAACAAACATGTGTTTACTCCACCGGCCAGTAGTGATGACATGATGCAACAACTAGATGACCCGATCAGAGTACAGCGTACAATACCGTCGGAGATATCGAACAGTTTTCAATCACCGATCATCCGTGACACCTACCAGGTTCCTGACAAACTTTGAGTGTCGATGAAGGCGGTCTACATAGGAGTGTATACATAGATAACATGACACTTGTAGTTGTTAATGACTGTTGACTGGTTTCATCCGTCTCCGCCACTACCCTGTCATGGACATGGTGAAGTACATCAGAACTGCTGTCATCGCTTTGTGCACGTCACTGTAGTTATTGTACAGTGATGAAATCAACACAAGGTTGATACAGGTAGATACAGGGTACTCCTTTGTGCTGTCGTCTTCACGATGTCAAATCCTATTTATTGTCTGCTTGTTTACTCTTACTGTCAAGGATACCCACCCAAGTTGGTGATAACATTCGATAACAAGTATGGAGGTCGGGTGTAGTGAAGTACGGTTTTTCGTCTATTGTTGTGGTACTGTTCTTGTAGCTTCATAGCGACATGCGTGTATGTCCAGTAATCCATTTACTTCCGGGCGTGAAGCACGGTACCAACAAGCACCGTATGTTGTGGTGGCATGTGGTCCTGTGCAAAAAGCTCAGGTCACAATCAGGTGAAGTTAAGCAATGATGGACGCCTAGTCCGAACGTCAGATAGACCAGGACTGCCTGTACCTGAGTCGCCTGGTCCGAACGTCAGATAGACCAGGACTGCCTGTACCTGAGTCGCCTGGTCCGAACGCCAGATAGACCAGGACTGCCTGTACCTGAGCCGCCTGGTCCAAAGGTCAGATAGACCAGGACTGCCTGTACCTGAGTCGCCTGGTCCGAACGTCAGATAGACCAGGGCTGCCTGTACCTGAGTCGCCTGGTCCAAACGTCAGATAGACCAGGACTGCCTGTACCTGAGTCGCCTGGTCCGAGAACGTCAGATAGACCAGGGCTGTCTGTACCTGAGTCGCCTGGTCCGAACGTCAGATAGACCAGGACTGCCTGTACCTGAGTCGCCTGGGTCGTGTCCGAACGTCAGATAGACCAGGACTGCCTGTACCTGAGTCGCCTGGTCCGAAAGTCAGATAGACCAGGACTGCCTGTACCTGAGTCGCCTGGTCCAAACGTCAGATAGACCAGGACTGTCTGTACCTGAGTCGCCTGGTCCGAACGTCAGATAGACCAGGACTGCCTGTACCTGAGTCGCCTGGGTCGTGTCCGAACGTCAGATAGACCAGGACTGCCTGTACCTGAGTCGCCTGGTCCGAACGTCAGATAGACCAGGACTGCCTGTACCTGAGTCGCCTGGGTCGTGTCCGAACGTCAGATAGACCAGGACTGCCTGTACCTGAGTCGCCTGGTCCGAACGTCAGATAGACCAGGATTGCCTGTACCTGAGTCGCCTGATCCGAGAACGTCAGATAGACCAGGACTGCATGTACCTGAGTCGCCTGGGTCGTGTCCGAACGTCAGATAGACCAGGACTGCCTGTACCTGAGTCGCCTGGTCCGAACGTCAGATAGACCAGGACTGCCTGTACCTGAGCCGCCTGGTCCAAAGGTCAGATAGACCAGGACTGCCTGTACCTGAGTCGCCTGGTCCGAACGTCAGATAGACCAGGACTGCCTGTACCTGAGCCGCCTGGTCCAAAGGTCAGATAGACCAGGACTGCCTGTACCTGAGTCGCCTGGTCCGAACGTCAGATAGACCAGGACTGCCTGTACCTGAGTCGCCTGGGTCGTGTCCGAACGTCAGATAGACCAGGACTGCCTGTACCTGAGTCGCCTGGTCCGAACGTCAGATAGACCAGGACTGCCTGTACCTGAGTCGCCTGGTCCAAACGTCAGATAGACCAGGACTGCCTGTACCTGAGTCGCCTGGTCCGAACGTCAGATAGACCAGGACTGCCTGTACCTGAGTCGCCTGGTCCGAACGTCAGATAGACCAGGACTGCCTGTACCTGAGTCGCCTGGTCCGAACGTCAGATAGACCAGGACTGCCTGTACCTGAGTCGCCTGGGTAGTGTCCGAACGTCAGATAGACCAGGACTGCCTGTACCTGAGTCGCCTGGTCCGAACGTCAGATAGACCAGGACTGCCTGTACCTGAGTCGCCTGGTCCAAACGTCAGATAGACCAGGACTGCCTGTACCTGAGTCGCCTGGTCCGAACGTCAGATAGACCAGGACTGCCTGTACCTGAGTCGCCTGGGTCGTGTCCGAACATCAGATAGACCAGGACTGCCTGTACCTGAATCGCCTGGTCCGAACGTCAGATAGACCAGGACTGCCTGTACCTGAGTCGCCTGGTCCGAACGTCAGATAGACCAGGACTGCCTGTACCTGAGTCGCCTGGGTCGTGTCCGAACGTCAGATAGACCAGGACTGCCTGTACCTGAATCGCCTGGTCCGAACGTCAGATAGACCAGGGCTGCCTGTACCTGAGTCGCCTGGGTCGTGTCCGAACGTCAGATAGACCAGGACTGCCTGTACCTGAGTCGCCTGGTCCGAACGTCAGATAGACCAGGACTGCCTGTACCTGAGTCGCCTGGTCCGAACGTCAGATAGACCAGGACTGCCTGTACCTGAGTTGCCTGGTCCGAACGTCAGATAGACCAGGACTGCCTGTATCTGAGTCGCCTGGGTCGTGTCCGAACGTCAGATAGACCAGGACTGCCTGTACCTGTGTCACCTGGCCCGAACGTCAGATAGACCAGGGCTGCCTGTACCTGAGTCGCCTGGTCCGAACGTCAGAAAGACCAGGACTGCCTGTACCTGAGTCGCTTGGGTCGTGTCTGAACGTCAGAAAGACCAGGACTGCCTGTACCCGAGTCGCCTGGGTCGCGTCCGAACGTCAGATAGACCAGGGCTGCCTGTACCTGAGTCGCCTGGGTCGTGTCCGAACGTCAGATAGACCAGGACTGCCTGTACCCGAGTCGCCTGGGTCGTGTCCGAACGTCAGATAGACCAGGACTGCCTGTACCTGTGTCACCTGGTCTGAACGTCAGATAGACCAGGACTGCCTGTACCTGAGTCGCCTGGGTCGTGTCCGAACGTCAGATAGACCAGGACTGCCTGTACCTGAGTCGCCTGGTCCGAACGTTAGAAAGACCAGCACTGCCTGTACCTGAGTCGCCTGGTCCGAACGTCAGATAGACCAGGACTGCCTGTACCTGAGTCGCCTGGGTCGCGTCCGAACGTCAGATAGACCAGGACTGCCTGTATCTGTGTCACCTGGTCCGAACGTCAGATAGACCAGGGCTGCCTGTACCTGAGTCGCTTGGTTCGAGAACGTCAGATAGACCAGGGCTGACTGTACCTGAGTCGCCTGGTCCGAACGTCAGATAGACGAGGACTGCCTGTACCTGAGTCGCCTGGTCCGAACGTCAGATAGACCAGGACTGCCTGTACCTGAGTCGCTTGGTCCGAGAACGTCAGATAGACCAGGGCTGCCTGTACCTGAGTCGCCTGGTCCGAACGTCAGATAGACCAGGACTGCCTGTACCTGAGTCGCCTGGGTCGCGTCCGAACGTCAGATAGACCAGGACTGCCTGTATCTGTGTCACCTGGTCCGAACGTCAGATAGACCAGGGCTGCCTGTACCTGAGTCGCCTCGGTCGCGTCCGAACGTCAGATAGACCAGGACTGCCTGTATCTGTGTCACCTGGTCCGAACGTCAGATAGACCAGGGCTGCCTGTACCTGAGTCGCCAGGGTCGCGTCCGAACGTCAGATAGACCAGGACTGCCTGTATCTGTGTCACCTGGTCCGAACGTCAGATAGACCAGGGCTGCCTGTACCTGAGTCGCCTGGGTCGTGTCCGAACGTCAGATAGACCAGGACTGCCTGTACCTGAGTCGCCTGGGTCGTGTCCGAACGTCAGATAGACCAGGACCGCCTGTACCTGTGTCACCTGGTCTGAACGTCAGATAGACCAGGACTGCCTGTACTTGAGTCGCCTGGGTCGTGTCCGAACGTCAGATAGACCAGGACTGCCTGTACCTGAGTCGCCTGGTCCAAACGTCAGATAGACCAGGACTGCCTGTACCTGAGTCGCCTGGTCCGAACGTCAGATAGACCAGGACTGCCTGTACCTGAGTCGCCTGGGTCGTGTCCGAACGTCAGATAGACCAGGACTGCCTGTACCTGAGTCGCCTGGTCCGAACGTCAGATAGACCAGGACTGCCTGTACCTGAGTCGCCTGGGTCGTGTCCGAACGTCAGATAGACCAGGACTGCCTGTACCTGAATCGCCTGGTCCGAACGTCAGATAGACCAGGGCTGCCTGTACCTGAGTCGCCTGGGTCGTGTCCGAACGTCAGATAGACCAGGACTGCCTGTACCTGAGTCGCCTGGTCCGAACGTCAGATAGACCAGGACTGCCTGTACCTGAGTCGCCTGGTCCGAACGTCAGATAGACCAGGACTGCCTGTACCTGAGTTGCCTGGTCCGAACGTCAGATAGACCAGGACTGCCTGTATCTGAGTCGCCTGGGTCGTGTCCGAACGTCAGATAGACCAGGACTGCCTGTACCTGTGTCACCTGGCCCGAACGTCAGATAGACCAGGGCTGCCTGTACCTGAGTCGCTTGGGTCGTGTCTGAACGTCAGAAAGACCAGGACTGCCTGTACCCGAGTCGCCTGGGTCGCGTCCGAACGTCAGATAGACCAGGGCTGCCTGTACCTGAGTCGCCTGGGTCGTGTCCGAACGTCAGATAGACCAGGACTGCCTGTACCCGAGTCGCCTGGGTCGTGTCCGAACGTCAGATAGACCAGGACTGCCTGTACCTGTGTCACCTGGTCTGAACGTCAGATAGACCAGGACTGCCTGTACCTGAGTCGCCTGGGTCGTGTCCGAACGTCAGATAGACCAGGACTGCCTGTACCTGAGTCGCCTGGTCCGAACGTCAGAAAGACCAGCACTGCCTGTACCTGAGTCGCCTGGTCCGAACGTCAGATAGACCAGGACTGCCTGTACCTGAGTCGCCTGGGTCGCGTCCGAACGTCAGATAGACCAGGACTGCCTGTATCTGTGTCACCTGGTCCGAACGTCAGATAGACCAGGGCTGCCTGTACCTGAGTCGCTTGGTTCGAGAACGTCAGATAGACCAGGGCTGACTGTACCTGAGTCGCCTGGTCCGAACGTCAGATAGACGAGGACTGCCTGTACCTGAGTCGCCTGGTCCGAACGTCAGATAGACCAGGACTGCCTGTACCTGAGTCGCTTGGTCCGAGAACGTCAGATAGACCAGGGCTGCCTGTACCTGAGTCGCCTGGTCCGAACGTCAGATAGACCAGGACTGCCTGTATCTGTGTCAACTGGTCCGAACGTCAGATAGACCAGGGCTGCCTGTACCTGAGTCGCCAGGGTCGCGTCCGAACGTCAGATAGACCAGGACTGCCTGTATCTGTGTCACCTAGTCCGAACGTCAGATAGACCAGGGCTGCCTGTACCTGAGTCGCCTGGGTCGTGTCCGAACGTCAGATAGACCAGGACTGCCTGTACCTGAGTCGCCTGGGTCGTGTCCGAACGTCAGATAGACCAGGACCGCCTGTACCTGTGTCACCTGGTCTGAACGTCAGATAGACCAGGACTGCCTGTAGTTGAGTCGCCTGGGTCGTGTCCGAACGTCAGATAGACCAGGACTGCCTGTACCTGAGTCGCCTGGTCCGAACGTCAGAAAGACCAGCACTGCCTGTACCTGAGCCGCCTGGTCCGAACGTCAGATAGACCAGGACTGCCTGTACCTGAGTCGCCTGGTCCGAACGTCAGAAAGACCAGCACTGCCTGTACCTGAGCCGCCTGGTCCGAACGTCAGATAGACCAGGACTGCCTGTACCTGAATCGCCTGGTCCGAACGTCAGATAGACCAGGGCTGCCTGTACCTGAGTCGCCTGGGTCGCGTCCGAACGTCAGATAGACCAGGACTGCCTGTATCTGTGTCACCTAGTCCGAACGTCAGATAGACCAGGGCTGCCTGTACCTGAGTCGCCTGGGTCGTGTCCGAACGTCAGATAGACCAGGACTGCCTGTACCTGAGTCGCCTGGGTCGTGTCCGAACGTCAGATAGACCAGGACCGCCTGTACCTGTGTCACCTGGTCTGAACGTCAGATAGACCAGGACTGCCTGTAGTTGAGTCGCCTGGGTCGTGTCCGAACGTCAGATAGACCAGGACTGCCTGTACCTGAGTCGCCTGGTCCGAACGTCAGAAAGACCAGCACTGCCTGTACCTGAGCCGCCTGGTCCGAACGTCAGATAGACCAGGACTGCCTGTACCTGAGTCGCCTGGTCCGAACGTCAGAAAGACCAGCACTGCCTGTACCTGAGCCGCCTGGTCCGAACGTCAGATAGACCAGGACTGCCTGTACCTGAATCGCCTGGTCCGAACGTCAGATAGACCAGGGCTGCCTGTACCTGAGTCGCCTGGGTCGCGTCCGAACGTCAGATAGACCAGGACTGCCTGTATCTGTGTCACCTGGTCCGAACGTCAGATAGACCAGGACTGCCTGTACCTGAGTCGCCTGGGTCGTGTCCGAACGTCAGATAGACCAGGACTGCCTGTACCTGAGTCGCTTGGTCCGAGAACGTCAGATAGACCAGGGCTGCCAGTACCTGAGTCGCCTGGTCCGAACGTCAGATAGACCAGGACTGCCTGTACCTGAGTCGCCTGGGTCGCGTCCGAACGTCAGATAGACCAGGACTGCCTGTATCTGTGTCACCTGGTCCGAACGTCAGATAGACCAGGGCTGCCTGTACCTGAGTCGCTTGGTTCGAGAACGTCAGATAGACCAGGGCTGAATGTACCTGAGTCGCCTGGTCCGAACGTCAGATAGACCAGGACTGCCTGTACCTGAGTCGCCTGGTCCGAACGTCAGATAGACCAGGACTGCCTGTATCTGTGTCGCTTGGTCCGAGAACGTCAGATAGACCAGGGCTGCCTGTACCTGAGTCGCCTGGTCCGAACGTCAGATAGACCAGGACTGCCTGTACCTGAGTCGCCTGGTCCGAACGTCAGATAGACCAGGGCTGCCTGTACCTGAGTCGCCTGGGTCGCCTTGTCCGAACGTCAGATAGACCAGGACTGCCTGTATCTGTGTCACCTGGTCCGAACGTCAGATAGACCAGGGCTGCCTGTACCTGAGTCGCCTGGGTCGTGTCCGAACGTCAGATAGACCAGGACTGCCTGTACCTGAGTCGCTTGGTCCGAGAACGTCAGATAGACCAGGGCTGCCTGTACCTGAGTCGCCTGGTCCGAACGTCAGATAGACCAGGACTGCCTGTACCTGAGTTGCCTGGTCCGAGAACGTCAGATAGACCAGGGCTGCCTGTACCTGAGGCGCCTGGTCCGAACGTCAGATAGACCAGGACTGCCTGTACCTGAGTCGCCTGGTCCGAGAACGTCAGATAGACCAGGGCTGAATGTACCTGAGTCGCCTGGTCCGAGAACGTCAGATAGACCAGGACTGCCTGTACCTGAGTCGCCTGGTCCGAGAACGTCAGATAGACCAGGGCTGAATGTACCTGAGCCGCCTGGTCCGAACGTCAGATAGACCAGGACTGCCTGTACCTGAGTCGCCTGGTCCGAACGTCAGAAAGACCAGCACTGCCTGTACCTGAGCCGCCTGGTCCGAACGTCAGATAGACCAGGACTGCCTGTACCTGAATCGCCTGGTCCGAACGTCAGATAGACCAGGGCTGCCTGTACCTGAGTCGCCTGGGTCGCGTCCGAACGTCAGATAGACCAGGACTGCCTGTATCTGTGTCACCTGGTCCGAACGTCAGATAGACCAGGACTGCCTGTACCTGAGTCGCCTGGGTCGTGTCCGAACGTCAGATAGACCAGGACTGCCTGTACCTGAGTCGCTTGGTCCGAGAACGTCAGATAGACCAGGGCTGCCAGTACCTGAGTCGCCTGGTCCGAACGTCAGATAGACCAGGACTGCCTGTACCTGAGTCGCCTGGGTCGCGTCCGAACGTCAGATAGACCAGGACTGCCTGTATCTGTGTCACCTGGTCCGAACGTCAGATAGACCAGGGCTGCCTGTACCTGAGTCGCTTGGTTCGAGAACGTCAGATAGACCAGGGCTGAATGTACCTGAGTCGCCTGGTCCGAACGTCAGATAGACCAGGACTGCCTGTACCTGAGTCGCCTGGTCCGAACGTCAGATAGACCAGGACTGCCTGTATCTGTGTCGCTTGGTCCGAGAACGTCAGATAGACCAGGGCTGCCTGTACCTGAGTCGCCTGGTCCGAACGTCAGATAGACCAGGACTGCCTGTACCTGAGTCGCCTGGTCCGAACGTCAGATAGACCAGGGCTGCCTGTACCTGAGTCGCCTGGGTCGCCTTGTCCGAACGTCAGATAGACCAGGACTGCCTGTATCTGTGTCACCTGGTCCGAACGTCAGATAGACCAGGGCTGCCTGTACCTGAGTCGCCTGGGTCGTGTCCGAACGTCAGATAGACCAGGACTGCCTGTACCTGAGTCGCTTGGTCCGAGAACGTCAGATAGACCAGGGCTGCCTGTACCTGAGTCGCCTGGTCCGAACGTCAGATAGACCAGGACTGCCTGTACCTGAGTTGCCTGGTCCGAGAACGTCAGATAGACCAGGGCTGCCTGTACCTGAGGCGCCTGGTCCGAACGTCAGATAGACCAGGACTGCCTGTACCTGAGTCGCCTGGTCCGAGAACGTCAGATAGACCAGGGCTGCCTGTACCTGAGTCGCCTGGTCCGAGAACGTCAGATAGACCAGGACTGCCTGTACCTGAGTCGCCTGGTCCGAACGTCAGATAGACCAGGACTGCCTGTACCTGAGTCGCCTGGTCCGAGAACGTCAGATAGACCAGGACTGCCTGTACCTGAGTCACCTGGTCCGAGAACGTCAGATAGACCAGGACTGCCTGTACCTGAGTCGCCTGGTCCGAGAACGTCAGATAGACCAGGACTGCCTGTACCTGAGTCGCCTGGTCCGAGAACGTCAGATAGACCAGGACTGCCTGTACCTGAGCCGCCTGGTCCGAACGTCAGATAGACCAGGACTGCCTGTACCTGAGTCGCCTGGTCCGAACGTCAGATAGACCAGGACTGCCTGTACCTGAGTCGCCTGGTCCGAACGTCAGATAGACCAGTACTGCCTGTACCTGAGTCGCCTGGGTCGTGTCCGAACGTCAGATAGACCAGGGCTGCCTGTACCTGAGTCGCCTGGGTCGCGTCCGAACGTCAGATAGACCAGGACTGCCTGTACCTGAGTCGCCTGGTCCGAACGTCAGATAGACCAGGACTGCCTGTACCTGAGTCGCCTGGTCCGAACGTCAGATAGACGAGGGCTGCCTGTACCTGAGTCGCCTGGGTCGTGTCCGAACGTCAGATAGACCAGGGCTGCCTGTACCTGAGTCGCCTGGGTCGCGTCCGAACGTCAGATAGACCAGGACTGCCTGTACCTGTGTCACCTGGTCCGAACGTCAGATAGACCAGGGTTGCCTGTACCTGAGTCGCCTGGTCCGAACGTCAGATAGACCAGGACTGCCTGTACCTGAGTCGCCTGGTCCGAACGTCATATAGACGAGGGCTGCCTGTACCTGAGTCGCCTGGGTCGTGTCCGAACGTCAGATAGACCAGGACTGCCTGTACCTGAGTCGCCTGGTCCGAGAACGTCAGATAGACCAGGACTGCCTGTACCTGAGTCGCCTGGTCCGAACGTCAGATAGACCAGGACTGCCTGTACCTGAGTCGCCTGGTCCGAGAACGTCAGATAGACCAGGACTGCCTGTACCTGAGTCGCCTGGTCCGAGAACGTCAGATAGACCAGGACTGCCTGTACCTGAGTCGCCTGGTCCGAGAACGTCAGATAGACCAGGACTGCCTGTACCTGAGTCGCCTGGTCCGAACGTCAGATAGACCAGGACTGCCTGTACCTGAGTCGCCTGGTCCGAGAACGTCAGATAGACCAGGACTGCCTGTACCTGAGTCGCCTGGTCCGAACGTCAGATAGACCAGGACTGCCTGTACCTGAGTCGCCTGGTCCGAGAACGTCAGATAGACCAGGACTGCCTGTACCTGAGTCGCCTGGTCCGAACGTCAGATAGACCAGGGCTGCCTGTACCTGAGTCGCCTGGGTCGCCTGGTCCGAACGTCAGATAGACCAGGACTGCCTGTATCTGTGTCACCTGGTCCGAACGTCAGATAGACCAGGGCTGCCTGTACCTGAGTCGCCTGGGTCGTGTCCGAACGTCAGATAGACCAGGACTGCCTGTACCTGAGTCGCTTGGTCCGAGAACGTCAGATAGACCAGGGCTGCCTGTACCTGAGTCGCCTGGTCCGAACGTCAGATAGACCAGGACTGCCTGTACCTGAGTTGCCTGGTCCGAGAACGTCAGATAGACCAGGGCTGCCTGTACCTGAGTCGCCTGGTCCGAACGTCAGATAGACCAGGACTGCCTGTACCTGAGTCGCCTGGTCCGAGAACGTCAGATAGACCAGGACTGCCTGTACCTGAGTCGCCTGGTCCGAGAACGTCAGATAGACCAGGACTGCCTGTACCTGAGTCGCCTGGTCCGAACGTCAGATAGACCAGGACTGCCTGTACCTGAGTCGCCTGGTCCGAGAACGTCAGATAGACCAGGACTGCCTGTACCTGTGTCACCTGGTCCGAGAACGTCAGATAGACCAGGACTGCCTGTACCTGAGTCGCCTGGTCCGAGAACGTCAGATAGACCAGGACTGCCTGTACCTGAGTCGCCTGGTCCGAGAACGTCAGATAGACCAGGACTGCCTGTACCTGAGCCGCCTGGTCCGAACGTCAGATAGACCAGGACTGCCTGTACCTGAGTCGCCTGGTCCGAACGTCAGATAGACCAGGACTGCCTGTACCTGAGTCGCCTGGTCCGAACGTCAGATAGACCAGTACTGCCTGTACCTGAGTCGCCTGGGTCGTGTCCGAACGTCAGATAGACCAGGGCTGCCTGTACCTGAGTCGCCTGGGTCGCGTCCGAACGTCAGATAGACCAGGACTGCCTGTACCTGAGTCGCCTGGTCCGAACGTCAGATAGACCAGGACTGCCTGTACCTGAGTCGCCTGGTCCGAACGTCAGATAGACGAGGGCTGCCTGTACCTGAGTCGCCTGGGTCGTGTCCGAACGTCAGATAGACCAGGGCTGCCTGTACCTGAGTCGCCTGGGTCGCGTCCGAACGTCAGATAGACCAGGACTGCCTGTACCTGTGTCACCTGGTCCGAACGTCAGATAGACCAGGGCTGCCTGTACCTGAGTCGCCTGGTCCGAACGTCAGATAGACCAGGACTGCCTGTACCTGAGTCGCCTGGTCCGAGAACGTCAGATAGACCAGGACTGCCTGTACCTGAGTCGCCTGGTCCGAACGTCAGATAGACCAGGACTGCCTGTACCTGAGTCGCCTGGTCCGAGAACGTCAGATAGACCAGGACTGCCTGTACCTGAGTCGCCTGGTCCGAGAACGTCAGATAGACCAGGACTGCCTGTACCTGAGTCGCCTGGTCCGAGAACGTCAGATAGACCAGGACTGCCTGTACCTGAGTCGCCTGGTCCGAACGTCAGATAGACCAGGACTGCCTGTACCTGAGTCGCCTGGTCCGAGAACGTCAGATAGACCAGGACTGCCTGTACCTGAGTCACCTGGTCCGAGAACGTCAGATAGACCAGGACTGCCTGTACCTGAGTCGCCTGGTCCGAGAACGTCAGATAGACCAGGACTGCCTGTACCTGAGTCGCCTGGTCCGAGAACGTCAGATAGACCAGCACTGCCTGTACCTGAGCCGCCTGGTCCGAACGTCAGATAGACCAGGACTGCCTGTACCTGAGCCGCCTGGTCCGAACGTCAGATAGACCAGGACTGCCTGTACCTGAGTCGCCTGGTCCGAACGTCAGATAGACCAGGACTGCCTGTACCTGAGTCGCCTGGGTCGTGTCCGAACGTCAGATAGACCAGGACTGCCTGTACCTGAGTCGCCTGGTCCGAACGTCAGATAGACCAGGACTGCCTGTACCTGAGTCGCCTGGTCCGAACGTCAGATAGACGAGGGCTGCCTGTACCTGAGTCGCCTGAGTCGTGTCCGAACGTCAGATAGACCAGGGCTGCCTGTACCTGAGTCGCCTGGGTCGCGTCCGAACGTCAGATAGACCAGGACTGCCTGTACCTGTGTCACCTGGTCCGAACGTCAGATAGACCAGGACTGCCTGTACCTGAGTCGCCTGGTCCGAACGTCAGATAGACCAGGACTGCCTGTACCTGAGTCGCCTGGGTCGTGTCCGAACGTCAGATAGACCAGGACTGCCTGTACCTGAGTCGCCTGGTCCGAACGTCAGATAGACCAGGACTGCCTGTACCTGAGTCGCCTGGTCCGAACGTCAGATAGACGAGGGCTGCCTGTACCTGAGTCGCCTGAGTCGTGTCCGAACGTCAGATAGACCAGGGCTGCCTGTACCTGAGTCGCCTGGGTCGCGTCCGAACGTCAGATAGACCAGGACTGCCTGTACCTGTGTCACCTGGTCCGAACGTCAGATAGACCAGGGCTGCCTGTACCTGAGTCGCCTGGTCCGAACGTCAGATAGACCATGACTGCCTGTACCTGACGCTTATATATACTGCTATACTGTATATAGCAGCAGTTATCAAACTTTACATGCATCTTCTGTCAGTGCACTAGTACAGATAAAGAGTTTGCTAGGGAGAAGACGACGCTGGGCCAACGGCATTAGTAAACAGGATAAACAATTGCAACCATATCATGTGTCATATAACATTAATTACAACCGGTAAAAAATATTTATTTTGCAAAAAGTCACTCCTCATGTTTGTGGCTTTGTGATAGTTTTCCCTTTGAACTCTAATGATGCATGGCGGGTATGTTCATCCTAAATCACGTGACATATGACAATGGGTTTCAATGGGATTTCCCTCGACGCTTTCAACTGCACCATCCCTTTATGTCGTCATGCTCCTTGGGAGGCAGTGTATGCAGACGCTCCGCCCTGATCGAGCGTTGCCTGGCCGCCAATCAGGACCTACCTCTATGACTGATCAGCACAGGAGTGGTGTGTAGTGTTGTGTAACTTACATGAATGGGATATTGATGAGAAACAGCAGACAGGAAGAGCAACAATGGAGACCATCATGTGTATTCGTGCTGCTGATGTGTGTGCAATCAGCCAGACACAGCAGTCAACCGATTCCACAAGCAGTGCAAGGGAGTGAATGTCAGTGATGTGTTACACAACCTGTTTAAAACATGTCCCTTTGGGTATATGAAGTTTAGTGAAAGAGTGACTGTATCGCAAATGTAAATGACAGGTTCCCCTATTTCAGGGATTGAGATCTAGCCTTCCTTCCAGCATATCAGTTACTGGAATTACCACTAGGGGTATCTGCTCTACCCGTGTCCGTACCTCTGTCAGTCCTACCCATGTCCGTAACACTGTCTGCCTGCCAGTATACGTAACACTGTCTGTCCTACCAGCATACGTAACACTGTCTGCCTGCCAGTATACGTAACACTGTTCCTGCCAGTATACATAACACTGTCTGTCCTACCAGCATACGTAACACTGTCTGTCCTACCAGCATACGTAACACTGTCTGCCCTACCCGTGTCCATACTACTGCCTGCCCCAGCATCTGTCCTGGTTAAAACACGTAACCTTAATGTTTTACTAGAGTCAGTAAACCTTCCATGGCGCTCTTTCAATGCCTCTGCCACGTTACCCTTCTCCAGAGCTGTAAATCCTATCTCGTCCAGTATATTTCACGTCAACAAGTACCCTACCCTTGAATGCACAGATGATGCTAACAGAATATCACGTTTAGACATTGCATTGTGAATGTATTGTGGTAGTTTCAAGTTGATACAGTTGTCATAAGCGGAAACGTTCAGGAATATATTGTTACGCAAATCTATGTAATGAATGAATTTCGTTTTCAATAAATAACTTACATAAAGGGAAAATTCTTTTATATCTTTCCACAGACACAAGTCTTCTTTCATTAATCTTTCCGTTTGATAGTCCTAATCTAAATCGTATCGTATCGTAAATGTGTGAAGCCGCTTTCTGGTCCCCCCGCCGTGATATTGCTGGAATATTGCTAAAAGCGGCGTAAAACTAAACTCACGCACTCACTCACTCACTAAATCGTATCAAAGAATTTCTGAACTTTTTGGATGTTAAATGTGATAGTTTCTTGTCGGGTAGGAGTAAGGTTTAAAACATTCTGTAGGAATCATAGCGTGAGCTATTACCTATAACCGAATGCCAGCCTTGATTAAATATATTAATAGCTGTTTCTAGGAATTGATACAAAAAACGATTCACATTGCCAACCGACTGATTCAGCCACACAAAGCCATAACCATGAGAAGAAGAGAGATTTCCGATATGAGATGACTTTACCCAACTCATCCAGATAAACAAGGATATTGTAAGCCTTCTTAGGTCGTCTATTTCCATGCATACATATAATTTCCAGCCAGCAGTTTATGCAACTGATATAGGAATTGATATACAAAGGATGTCAGACACATTTGCCATATGCCATACGTGTTGGAGTTGACTGCCTTACAAAAAGAAACTTTTTGTAAGCTAATAGATGTATTTTTTGCGACACTCTCAAAACGCTGGAATCCCCATATGTCGCATACGTAGAGTCAGATAGGCTGTATTTGTTAATCAAACAGCTTGAGAAATATTGTGGGTGTCAACACGCCAAAAGCAACGGATTTATCAAATTCATTGTTGTATTAAACATGACGTGGTGGCGAGTGGTCCTGTGTGTAGTGCTCAGGTCACATAATCAGTTGAAGTTTAAGCACCGTTGAGCTCGGACAGTCCTTGGATGGGTGGCTGTGTTTGGCAGTTTGACTCCTGAGAGTTTCTAGGACGTCGGTCCTGCCCCACAACGAAGCACATGTGAAACATGTGGTCTCACCTTAGGCAAGTGAGTTTGTTCTGTCCACCCAGCAGAAAATGGGTACCCGGTAAGATAAAGTCATGTGACTATAACCTTCTAGCGCCTAACAGTCTCTGGGGTAATAATAATGATGTTCAGTGTACTCGCATTATGCGCTTAGAGCATGTCCCTTAGTGATGAGGCGCCATATAAATACTCTTATTATTATAAAACCAAGATGTGTGTACTGATTTCTTGCAGTTACAAGTTGATTGACAAAAGAATAACATCATCTGCAAATAATAGCATTACGATTTCTATTAGATCTGGAAACATTTGGAAACCATGTTTTTCGTTTGCCATAATTTCGCAGTATAATTCATTGATAAGAAGATGATAAAGAGGATGGGACTGAGGACACAACCTTGTCTGAGGCCGAGACAAATGACTTAAATCATCATCGCAGCGTACACATACTTTTAGATTATCATACATTGGTTTTAGAACTAAGTATATTTTCCTTTTAAGTCGAAAATCGACAAAGGCAACATATAACGTCGGCGAGATAAACAATTTTCTACGTGGGCAAGTAATGTAAATATATGATCTGACGTTGAGTAAATTTTCCCCCAAATCCTGCTTGCGATTCAGGAGTAACACCTTTCATATTTGCCCTTTTTGACAGTCGATGTTTTTAGAACAGTATTTAGAACAGTATCAAACACTTTGCCAAGAGTACTCATTAGGGAAATACCTCTGTAATTGTCAGGGTTTTTACAGTCCCTTCTTATGCACAGGGATGATAGCTGACCTTACCCAGGTGCGTGGAAATATACCAGTCTCTCTCCAACAACGTGTCAAAGCATATATTCAAAGATGGCATAATGACAGTTTTGAACACTTCAACATTTCTACAATAACTTTTGTCCAAACCAGCTGACTTTCCATTTTTAAGTGCATCAACGCTGCACAAATTTCCTGATCTGTAATGGGTGAATCTAATACAAGTGCTTCTGGGTCTGAATCATTTTCAAATGTTAATATGCTTAATGCATCATCTCGCATGTCAGTGCAGTATAACTCGGTTATGGTACCCTGTGACACTCTGCACGGATCGCCTGTGCTGGGCGTCTATCAGTTTACGAGAAAACAAAATGTGATTGTTACTATAATAGTCCAAGACACCAAGGTGTATTACATTACCACGTCCACGGACAGTGTGATCTATATATGTAGACGGTCGTTTGTTAACTGTGATGGACACGGAGATCTATATACGTGGACGGTCGTTCTCTTAACTGTGGTGGACACGGTGATCTATATCTTTGGACGGTCGTTCTCTTAACTGTGGTGGACACGGTGATCTATATCTTTGGACGGTCGTTCTCTTAACTGTGGTGGACACGTTGATCCATATCTGTGGACGGTCGTTCTCTTAACTGTGGTGGACACGGTGATCCATATCTTTGGACGGTCGTTTTCTTAACTGTGGTGGACACGGTGATCTATATCTTTGGACGGTCGTAATCTTAACTGTGGTGGACACGGTGATCTATATCTGTGGACAGTGTTTACAGTGTAAACTATAGTTCAAAGCTCTCTTTACAACGACACACTAATACAACAACCATACACCGCCTTTGTACTGAACATGTTCGTCTTTTCTTCATAACACGTTTGTACTTAGAATCAAAACTGTTTTCTTGAAGAAATACATGGGATGGGTAAATTCGCTCTGTAATTAAAACACCTGCCAACATATTCACCAGACCTGCACCACACACAATATCCAGCCGACCACAGTGTACACTACAGTACATATGTACCTGGCATTCATCATAAATGACGGAGATCGACAGCCTTACTAGTTATTTGTTTTTTTCCTTTTCCTTTCATCAACTGAAGCCCAGTCCTGTGTCTATGTGTTGAGTCACCTAGCTAGCTGCACTGATCACGATCGATAGCAGTCCACATTCTTGTTAAAATCAGTATCTGCTCTCCTCTCCTGATCACTTTCCCTTGCTTCCATAGGCGCAACTGACGATATGAAAATCGACGTCCAGATACATTGTTCTGCAAGGTACACGGAGCTTAATACATCTTTACATCCTTGTGTATGTCTAGTTAGGGAGGGTGTAGCACGGCATAAATGCAGGTGCATGTGTGGTTGTGGTATTCACTAACTCTACCAGTGACGTGACAGTCTGGACAAGACATCGACCTCCAACAACGTCAGGGCAAGGCTAACATCACTAACCCAGAAACAAACATTGCACACATGGTGCTTGAGGTCTGGTCGATAAATGCAGCATATTTGTAATCCAGTAACGTGCCCTGCTTGAAGTACAGACTCCCGCCAGAATTAGGGTAACATACACGTGCCTAACATTTTCATGGCCACAGTACAGAACTTAAACTCACCATCAGACCGTTTGTGTAAGTAAATATTTCACTGCATCCAATCACATTATAGTATACATTGGTTTTGTGGAAATGCACAATATTTTATAAAGATTCTATGACAGAATATTTTATTGAAATATCGAAATGCTACACGTGCCACATCTTCAGTCTGCCAAGGGTCACACTGATAACGAAGGTCCAAGACCAGTATCTTGTAAGTGCCAACAGATAGAGATAGGCTAATCCAATTTATCGTGTACTTCTCTCGTGGTCACACTGATATCGAATGTCCAAGACCAATATCTTGTATGTGTCAGCAGATGCATCATGTCTTTCGCTTGTCAACGCCGTTGTGGTCAAATACGTTATGAAAATCTTTATGTAATTCTGACAGATAGAGTAACTTAACTTCGCAGTAGGTACGTTATCGGTACTCGAATTAGGCAATAGTATTTAGATACAACAACTTATCAGCAATATTATCAGTAAACCCGATTAGCTATGACAACTGGGAAAGGGTATAAAACAGGGACGACCACAGTCACAAATCATCCTGTGACTGTGGCGTAATAAACTCCTTGTTTATTAAATATTTTACTCAGGTAAGACCCTTTACTTTCTTCTACCTTGGCAAATCGTTACCATTACTGTTCAATGTTTTCTGCAATACATGTTCGCTATCATGACCACATGTTAAGATCCTTGGCAAGGCCGTTATGTTATGTGGAACGAGGGTCGTTTATATATTTTAGACTGTTTTACTCTCTATTGCTCTGTTCAGGAGCGGCTAGGTACCCTAGTGGTTAGAGCGTTTGTTCGTCAAGCTGAAAGCCCGGGTTCGATTCCCCACGTGGGCACAATCTGTTAAGCCCATTTCTGGTGTCCTAAGCTATTGCTGAAATATTGTTAAAAGCGCTGTAAAACCCAAATCGCTCCCTGTATTGCTGTCTATGTTTTGTCTGTTTGATAATAGTGGTTTCGTGACTGTCGTGGAGCGTGTCGTGTATTGTTTCAATTAGTGTGTTATGAGTGAATATCTTTCCGTGTTGAATGATACTTGTATAATGTATAGAGTATGTTCGAAACTGTGTATTTCACTATGTACTGCGTAATGTTGTTTTGGATATGCTAGTATTATAAGATGTATGAACGAAAATGTGTTGATGTTATGTGTTAGAAATGTATCTTGATTTATGTAGTATGTGTCGTGTACATCGACGTATGATGATTATGTACTTTGTATATCGGCCTATAATGATAATGTATTTTGACACCTGATTACCGTGTCAATATGATCCAATAATTATTTGTACCTAATCATGTAAAAATCATCCTGTGACTGTGGCGTAATAAACTCCTTGTTTATTCACTCAGGTTCTCCTTGTTTATTCACTCAGGTTCTCGTGTTGTGTGTGGGTTGGTATAGTTACACCTCCTAGCTGCCAAGCGAGCTGATTCCCCAAACTCGCGAGTTAACAGTTTTACCAAAGTGTCTTTGCTGTTGCGACATCGCGCCATTTTCCGTATATACATCCAGCAATATCTTCAGAAGCACAAGTTTAACAAATGATCATCGCTATGAACTGGAATACGTGGAATTGTGAATATCTGTTGAGAAGGTCCATCTGAAACTGCATTGGGTGAAGGGATATGTAAGGAGGACAGGTGCGTTGTCTTGTGCCACATGGTGTCATCGAAACCTTGTGATAAAAATATATGAGATAACTTCTATTTGATGAAGATTTGGCCACAACTGATACAGAATCATGAAGACCAATGCCACCTCTCAAAGTCCCAGTTACATAAACGCCATTTACTTCGTTCTATGCATCTACTCATTGTATTGATAGTTTCCAGGGAAGATAGTCTCACTCTTCTGTGAGTGCATTGCCAAATTCCTGGTGAGTTACAGAAGGGCACGGTCTCGCGAGAAGGCGCTCTGCAGTTCCTGCCACATGTGTTTATTAATGTTGAGGTCAAGTATGCGGGCGGGCCACACGTGTACAAAGGTCTTACTAGGTTCTTGAGAGGCATTTAGGAGTGAGTGGTGAGTGACTGATTTAGTTTGATGGCACACTCAGCAATATTCCAGCTACAAGGCGGCGGTCTTTAAATAATCGAGTCTGGACCAGACAATCCAGTGATCAACAACATGAGCCTCGATCTGCGCAATTAAGAACCGATGACATGTGTCAACCAAGTCAACGAGCCTGAACACCCGATCCCGTTAGTCGCCTCTTACGTCAAGCATAGGGGAATATCGAAGCCGAGTATATGAATGGCAAATGAAGAAGGAGACGTTGTGTTGTGCAGTAAAGAAGACGTTGTCAGCCATATGCAACATGTGCACGACTTGTAATGATCTAACAAGACATAAACGTCCAGGCGATCGCCCTTGACGATGAAGGCCGGGCTCTGTATAGGAATGGTCTCAATTACCTATCTGCGCATGCATGTGACCGTGTCGTCCTTTTGAACACAGAGATCGCTTCTTTCAGTTCTACTGATCCCACTCAAAATCACGATTGAGCCCTTTTCATGACAGTCGTCAATTCTGATTTGATACATCGAAATAGGTTTCCATCACCCCGAGTTCATCGAGGTCCACTGCATCTCGGTCTGGGTAATCTTTACTTCTTGGTTGTATTTATTTCATAACAACGTGATCCTAAGGAAATGTTGAGTAGTGTCAGTAAACGATTAACAGTTTTACACACAGTGTAACTCTGACTCAGACGGGAAAGGAAAGTCCCCCGCAGTTTTCGCCATGTAATGCAATCAGTCAAGTGCGACGAATCCCCGATGGGCTATTCAGGTACGTATCCAGTTTCAGAGTGCAGCGCTGGTATTTCGCAATATTGACAATTTGGAGGACCCGAGCCTGACCTTCCACACACCTGTAGGTTTGAATCGGCTGGGATTGTAGGCTGACGGCGCTCCCCTGTTCAAGTAGACTATGTCGGCAACATGCCAACTACCTATCAACCAATCCTTTAGGCGTCGTAAAAGAAAATCGCTTCACAACACTTACAATATTTTTTAGAGTGTGAGTTGAAATTATTATCGCATGTCAACCAGACCACTATAATCGCGTTGTGTTGATTGTGTCTTTACGATTCGCTGCACTTAGAGTGACTTCAACACTCCATGTTTCCACCAAATACGTATCTGTTGTGCATACATCTATTCACTTCGTCACGTCTGCTGAATGTTGAGTTACATCTATCAATAACGGAACGTACACTGGTACATAAGACGGATAAAACATTGTATATAAATTCAGAATTCTAGCATTTATTGCCTAAGTTAATCAAGACACACACACGTACACACACGTACATACACACACTCTCTCTCTCACTCTCTCTCTCCCACACACACACGCATACACACACGCACACACACACGCACACACACAAACGTTATGTTCATCTTTACTGTGAGGTAAGAACTTGGTTACTTAGTATGTTATTAGGAGAAGTAAGAAGACATTTTCTTTCAATTTACTTTGGACAACACATGTGTATTTTAACTAAGGTTACTTTCAGCAAAAATGTATGTTCGGTTTCAACAACAAATGTGTATTCTGCATGGCCTCAGCTAATCCTGAGTCTGTTCATTGGGTCACAGGGTCAGGTCGGTGATATATCTTATCACGACATAGCATGGGGTCACAGGGACTTGCACAACCGCCCCTCGCTAACTTGCAATAAAACACACCTGCCGCAGGTAACCCACGACACAATTGCCAGTCATTAAGTGACAGTGCGATATATGTGGATGTAAGCTGGGCTGTCTGTAATAAAAAGTATAAACACAGGAGCAGTGTGAAGTTACTGGTGGCCCGTATGTACAGTTACTATCTGTAACAGCGTATATTCCTAGCAGACAACTTGACAGGGTGCCAGATGAGATCACGCGAAAGATCACTGTGACGATATGTCATGAATAAGATCACTGTCAGGGAATGTCATGATATTTCATGATATTACACACCCATGGCATGTCATTATGAGATCACGTTTGGATATGTCATGATATTACCACTACCAGGATATGTCATGATGGGATTGCTGTCAGGGTATGTCATGATGAGATCACTATAGGACATGTCATGATGCGATCACTGTAGGATATGCCTTGAGGAGATCACTGTGGAATAAGTCATGAGTAGATCACTATGGGATATGCCACGAGGAGATCACTATATTGGATATGCCATGAGAAGATCTCTGTCATGCTATATCATGAGGAGATCACTGTTATGCTATGTCATGGTGAGATCACTGTTGGATATTTTATGATGAGATCACAGATCGGTTGTGAGATCGGTTGCCAGGGAAGTCATTGACATCATAAATTTATGTACATCTATATGTTGTACACCAATGCTTGCATAAGATCTGTTCACATGTTTATTAGTCTTTATAGATTATGCAAACATATAGCTGCTCATATGGGGGAGTCCACCCCGGCATCAGCAGTAATAGCAAGTGAAACTTGCCTTGAGATGCACACCGCGTTTGTTATTCTGACAGAGCCAGCCAGAACACACATGGTACGGGTAGGGTCACAATTTCCCCTATCCCCTACACATAAAGTCTTCAATCCAGCAATTCACATATCACATATCTCGGACGAAATCTGCCAATATATTTGCTATGAAAACAAAACCGTCATTGCGACAACCTACAGGATGTTAGATACATATAACAGAATGTCACCAGGTTAATATATCACTGACCGACATTGTGTTACTGCCGCAGGTTCAAGTATCACGGCGATGAGATTATGGGGAAATAAACTACGACATCAATATGAAAGTTCTTCAGCATCATGTGATTTGACATGTATCACGTGGCTTATGTGTTTTCTTTTCACAAAGGCGTCGTGATGTTGTCGTTGAATGTCAGATGGCTTTACTGTAAGAAGCCGCTCGTGAAACAGGCTAGCAGTCAGCCTTCCACGCTGTTAACAGGGAAGAACATTTCCTTCTATGCTATGTTAAAGAATGTTGAAAAATGTTGATAAAGGATCCGTGCGTGTCATGTCCTGTTGTATTTCATGGCATGCTATGTGTCATGTCCTGTTGTATTTCATTGCATGCTATGTGTCATGTCCTGTTGTTTTTCATTGCATGCTATGTGTCATGTCCTGTTGTATTTCATGGCATGCTATGTGTCATGTCCTGTTGTATTTCATTGCATGCTATGTGTCATGCCCTGTTGTATTTCATTGCATGCTATGTGTCATGCCCTGTTGTATTTCTTTGCATGCTATGTGTCATGTCCTGTTGTGTTTCATGGCATGCTATGTGTCATGTCCTGTTGTATTTCATTGCATGCTATGTGTCATGTCCTGTTGTATTTCATGGCATGCTATGTGTCATGTCCTGTTGTATTTCATGGCATGCTATGTGTCATGTCTTGTTGTGTTTCGTTGCATGTTGTGTGTCGTCTCCTGTTGTATTTCATGGCATGCTATGTGTCATGTCCTGTTGTTTTTAATTGCATGCTATGTGTCATGTCCTGTTGTATTTCATGGCATGCTATGTGTCATGTCCTGTTGTATTTCATTGCATGCTATGTGTCATGCCCTGTTGTATTTCATTGCATGCTATGTGTCATGTCCTGTTGTGTTTCATGGCATGCTATGTGTCATGTCCTGTTGTATTTCATTGCATGCTATGTGTCATGTCCTGTTGTATTTCATGGCATGCTATGTGTCATGTCCTGTTGTATTTCATGGCATGCTATGTGTCATGTCTTGTGTTTCGTTGCATGTTGTGTGTCGTCTCCTGTTGTGTTTCATGGCATGCTATGTGTCATGTCTTGTTGTGTTTCGTTGCATGTTGTGTGTCGTCTCCTGTTGTATTTCATGGCATGCTATGTGTCATGTCCTGTTGTTTTTAATTGCATGCTATGTGTCATGTCCTGTTGTATTTCATGGCATGCTATGTGTCATGTCCTGTTGTATTTCATGGCATGCTATGTGTCATGCCCTGTTGTATTTCTTTGCATGCTATGTGTCATGTCCTGTTGTGTTTCATGGCATGCTATGTGTCATGTCCTGTTGTATTTCATGGCATGCTATGTGTCATGTCCTGTTGTATTTCATGGCATGCTATGTGTCATGTCTTGTTGTGTTTCGTTGCATGTTGTGTGTCGTCTCCTGTTGTGTTTCATGGCATGCTATGTGTCATGTCCTGTTGTGTTTCAGTGCATGCTGTGTGTCTTGTCCTGTTCTGTTTCACTGCATGCTGTGTGTCGTGTCATGTTTTCCATCAAGCAATGTTGTGTCTCATTATCCTTTTGGGTGTCAAGCTATGCTGTTTCTCACGTACTGTTGTTTGCCATGCTGTCATGTGTGTCATGCTCTCTTGTATGTCATGGTGTCATGTGTGTCATGCTAATTTGTGTGTCATACTATGCTGTTTCATATTATGTTTTGTGTCATGCAATGTTTTGTGTCATGCTACGGTTTGTGTCATGTCCTGTTGTGTGCTGTGCTATGTTGTGTATTATCATCCGTGTAATGTTATGTTGTTTGTCAGTGCTGTGTGTAACGCTATGGTTTGTGTCATGCTGTGTTGTGTGTCGTGGTATGTTGTGTGTCATGTTATATTTTGTGTCATGCTGTGTTGTCATGTTATGTGTGTCATGCTGTGTTGTGTAGCATGTCCTGATGTGTGTCATGCACTGTTGTGTACCATGTCCTGCTGTTTGTCATGCCGTTGTGTTTTAGACGATCAATAAACCGTTAGAGTTGCTGGATAAATCAGGATACGACCGACACGGTGAAAATGATGCTGAAAATAATGAGGGAGATGACAGACTTATTGTTCCGACGGCAGTTCAAAGGTCTGCCATAAGCAGGATCATTTGTCATAAACACTGCTAGTACACATGTACTCAGAAGGTATTGCAGGAGGACTGGTAACAGAGTGGTCATCTTAATTGACAGTTGAATTCAATCAGTCTGTTGGTGGCAGTAGACGACAAACTAATTCAGTGAAAGATATGTCTTCTAATCCACGGGAGCGCGTTGTCACCTTCAAATGGCGTTAATGAGAAACCATAACTTGTCACCAGTTCTCATTTGCTAACCTCGCGCCATCACATAAACCTATCTTTGCGTCAAGTTTTGTACAAAATGGCCACAGATTCCACCAACCTCTGGAGTCGAAGTGCATAATCAGTCGACCACATGATCTAATGATCTCACGGAAAGGCGACCCACTTGTCATGGTAATATACAGTTGTGTTCTCTGGTCTGTGTCATGTCAATGTGTTATATCACATGCTGTACATATCCGTGCTTTTTAATGTATTTAGCACTGACCCGTGTTTTGAATGTTGCAATGAATACGTGAGTGTGTTGTGCTTTACGCCGATATGGCGAACATTGGACTAATATTTTGTTTATGTTTAATCAACCTAGAGCATGGGTTAAAGAGGTATTCTGTTAGCTACTGGATAGTATGAAGGACGTTCGGGGCTGCGTTGGTTTCAGCATGAACAGTGGTTAATATCCTAGGTGAAAAATAGTGAAACTGTTACGGTTTATAATGTGCCGTGGCAAAGGGTATAAGAAATCCCCTAAGAGCCAGCAACATATAACGCTGACAAGTCTAAAATCTTCAGTGATATGTATTGACCAAAGACCCACGTACAACGATTCACAATAGAGGTTTCTAGTACAATGCAAATGAGTCAAATATAAATGAATGAATCACAAATATAATATCAACTCACGAAAGTGTTTTGTTTCAGTGAGAAACACTTCTACTAAATTTTGCACAGCGGGTGGTCTTGAATGAAGGTCAGGCTTGGCGAAGAGACAGCCACTGAGACAGATGTAGGTACAGGCCGAATGATGACACAACTCCACTTTAATTTCGAGTGTAAGTCCGTGTGTGTGTGATCAATACAACACCCAGCCTTTTTTATATACAGTGACTTATTCTTGAGCATTCCAGTGAAGTACAGAACCTTCGCGATCATGATAACAGTCATAACACACCCATGGACAGAAGTCTGCCCACAGGGAGGCAACTCCAAAGCACTACCTTAAAAGACGTGCCGCTAAAATACTATCACCGTGATACGAAATGTGACCCACAATAACAATCACTCAAAACTCCAAACATTGTGACCCAACAATAACCATCACCCAACCAATAACAATACAAACCACAGAAAACACACCCTCGTAACAAAAGTCATTTAGCACTCTTATGTAGCGCTCATCTGTAACGTTAATGGATCGCATCACATGTTGCACTATTCAGTGTAACGTTAATGGATCGCATCACATGTTGCACTATTCAGTGTAACGTTAATGGATTGTATCACATGGTGCACTGATCTGTGAACCGTTAATGTTTTGTATCGCATGCTGTTCTGTTCTGTGTAACATTCATGGATTGTATCACATGGTGCACTGATCTGTGAACCGTTAATGTTTTGTATCGCATGCTGTTCTGTTCTGTGTAATATTACTGGATTGTATTGCATGTTGTATTGTTCTTTGTAACGTTAATGGATTGTATCACATGCACTGTCCTATGTAACGTTAATGGATTGTATCAACTGTTGTACTGTTCTGTGTAACATTCATGGATTGTATTGCATGTTGTATTGTTCTTTGTAACGTTAATGGATTGTATCACATGCACTGTCCTATGTAACGTTAATGGATTGTATCAACTGTTGTACTGTTCTGTGTAACATTCATGGATTGTATCACATGTTGTACTGTAGTGGATTGTATCACATACTATATTAAACTATATCATTTTAGGATATTCATATTACGCCCATAGACACACAAGTAGTCCATGCTCAAGGAGCTGGTATATTTTGTCCCTCAATCGTTGGATGTAAATCTTATTCCAATCGGATTATTAATCTCAACTCCCCTGGGACCATACAACTCATGCAGCCACATGTTCTGTGCAATGTGTTATGTGAATGTATTGTATCACACTTAGTATTCTACGGTATTTGGCACATCACGTGCATCTTCTGGGTCGTACCTCGTTATAACACACTGACGTGACCATTGGCCCAGATTTCCGGGAAGTTCCACAGCACCCGGATAAATGATCATGGTTCGGATATTACAACTTCCCGATAAGCAAATCGTGGATACCTGTTGTGCTGTTTTCATACTAGTCCTTCCAGGGAAAAGTTCGGGGTAACTGCTCCAGTAGTCAAACATCTGTTAATCCATCAATATTAACTCTAGAGAGACCTACAACTATTTAAACTGAAATATTGGTTAAAAGTGGGTCATTTACATCAGGTTAAAAAACGAACATAATTAATTTCTAAATTCATTCAGTGTACGTCTACGTATCCACCATCCCCTCAGAGATACCCAGGATTGTCACCTGGTCGTCTGCGAGGTGCAAATAGTAGACATGTGAGTTAAAAGTAGCACCGACAGCACTTTGCTGCAGTCGACCGGGGCAACAGTTACGGAGACGTGTGAAGGACACATGCACTTATACAGGCAAAACTATAATTCTGATGGCAATGACAAATTGAGTTGCGAATCATGTTATTTCAGTTGACTGGTTCCTCGGAACAGTGGTGAATCTGGCTTTCTACTCTCTAGCCAAGTTCGCGTAATTAGATTGACGAAATGGAGACGCTATGTACTTGAACATGGTCGCTAACCCGGTTCGGGGTAGACTGACTCTGGCAGCCTTCAACAGCAAGAGAATGGCATATGGGGTCATACAGTTCCCGTGGAGGGTAGGCAGAAACGTTATAAAAAGACTTTACTGAGTAGAGATTAGTGCAATGAGACTTACTGGAACAGACCATGGCTTTATGCAAATTAGTGTGCGATCGTATTGTATTATAACGGACATTTTTTAAAATGTCCATTTTGAAATTAGACTTAGCTTCATTATAAACAATTGCTGACGTAATGAATAATAACTTTCATGCCGAAACTATGAAGGTGGTAGCTACGATGGAGTCTCCCTATGACTAATGAAAGAAACAAAAACAAAAGCAAAAGCAGGACGGGTGAAGCAGACGATGGCTGGGGTCTGGCCTGGCGATAGAGATATATATGAGCTAATGTTTGATAATTCGTTGGAGATATCAAACTATGGAAGTACACGACATGTCATAACAATTTATAAATAACATTCAGTCCTGTCGATCTTCCGGTGGTCATGCTACCTATATATTTTGAGACATTAATATGACGCTTTTCTGTGGGGATCAGGTGTCGAACTCTCTTACACATCTCAACATAAAGAAAGACACGTAAGACATGAGACATATTCAACAGACATGAAAAAATATCTTTGAGATGGCCTCTTGTGCCCGTAGGCAGCACGTGCTTTTCATGCCAGGTGAGTTGACGGTCCGTCGTCATATCTAGCTGAGTGAGATACTGGCATGAGGTCATATGGCGCGTGCTGGAGGTCATTAGGCGCCGGTTTGAGGTCATGAGGTGCCAGTGGGAGAAGATGACGAGGTGCCGGTACGAGGTCATGGGCACCATTTGTCTTTTGTATCTTTGGTCTCTTCGCAATGATCCATTCCATCTGATATCATTTCCTCACATTCATTTTACAAGTAAAGGTGTCGAACAATTTCGTCGTTTTGCATGTGTGTCCTACTGATCAATTGGTTGCATTTATAACAATTAGCCACTGGTTTGGGGTTAACAATTTGTCAGTAACCTTTTTTGTGTTGGCCAATCGATTATTTAAAAGTATACTTACCTTTACTCTGCAGTCATATAAAACACGTGTGTTTTTAAATTTAAAAAATTTAAATTTTAAAAGTGTCACATTGTCGAAGAGAAAGACCACCAATAAATCACTGACTTCCTGTGAACGTACACTGAAATATGTCAACAGGAGATAACCCGAGTATTATATTTAGGTCAAGCAGGTTGGAAATCCAACATACAAACGTGTATATCACTAACAACACAGCTGTTTCACATTTACTTGTACCATGGCTCCAATAAGATCTGTAACAGAGAGATTTGAAGGTCAAGTTAACGCCAAAAAATTAAGCAACAGTAAAACGGTTACCCTGACCTTTTCAGGCATACCATGCTGTGTTCCGAACATCTGACTATACTTTTACCCTCGGACAATGAAGGAGCGGATGCAAAGTAAACAATATTCATTGTGGATAAGAAACGTAATTGTCCTCAGCAAACACCCGATCCCACCGACGCAAGTATCTCCACGCAACGCAGGTCACGGAATCCTGCTGGGCAGAAACTAGGCTGTGTGGATACTGGAATCTGACAGATGTGCTTTACCTACTGAGCTGGCGTTGTGTGTATGTGCTGGCGTTGTGTGTATGTGCTGGCGTTGTGTGTATGTGCTGGCGGTGTGTGTATGTGATGGCGTTGTGTGTATGTACAGAAGGTGGGGGTGCCAATAATTCCTGCGATGATCCACCATGACGATGTTTGTAAAGTAAGGGATTTCCAAGCGCATATATTCATGAGAGTCACTAGATAAATTGGGAAATTACAGGAATTTTCGGCTGTTGTTAAAAACTCATATGACGTAAGTGTACGATTTAAGTTCACAGTCGATCTGTGCCCATATTTGGTGGTTAAGACTTCTGTCAGAATAATGTCCCACTCCTCTTCTGAGACAGAATGACTCGAGACAGCATGACTATATATGGTCAATGGTTTACATTGGTCGGTCTTCACAGAGGATCCTGATACTTACCGGCTATTCAGACATCCCTTCATACAGCACGTCCAGTGGTGAAATGCCCCGATAAAAGAGAATATCCAGCTACTCAAATCTTGGTTGAAACCGTATGTCCAACAACTAAGATATCAGTCATGACAGAATACCCAAAAGCTAAGCATCAACTAAGACAGAACATTCAACAAGTAAGCTATCGCTAAAGACAGAACATTCAACAAGTAAGAAAATATTATCACTTAAGACAGAATATTTTTATAAGTAAAAATGTACTACGTTTAGAAGATGGTGGCATAATTGTGGCTTGTGATACGGTTAGAAACCACTAGTATACCTGTGGTATGGGACACGTTAAGAAAAAGTAGTATAGGTGTGATGTGGAATACGTTTAGACACCAGTAGTGTAGGTGTGGTATGTAATGTTTACAAAGCACTATTATGGGTGCGGATTGGAATAAGTTAAGAAACTGTATTGTAGGTGTAATACATAATACGTTTTGAAGACAGTGGTATTGGTGTAGTATCAAATACGTTTTGAAAACAGTAGTATAGGTGCAATATAGAATATAGAATATGTTTAGAAACCAGTAGTATAGGTGAGGTATGGAATACGTTAAGAAACAGTAGTATAGTTGTAGCATAGAATACGTTTTGAAGACACTAGTATAGGTGTGGTATGGTATACGTTTAGAAACCAAAAGTATGGGAGCGATATGGAATACGTTTAGAAACCAGTAGTATAAGTGCAGTATGGAGTACGTTTAGAAACCACTGTTATGTTTGCGGGATGGAGTACGTTTATGAGTCAGTAGTATGGGTGCGGTATGGAATAGTTTAGAACCAATAGTGTAGTTTTAGTATAGAATACGTTTTGAAAACAGTAGTATAGGTGTAGTATGGAATATATTTAGAAAGAGTAGTACAGGTGTAGTATAGAATCTGTTGAGAAACCACTAGCATAGGTGTGGTATGGAATACGTTTAGAAACAATAGTGTAGTTTTAGTATAGAATACGTTTTCAAGACAGTAGTATAGGTGTAGTATGGAATATGTTTAGAAAGAGTAGTATAGGTGCAGTATGGATTACGTTTAGAAACCACTATCATGTTTGCGGGATGGAATACGTTTATAAGTCAGTAGTATAGGTGCGGTACTGATTACGTTTAGAAACAGTAGTATAGTTTTAGTATAGAATACGTATTGAATGCGCTTAGAAACCACTATTAAGGACGCTCTATGGAATACGTTTTGAAGCCAGTAGTATAGGTGTAGTATGGAATATGTTTTGAAGCCAGTAGTATAGGTGTAGTATGGAATACGTTTAGAAACAGTAGTATAGCTGTAGTGTGGGATACGTTTTGAAGACAGTAATATAGCTGTAGTATGGAATATGTTTAGAAACAGTGGTAGCATGAAACACGTTTTGAAGACAGTAGTAAGGTGTAGTATGGAATACGTTTTGAAGAGAATAGCATAGCTGTGGTGTGGGACACGTTTATAAGTGAATAGTATTGTGTTGGTTTTTAGTTTATATGCCAGTAGGGGATTGCACTTTGTGGATTTAACAACAATGCTGTCCCAAGCTGATATATCACTGAGTCCAAGCTTAACTACGTTTTCTACTCAAAACCTGACAGATGAAAGGTGACCTCAAACACCGATAGTACACTACACTACTGCTAAGAAACAACAGCTATACCAAGAGTGGTACGTATATTACTCAAGAAAGAATGACTTTTAACTGGCCAGGTTTCATTCTTGCAAAGCAATATGTTTTGCTTTCCGTCATGGGTGTAGTTACCTTATAAATGACGGCTGCTGAACCTGTCACTGAGTATGGAACAGGGTTAGTGCTGACAGCCTCATGTGCTAGCGTACCTGTCATCTGGACTATACGTATCCACTGCATTACTGGGTCAGCAGTGTCTTCACGCAGTCGCAGTGGATAGCGCAATCTAGCACGTACGAACAGGTCACAGTCAATCGTGATCTGGTTCGTCATTCCCGTTTCAGTTTATCGTGTTCGCGCAGGATTTAGAGATAGGCTGTGGTGGAAACAGCTGTTTAAGAAAAGTGGGGTGGGTGCACACTTCATTTTTACAAATGTTTCAGTGGTCATTTAAGGAACGTTCGGGGCACAGGGGAGAGGGCGATTGTGCGCACCCCTGTACCCTCCTGGATCCGCCTATGATTTCGTTGTTGACAGGACTGTTGATGACAAGTGTCATCAGATATTGAAGAGTAGACGGGGCAGCGATGACGGGGCAGCGATGACAGAACGCGTTTGTCGATGATGACTCACTTTCACCCGTTATAAAAGGAACACACGCACGTGCATTCTTGGCTGCACATGACCATTCTTGGCTGACCCTGGTATTGAAAACCTTGGGATATGTTGTCTATGATTGATTACCATGACAACGGGCAGGACATGCAGCTATATACAGCTATATAAGTAGTTTATATACCACTGTAGTGCAGATGTGGCGTACAGTGGCGTAACGTGAGCTAGTCCCAGACAAGTGTGTATTTGCCTCTCACGACAATCAGGCGGACGCCCGCACTAGGTATGTGATCAAGGGGAAGCTACTCTTATCCTCGCACAAGCGACGTTTGCACTGAGTCAGCGCGTCACAACGTTACTGAGTGTCGAGCCAGATATACGTACAGTGCCAGAATATAAACATGGTCATTATAAGACCAAACCGAAGTTCACTAAGTTAGCGGAAATGGCTCACATGGCACAGGTCCAGGGGCACATATATGGAAACAAATCGCTCTCGCTCAGCTGTGTCCAGCTTATCCTCCGATTGACCAAAATTTGTAAAATGGCTCAGCTACGTTCTTTACGTGACTAATTGCAGGTATCTCTGACTACCGCTTTGAAAATGAAAGCTGTTATCCCCATGATTGTCCATATTCTCGGTGGTTCATTTTGATCCGCTGCTGAAAAGTGCGACGCCATTATTATATTTGTAGACTGAGCCCAAGAGATACCGTCTTTATCCGTGTATGACCCGAAGGGATGCCGTCTTTATCCAAGAAACCTCCTCATTATAATGTATATATCTCCAGTTAATACCACTCCACTGTGACGTATTGGTGTTATAGGTGCATGTACGGAGACTTGTTTCATGGAGTTGATCTCTATGCTGGAGTACTTCTGTCAGTATGTGTACCCAGAAACTGAAAAATACCCCTCCTGTCAGTTCAGAATTCTGGTTTCAATTGTGGTTTGAGGAAACGCGATGCAACTAAATATCCTTCCCAATACCTGCTTCAAAATCCAGTTGACAACCATATTCTACAGTGTTGAAGCAGGCGATAAGCTCAGGTACATCTACCATATTTTTGCGTCTTAAAAACATCTCCTTCTTCTAAGTAGCCGAGTACAGACCTGTCACGTTCGCAAGTGACTTTTCGCCGAGGGCTGACCTGTCACATATGCCAATGACTGACTGTCCGACGAGTGCAGGCCTATCACGTACGCTAATAACTGTCCGTCGAGTGCTGGCCTGTTACGTACCCTAGTGACTGTCCGCCGGGTACAGGCTACGCTCACAGAAAAAAGTTGCAATTCCGGCATATATAGTATTCCCAGAAATTATTGAGAATCATGTTGCGTCATGTAAGTCATTACGTTTATTAACTTCTGGCGTTTTACTTACATAAACATGTTAAAACATCATCCTTTTACAGTCTCAGTCTTGTTTTAGTACTTTGTTAGACCTCCTCGCTCAGCAATGCATGCCTGAATACGCCTAGGCACACTACCCATCAAAGTTTGTAGGTAATCGTGTGACAGGGTATCCCAATATTGGACCACCTCGGCCTTCATATCTTCAATATTTCTCAGTCCCTTTTGGTTTATTCTGTCCTTCATGACTCCCCACACATTCTCAATTGGGTTTAGGTCTGGGCTGTAACTGGGCCAGTCTAAAACTTGAACATTTTCGCCCGACAACCACTGTTTTGTGTAGCGCGCAGTGTGTTTTGGGTCATTATCATGCTGGAAAATCCAATCATCTTCATACAATGTTTGTGCTGTCGGAAGAAGGTGACCATTTAGAATGTCAACGTATCTTTCTTTTGTCAAGTTTCCCGTGAAAACACACAATGGCATCACTCCGCGAGCCGATATGCCACCCCACATGTGTAACTTTGGGCTATGTTTTGGTCGCTGGTAGATAGGTTTGACAGTATCTTTGGTCCAAATTTTCACACAATTAGGGAAAAGCCAAACAGAACTTTCATCCGAAAAGAAAACATTATCCCAATCTCGATTTTCATGAGTCCGACACCAGTTTAAACGTTTTTCCTTTTGTGCATCTTTCATCAACGGCGAGGGAATTCCACGTTTTTTCACCCAATTAAGTCTCTGTAATTCCTGCCTAACTGTTTCATTGCATACCTGAGGACTTCCTCTGCTAATCATTTCATTTCTGATGTGCTCAACACTTTTCAATTTGCCCCTACTCACAATCTGCCCAAGTCCTCGGTGATCCACAACACTGAATTTCCTAGGCCGACCTGCCCCTGCTTTGTGCTCTATCCCGGTTCCTGTTTGAATATTCTTCAAAGTTCTGTATACTGTAGACAGAGGAATACCATGTCTACAAGCTAACACTTTAGCATCAGCCTCACCCCTTTCAAAATCATCTAGAATGAGCTTTCTTTTCTCTCTTGCTGTAAATTCTGCCATGTCAACACAGGAAGCCGTCTGCTCAGACAAGGGAGATAACTCTTGGCGTAATGAGCTGCCTTCTAAGCCTTCAAGAGTTGTCTCCCTTATTTAGTATGCTTAGTGCATAGTGAAAGCCCTTTTTCCAATCTTAGCATCATTAGAAAAAAAACAAAGATTTTCTCAATAATTTCTGGGAACACTGTATCTTTGTTAGTTGCAATGGAACCAACTTGTGGATACCACTTCACCACTTAGGGTGATAGTTAGATTAAACTAGTCTCCTTCATGGCTTTCTAATGATTAAAGATTCAGTTAGCATATTGTAATTTTTGGTACCATGGACCTAGAAAACTAACACACGCAGACTGTTTATATGTGGAAAGCCAAACAAATGAGAAACATAGAAGCAAATTGAATTAAGATACAATCAATCCGAGACTGTTACCGGGTTACTTGGCTCATCTGATTCGAGACAAGATCAACGAGCCCCTGATACACCTCCTGACCACGCACCTTACAAGGAATATAGCTTTTTGGAAAATGGCTCGATTAATCGTTGATGTACGTCGGGGCTGAAGAAGACTCAATTGACCGATATTTGGAGAGACCAAGTCACAGATATGTCAAGTCAGCCAAAATCAATAACAATACCCTTGGTCCATGACCTTGTGAGGGAACTGGTGAGTTACCACTGTTGTGACGGTTCTCCCTCTTGAAGCTTAGGACGACTCAGACGGTCCGACATTTGATTACATTAACCCTTGTGGTGATACATACAGGCGACTGCTAGCACGAGGGTGGACGATCTGGCGCTGTGCCAGAGAACGCCGATTCCGTACAGCACTAGTTCCACTTGATGCAGCTTATATGACTGGTATCACTGAGTTTGCCGGAGGTAACACGAGGGACATAATGCTTCTACAGTATGCCAGAACTAAAACTGCCATTAACGTTTCTTCTTTGGCTCAGTAACAACATGATAATTAAATGAAACACACGCTAAGGACAATGCCATGTTCCCGAGCAAGATGGTAGATACTCAGCCAATACCGTTGTCTTGGGACAAGATGGTAGATACTCGTTGCCTCGGGACAAGATGGTAGATACTCAGCCTATCCTGTTGCCTCAGGACAAGATGGTAGATACCCAGCCAATCCCGTTGTCTCGAGACAAGATGGTAGATACTAACAGCAGTCCCGTTGTCTTGGGACAAGATGGCAGATACTAACAGCAGTCCCGTTGTCTTGGGACAAGATGGTAAATACTATCAGCAGTCCCGTTGTCTTGGGACAAGATGGTAGATACTAACGGCATTCCCGTAGTCTTGGGACAAGATGGTAGATACTAACAGCAGTCCCGTAGTCTTGGGACAAGATGGTAGATACTAACAGCAGTTCCGTTGTCTTGGGACAAGATGGTAGATACTCAGATAGTCCCGTTGTCTTGGGACAAGATGATAGATACTAAGATCAACCCCGTTGCCTTGGGACAAGATAGTAGATTCTAAGATCAATCCCGTTGTCAAGGGGCAAGATAGTAGATACTAACAGCAATCCCGTTGTCTTGGGACAGGATAGCAGATACTAACATCAATCCCCTTGTCTCGGGGCATACTAGTAGATACACACGCCACGGCAATCCCTCCGGATTAGAGGACAACTTGAGTAGCTGCAATTTACATGGGACAAGTTATAGAATGAAATTAAGGGACTTTACCCACGCAATTGGTTTTTGGTTTGATTTGTGTACAGTAATTGTTTGTGTCGTACCCTTGGTACACTCAAATTGTTTTTGGTTAGATTTGTAAATATCAGTACAAGTATTAGCTGTCACTTGTGCGAAATGTGTTGAAATTTTAGGTTTGTATGTCTTTACAAAACATTTCCACTATTTACCAGTAAATGATATTATTGTTAAACAACAAAACTAACCTACTATTCAAATGCAGACAAACAACCTCAATGCCACAAACAAGCTTTTTATCCTTTACAGGACTGAGATAGCAACAGTAAGACGGTAACACTAGCGTCAACAAGTAGTTTACGTTTCAGCTCTAATCCAGTTCGACTGTCACATGTCTAAAAACGGCAGTAAGCAACTCGGACGATCAATATTGTTGCTCATAGAAGGCTTGCGTAATGACATCTGGGAATATCTGTCAGAGACGGCCAGCCCCACACATCTCCATATGGATAAACAAACATCACATGACATGGCATGACATTGTGACACACATTGCAAGGAAGACGGCCATGTGGTGCTGTGCTGTGGGGATGTTGTCAAGGGTGCGGTAACACTGGGCACAGCATGAAAACATCACGTCACGCTGACGTGTGAGTTCGGATTTTACATCATTAACGCGTGTGCTCGTCAGTGTTTGAGTGAGTGAGTGAGGTGGAACTAATGTTGGCATGTAACGCAGTTGGCATCCAAATGACTATCCATAGACCTTTCTTTCAGCCAAAATAGTACCGAGAAATTCCATCTTAGTTCGATTTAGATTGAAGCTGAACTTTTACCTCCCATGAATAGTGAAACAAGAAGATATTGTTTTACTTGGACGTGTGTGCAAAAAATATGAAATCTGGTCTGATCAGAAATCAGAATTCAACATTTACTCCTGACTTCACAACAGTGCAGCAATATCTGACGGGACTGAACGCATGTCAGAGTCTCAGTTCAATAGACACTGCTCTTCTATGTTCATAGAGGAATCCTAGTCTCGAACACGTTCGCACTATGACGTTACAGTAGTCTAACAATATTTCAGCAGTTATGACATGAAAATATACGAATATGCGCTAATTTATAACATGCACTGTGTCACTAATTGAATTACTGGTGGTCGTTGGAATCAAGACTTCTGATTCATGTGGTATTGTAAGAGGGAATGATCGTATGATCTGCTGGGGATAAGATCTAAGTGGAAATTTACTTAATGCCGAAAAAAAGAGGGTGAATCTCGTAGTCCCAATCGTCGGATATCTGACCATATCAATGACGTCTATCATGTTTTGTTGTGGTGGAATTGGGCCACAATTCTGGCACGCAGTACGATGCTGAATGAATAGACAACAGGTAGTTCTGAAGGCTCCACGAGGCGTGTTGCTATGGACAAAAAGAAGGCAGTCGTGGAAACACTGGCCCACTCGCCGTCCATGCAAATCGTATCTACACTAAGCACCTGCTGAATGAATAGACAACAGGTAGTTCTGAAGGCTCCACGAGGCGTGTTGCTATGGACAAAAAGAAGGCAGTCGTGGAAACACTGGCCCACTCGCCGTCCATACAAATCGTATCTACACTAAGCACCTGCTGAATGAATAGACAACAGGTAGTTCTGAAGGCTCCACGAGGCGTGTTGCTATGGACAAAAAGAAGGCAGTCGTGGAAACACTGGCCCACTCGCCGTCCATGCAAATCGTATCTACACTAAGCACCTGCTGAATGAATAGACAACAGGTAGTTCTGAAGGCTCCACGAGGCGTGTTGCTATGGACAAAAAGAAGGTAGTCGTGGAAACACTGGCCCACTCGCCGTCCATGCAAATCGTATCTACACTAAGCACCTGCTGAATGAATAGACAACAGGTAGTTCTGAAGGCTCCACGAGGCGTGTTGCTATGGACAAAAAGAAGGTAGTCGTGGAAACACTGGCCCACTCGCCGTCCATGCAAATCGTATCTACACTAAGCACCTGCTGAATGAATAGACAACAGGTAGTTCTGAAGGCTCCACGAGGCGTGTTGCTATGGACAAAAAGAAGGCAGTCGTGGAAACACTGGCCCACTCGCCGTCCATGCAAATCGTATCTACACTAAGCACCTGCTGAATGAATAGACAACAGGTAGTTCTGAAGGCTCCACGAGGCGTGTTGCTATGGACAAAAAGAAGGTAGTCGTGGAAACACTGGCCCACTCGCCGTCCATGCAAATCGTATCTACACTAAGCACCTGCTGAATGAATAGACAACAGGTAGTTCTGAAGGCTCCACGAGGCGTGTTGCTATGGACAAAAAGAAGGCAGTCGTGGAAACACTGGCCCACTCGCCGTCCATGCAAATCGTATCTACACTAAGCACCTGCTGAATGAATAGACAACAGGTAGTTCTGAAGGCTCCACGAGGCGTGTTGCTATGGACAAAAAGAAGGTAGTCGTGGAAACACTGGCCCACTCGCCGTCCATGCAAATCGTATGTACACTAAGCACCTGCTGAATGAATAGACAACAGGTAGTTCTGAAGGCTCCACGAGGCGTGTTGCTATGGACAAAAAGAAGGCAGTCGTGGAAACACTGGCCCACTCGCCGTCCATGCAAATCGTATCTACACTAAGCACCTGCTGAATGAATAGACAACAGGTAGTTCTGAAGGCTCCACGAGGCGTGTTGCTATGGACAAAAAGAAGGCAGTCGTGGAAACACTGGCCCACTCGCCGTCCATGCAAATCGTATCTACACTAAGCACCTGCTGAATGAATAGACAACAGGTAGTTCTGAAGGCTCCACGAGGCGTGTTGCTATGGACAAAAAGAAGGCAGTCGTGGAAACACTGGCCCACTCGCCGTCCATGCAAATCGTATCTACACTAAGCACCTGCTGAATGAATAGACAACAGGTAGTTCTGAAGGCTCCACGAGGCGTGTTGCTATGGACAAAAAGAAGGCAGTCGTGGAAACACTGGCCCACTCGCCGTCCATGCAAATCGTATCTACACTAAGCACCTGCTGAATGAATAGACAACAGGTAGTTCTGAAGGCTCCACGAGGCGTGTTGCTATGGACAAAAAGAAGGCAGTCGTGGAAACACTGGCCCACTCACCGTCCATGCAAATCGTATCTACACTAAGCACCTGCTGAATGAATAGACAACAGGTAGTTCTGAAGGCTCCACGAGGCGTGTTGCTATGGACAAAAAGAAGGCAGTCGTGGAAACACTGGCCCACTCGCCGTCCATGCAAATCGTATCTACACTAAGCACCTGCTGAATGAATAGACAACAGGTAGTTCTGAAGGCTCCACGAGGCGTGTTGCTATGGACAAAAAGAAGGCAGTCGTGGAAACACTGGCCCACTCGCCGTCCATGCAAATCGTATCTACACTAAGCACCTGCTGAATGAATAGACAACAGGTAGTTCTGAAGGCTCCACGAGGCGTGTTGCTATGGACAAAAAGAAGGTAGTCGTGGAAACACTGGCCCACTCGCCGTCCATGCAAATCGTATCTACACTAAGCACCTGCTGAATGAATAGACAACAGGTAGTTCTGAAGGCTCCACGAGGCGTGTTGCTATGGACAAAAAGAAGGTAGTCGTGGAAACACTGGCCCACTCGCCGTCCATGCAAATCGTATCTACACTAAGCACCTGCTGAATGAATAGACAACAGGTAGTTCTGAAGGCTCCACGAGGCGTGTTGCTATGGACAAAAAGAAGGTAGTCGTGGAAACACTGGCCCACTCGCCGTCCATGCAAATCGTATCTACACTAAGCACCTGCTGAATGAATAGACAACAGGTAGTTCTGAAGGCTCCACGAGGCGTGTTGCTATGGACAAAAAGAAGGTAGTCGTGGAAACACTGGCCCACTCGCCGTCCATGCAAATCGTATCTACACTAAGCACCTGCTGAATGAATAGACAACAGGTAGTTCTGAAGGCTCCACGAGGCGTGTTGCTATGGACAAAAAGAAGGCAGTCGTGGAAACACTGGCCCACTCGCCGTCCATGCAAATCGTATCTACACTAAGCACCTGCTGAATGAATAGACAACAGGTAGTTCTGAAGGCTCCACGAGGCGTGTTGCTATGGACAAAAAGAAGGTAGTCGTGGAAACACTGGCCCACTCGCCGTCCATGCAAATCGTATCTACACTAAGCACCTGCTGAATGAATAGACAACAGGTAGTTCTGAAGGCTCCACGAGGCGTGTTGCTATGGACAAAAAGAAGGCAGTCGTGGAAACACTGGCCCACTCGCCGTCCATGCAAATCGTATCTACACTAAGCACCTGCTGAATGAATAGACAACAGGTAGTTCTGAAGGCTCCACGAGGCGTGTTGCTATGGACAAAAAGAAGGCAGTCGTGGAAACACTGGCCCACTCGCCGTCCATGCAAATCGTATCTACACTAAGCACCTGCTGAATGAATAGACAACAGGTAGTTCTGAAGGCTCCACGAGGCGTGTTGCTATGGACAAAAAGAAGGTAGTCGTGGAAACACTGGCCCACTCGCCGTCCATGCAAATCGTATCTACACTAAGCACCTGCTGAATGAATAGACAACAGGTAGTTCTGAAGGCTCCACGAGGCGTGTTGCTATGGACAAAAAGAAGGTAGTCGTGGAAACACTGGCCCACTCGCCGTCCATGCAAATCGTATCTACACTAAGCACCTGCTGAATGAATAGACAACAGGTAGTTCTGAAGGCTCCACGAGGCGTGTTGCTATGGACAAAAAGAAGGTAGTCGTGGAAACACTGGCCCACTCGCCGTCCATGCAAATCGTATCTACACTAAGCACCTGCTGAATGAATAGACAACAGGTAGTTCTGAAGGCTCCACGAGGCGTGTTGCTATGGACAAAAAGAAGGCAGTCGTGGAAACACTGGCCCACTCGCCGTCCATGCAAATCGTATCTACACTAAGCACCTGCTGAATGAATAGACAACAGGTAGTTCTGAAGGCTCCACGAGGCGTGTTGCTATGGACAAAAAGAAGGTAGTCGTGGAAACACTGGCCCACTCGCCGTCCATGCAAATCGTATCTACACTAAGCACCTACACGGGCAGGAAACCAACAAATACTGACAACAAGACAGCACCTAGTTCATCTTTGGATGTTATGTTAGTATCTGAATATATTGGCACACAAATCTCAATCGCCATGCCATATATGTACAGTTCCAAATCGATATTCTTCAGTCTCCTTTCATGGTGCCGTGTGTGGATGTGTAAATCCGTACTGCGAATATCTCCCTTTAGCAGGAGAGTCACGTTCACAAATAGGGACCTGATTCCTGATCATGCCATAAAATATTCCCAGTTCAAAGGACGCAATGTTTACGTCTGTACCTGTCCGCTAACGAAGCCCCCCACTCCCCCCCCTCCCTTTTCGTTTCTGTGGAAACAGCGAAAGAAATGCACAAAATATGTAAAAAGCAAAAGGCACCACTTCAAGATCTGTCTCATATATCTGCCAAGATCTACTGAAAGATATCAAAAAAATTTTCGAGTTGTGAACCGGAGACTAAGTCCATCCCTCGGCTCGAGATGAAGCGATATGTAGATGTTGTCGACGTATGAAAGAGAGTTTAGATTGCCGCAATTATGACTTAAATTTAGAAATTAATCAAGGAGTCAACGCTATACGATATGGAATTATTTTGTTTATGCGTTTGTTGTTGAAGGGCGCTCTCAGCAGTGTTCCATGGGCTGTTGACGACCAGGGTCCCGTTCCTCAAGGCGACCGTAACTCTCATGGTTTATGTAACACAGACTTCGTACTTTAACAACGACAGTCGTACCGCTGCCATCGCTTTGAGGAACAGGCCTGTGGTATGTCACGGATCTTCGCGGAACGTTCATATATATATATCATATAAAATAGGTACTCAGGTAAGCTGCACTGATCTCTGTGTACCGAGCTCCTCGTGCCAAACGTCATGTTCGAGTTCCGTCAATCAAACATACATTGTACTACAGGCAACCGAGGCCTTCACATATATACTGTCCTACATATAACGGTGTCCCATCATACAAGGATAGATCCCTATGTAGTCAGCGATGCTATTTTCACGGACCAATAAGGATGTTTCCAAATGATAGTCAACTGTTCTTGAGAATGAAGATTGACAAAGCTTTGTTGTTGGCCACAATGCTTGAAACCCAGCTCGTGTACCGACGGGGCCACTATACATGTGTAAAGGAGAGCTTGACTCTGCAAGTCATTACACATAGACCGGTATATCTCTTGCAAGTCGACGGCCTGTGTACATGGTTTGCATACGTTATATCCTCAGAAAGACAGGTCGATGGCCTGCGTATATGGCTTGCATATGTTATATCCTCAGAAAGACAGGTCGATTGCCTGCGTATATGGTTTGCATACGTTATATCCTCAGAAAGACAGGTCGATGGCCTGCGTATATGGCTTGCATACGTTATATCCTCAGAAAGACAGGTCGATTGCCTGCGTATATGGCTTGCATATGTTATATCCTCAGAAAGACAGGTCGATTGCCTGCGTATATGGTTTGCATACGTTATATCCTCAGAAAGACAGGTCGATGGCCTGCGTATATGGCTTGCATACGTTATATCCTCAGAAAGACAGGTCGATGGCCTGCGTATATGGCTTGCATACGTTATATCCTCAGAAAGACAGGTCGATGGCCTGCGTATATGGCTTGCATACGTTATATCCTCAGAAAGACAGGTCGATTGCCTGCGTATATGGCTTGCATACGTTATATCCTCAGAAAGACAGGTCGATGGCCTGCGTATATGGCTTGCATACGTTATATCCTCAGAAAGACAGGTCGATGGCCTGCGTATATGGCTTGCATACGTTATATCCTCAGAAAGACAGGTCGATGGCCTGCGTATATGGCTTGCATACGTTATATCCTCAGAAAGACAGGTCGATTGCCTGCGTATATGGCTTGCATACGTTATATCCTCAGAAAGACAGGTCGATGGCCTGCGTATATGGCTTGCATACGTTATATCCTCAGAAAGACAGGTCGATTGCCTGCGTATATGGTTTGCATACGTTATATCCTCAGAAAAGACCTTTGGTTCCATGTCCACAAGGTGTATGGACACACCGGTTGGCTTCCTACAGAGTGTCAGGCTTTGCAAATGTTTTCTTTTATACCGATAGTGCAACAAATGCTATGCACATCTAGGCCAGGACCCGACAGTGCAACAAATTTCATTTTTTAAAGAACTTTAAGTAACGAGAAAATACTCGGAGTAACGAGAATAGATGGAGAAAAGAGAAGACAAAAATAAGAAAAGGAAGGAAACGCAAAAGCAAAATATCACTGAAAGATTTGGTTTTATTCAGCTAGACGTAAATGGACTAAATCTGCCGGTACAGGTCTGTAGAGCACTACGTAGATCGGTGGTGTCTCGTGCACCACAAACACCAACCTCCTTCTCCATTCCTCCTCTATCATGCTGAACAGCTGTCAGCAACTGTTAAATGTCTTTAATAGTCGTTTGTTGGGCTCAACGTGAAAAGCAGGCTTTTGGTTTTGTTCCATGGCAGCCAAGCTCATAGTAATCGATTAAACTATTCAAAAGTGTTTATGGTTCGCTGATGCATGTTATTCTAAACCATACCAGCAACATTATTCAACTCGCAAAACATGTGTAATCTGATATATGTGTACACACTTTGGATGATCATTTTCAAATTTCATTTTGCCTTTCATAATTTGAAGATGGTACTAGAAATTTCAAGTTTTTGAAAGAAATTTGAAGTAACGAGAAACTTTCGCCGAAATATTTTATTACAAAGGTGGTAGCATTAGGATAGCTTAGCAATCAGTTTTCCTAGGATATGAGCGTCATTGAGGTTGCTTCACGTTGAAAGCACCAGTGCTTCAGCAGATGTACCATGTCTGTTATTACTGCCACAGAGGACAATGATAACCGGTGGCAATGGCGCATCAAGTCAGGCAGCAACCCTCTTTCAGAGGCTACCGGTAACAAGGTACATGGCTGCGAGTGAGCGAGCGAGTGAGTGAGTGAGTGAGTGAGTTAATAATTGTCGTCACATCGGCAATATTTCTAAAACCCTGTTGACGAAGAACAGTAAAACCACAAGTATATCACAGATATCCATATAAGACTAGTAATTAAATCTAAAACAGTTTAACTACAGGGGGCAATACGATATAAAAACGGGACTCAACCAGAAAGGCAGTAGAATTTGTATTTTTAATAAGAAAGTGAAATCCCAAATGTGGCATATGTTGCATTTGACCAATTTCTAAATGGCATTGTGTAATCACAGCTTTCGGACGTGGGAGCCGTGCCAATTTACACGCAGTCTATAGTACCAGTTGTCCGACTTCCATTTTTGTGGAAGTCGCGGTGGCTGAGCGGGCTAGGCGGCTGACTTTGTGTGCTGGCGATTAGGTACCTGACCCTGACGGTGTGGGTTCGAATCCCGGATGGGACTCAACCAAAAAAGTACTAGAATTTGTTCTTTACTAAGAAAGTGAAACCCCAAATATGACATATGTTATATAAGGTTTCATTGCATGTAATGTATTTATATATAATAAGGTTTCATTGCATGTAATGTATATATATATATATATATATATATATATATATATATATATATATATATATATATAAAAGACCTAATGGTAGCTTTATAATGAGTGTAAGGAATAGGAAGTGGTGTCACAGATTTGATGAGTGCTGCTTTAGCAGCAAGGTCAGCCAATGTCTTACCAGAGATTCCTATATGGCTGTCGTATTGGCCAGTAGCAAATTCATTATAGTGTTCAATAATTTCTAGTTAAAGTGGACGTTTACATGATAATGTTTTAATAGTCTGAAGGCAAGAAGGAGTCTGAAAAAGATGATACGTTGTTTATACTTAGGGTGTGTATTAATATATTTTAAGGCTGTTAATATGGTGTTCGCTTCCGCTGTCAAAATAGAGCTGTTACCAGGCAGTCGGGAAGATATTGTTCTGCATCCAATGGCAGTAACACAAGCTACAGCGCCACCATCCTTGAATCCATCTGTAAATAAGGATTTATATGTATCATATTTAGTAAGTAATTGACTAAATTCTTGTTTATATTGTAGTTCATTAGGTTCTGATTCTTTAAATGTGGTCAAAGTTAGGTGCACTTGGGGACTAACCAATTGCCAAGGAGAAGAAAGAGGACTCAAAGGAATAATATTGTCCAGCTCAATGTCGGCAGCAGAAATGAATGGTTTTATTCTTAAACCAAGAGGAGGAACAAGAAAAGATTTCTTGTTGAATTAATCCTCATATAACGAGGATTGAAGACACAGCTATAAACAGGGTTTAAATCATTGGAATACAGTTTTGTTATGTGCTGTAAAGCTAATTTTATTTATCGACGTACAGGCTGTCAACGGGTGAAGTTCGAAAGGAGCCACGACAAAGTCTTAAACCTTGGTGATGGACAGATTCTAAAAGTTTTAGGTTCCTTTTGCAGACTCCACCACAGACAATGGAGCCATAATGAGATTTAGAAAGAACAAGTGATCGATATAGATCTCCTCCCCAATAGAATTTGAAACTACTTCCATTAAGTCAAGTGCCTTCAGGCATATAGTTTTAAGGGATTTATATGAGGCAGAAATGTTAAGTGTGACTCAAAAATCAATCCCAAGATCATGGCCTCCTTGACAACTTTGATGGGAGTGCTATCTAGAGATAGTCCAGGGTCTTTATGGGGTTTTGAGTTACGACAAAAATGTATGCAATTAGTTTTGGATTTAGAAAAGACACCATTTATATATCGTGTTTAAACACAACTGCAGTTACCGTTCAATAGTATGCATATTTTACCACAACAAGAAGAATTAAAATCAACTACAAATAATGAACGATCTCATTAACTGAATCGTTTAAAACTTTAGATAGATTATTTATCATCATACTGAAAAGTGTGACAAAGTGCTGTCATGTGGAACACCCTGGCCCTGATTGTAATGACCAGACAGGATAGAACTAACGAGGACTAGACAGTGTGTCTATCATGTAAAAAAATGGCTACAAATTGAGGCAAACGACCTCGCACTCCGAAGCCACGCAAATTAATCTCTTAAAATTGACTTATTTCCATGTAGCGTCATACGCCTTTTCAAGAACAAAAAAGATAGACACTGCATGTTGATCATTAATTACAGAGTTTTTGATATATGATTCCGAACGTACTAAACGATCGATGGTACCTCTGTTTTTACGGAAACCACATTGAATATCTGATATAAGATTATTAGTTTCTAAGTACCAAACTGGTCTATTATTTATCGTGCGTTCCCATGTAGGGCATGTTCTGGACGACGAGGGATGGTCTCCAGAGAAACTGACACACGTAGGAGGTTTATCATAGAGCCTGCTGCCTTTACAGTTGCCGCCACATCGATGACAGGCTGCTGGGTTGCGACATGGTTTAGAATCATGGCCATACTTTTTTATCTGTAGCACCTCAGAGGATCTGGGATATACGCATCAACTCTTAAGTGACGATATCCAATTTAATTTCAATGATTGTGGGCGTGACGGAAGACCAAAGTAAATATATGTCTTGGTCTTTATTATGTCATTCTCGCTTTTGGAAGTAAACCGCTTAACAGCAGTTACACCTTGTGGACGTAATTCTGAAATGATGTCAGCCCCATCCATGTCTGAAAGGCAACGTCCTACATCACAGTGTCTTGTGTCCTGTGAGGGGAAACCTCCACAGGAACATTAGCCACTGTTTTGGCCGAAAGAAGTATTTGAGATTGGATTTTCTTTTACACTTAAACAGAAGCGATCCAGAACGTAGCTTCTTGATTTCTTTGACATCACCAGCCAAGCCTTCTATGTCCTTTGCAATGGCAAAATCATTCAATCTTAGTGGGCCATCATTTGGTGCCGACAGGATTTGCGAGAACTTCAATATTTGCGTCTTCAGAAGGTATTGAATCTTCAGATTCATATGAACGGGTTTTTGTTTTTGTTTTTTGTTTTTTCAGTGAGGGTGTATTCAGATGGTTGTATTGAATATGATTCACCCTCCTAGGTCCCCACCCACCACGGAGTGTCAACAGGGACGATGCCTAATGTCTGCGGATCTCCAGCACACGGCATCAAGGATACTAGGAGGATATACTCAAGCAGGAAAATATCTAAAAAGATTGGCCCATAAGCCATCTCTTTCTGGGCATTTAGACTCTAGGCAAATTAAATACGACTTATTTCAAATCAAGAACTGTTCGAAAACCCTAAGGAGACGAGTTTTATAAGTAACAAAGTAACAATATAGTTCAGAATATAAGTATGGGCTCAATATGGCTCGATATTACCAGCCGATTGATAGAATCGGGCCAATTCTATCACCCGTCTAGGTGAAGTCAGTGCCAAAGTAGTGTGTTATGCAACAGGAACACAGTTCCAGGCCCCTATTGCTCTCAACCACCAGAATCTCTTCCTCACACCGACTCAGGGCCGCTACCCACGGCAATCGGGTTGGTGGACCAAATATGTCCCCGGGTCCACACAGGGTAGCGAGTTCTTAGCGTTACCCAACACCCACCACGAGAAGGTGGCCCGCCACAGGTGCAGGCCTATACTAGCTGTGGCTGCCTGTGATGGGAGCATTGTCAAGACACTGTCAACGCGTTTATATGGAGGATTTGAGTTCTTCAAGATGTACAATCATGTCTGAATGTACGAGTGAATGTTAAAAAAAGATTCTAATTATCGTCGTGAATTTACTTTATTCAATCATGCTTGAAGAAGACTGAGTCATGCATTGTTATATCAATTTGTTTTTTTGCAATTGAAGGGTTGCACTGCCCGACAGAAGCAAGAGGAGATGAAATCTAAGCATGAAGATTTTTATGGATATCAACTTCTTTATATGAAAACACAACGTTTCGGAGTTAATGCTTACTCCTTCATCAGGTGATTGAGAATGGGGTACAGAGCTACATTTATATGAGCAGATAAAACAGTAGCAAAGTAACAAGTGGAATGAATTAACGAAAGCCAGTAAGCCAGTATAAACAAGCACTGATAGGAAGCCGACAGTTATGATAACAATGATGGAAGCCAATGGTAATACATTACAGATGATAGGATATGTTTACATAACACAGATAGGAGATAAGGACGATGTACATGATTGGGGATAAGGATGGAAGCCAATGGTGATACATTACAGATGATAGGATATGTTTACATAACACAGATAGGAGATAAGGACGATGTACATGATTGGTGATAAGGATGGAAGCCAATGGTGATACATTACAGATGATAGGATATGTTTACATAACACAGATAGGAGATAAGGACGATGTACATGATTGGGGATAAGGATGGAAGCCAATGGTGATACATTACGCATGACTGGATGATGTTATAGTATTAAATTATAACATAGTATAGAAATTATTGAGAATCATGTTGCCTCATGTAACTCATTACGTTTATTAACTTCCGGCGTTTTACTTACATAAACATGTTAAAACATCATCCTTTTACAGTCTCAGTCTTGTTTTAGTACTTCGTTAGACCTCCTCGCTCAGCAATGCATGCCTGAATACGCCTAGGCACACTACCCATCAAAGTTTGTAGGTAATCGTGTGACAGGGTATCCCAATATTGGACCACCTCGGCCTTCATATCTTCAATATTTCAATATTGTCCCTTTTGGTTTATTCTGTCCTTCATGACTCCCCACACATTCTCAATTGGGTTTAGGTCTGGGCTGTAACTGGGCCAGTCTAAAACTTGAACATTTTCGCCCGACAACCACTGTTTTGTGTAGCGCGCAGTGTGTTTTGGGTCATTATCATGCTGGAAAATCCAATCATCTTCATACAATGTTTGTGCTGTCGGAAGAAGGTGACCATTTAGAATGTTAGCGTATCTTTCTTTTGTCAAGTTTCCCGTGAAAACACACAATGGCATCACTCCGCGAGCCGAGTTTTTTCACCCAATTAAGTCTCTGTAATTCCTGCCTAACTGTTTCATTGCATACCTGAGGACTTCCTCTGCTAATCATTTCATTTCTGATGTTCTCAACACTTTTCAATTTGCCCCTACTCACAATCTGCCCAAGTCTTCGGCGATCCACAACACTGAATTTCCTAGGCCGACCTGCCCCTGCTTTGTGCTCTATCCCGGTTCCTGTTTGAATATTCTTCAAAGTTCTGTATACTTTAGACAGAGGAATACCATGTCTACAAGCTAACACTTTAGCATCAGCCTCACCCCTTTCAAAATCATCTAGAATGAGCTTTCTTTTCTCTCTTGCTGTAAATTCTGCCATGTCAACACAGGAAGCCGTCTGCTCAGACAAGGGAGATAACTCTTGATGTAATGAGCTGCCTTCTAAGCCTTCCAGAGTTGTCTCCCTTATTTAGTATGCTTAGTGCATAGTGAAAGCCCTTTTTCCAATCTTAGCATCATTAGAAAAAAACAAAGATTTTCTCAATAATTTCTGGGAACATTGTACATAACACATGATAGGGGATTAAGGATGATGGACATGACTGATGAGCATGTTTACATGAGGGTTGATGATGTACAAAACACAAGTAGATTGGCTATACATGAATACATAGATAGAACGTACACAGATAGATGAGATTAATTTATCAATAAGTCCCAGGCACTTGGTAGGTACACTCCTTGGTCACGGTTGATTGCTGGTTTCTGTCTCCGGATCTCGATGGCCTCTTGCAGTTTCCTTTGGCGCCAGTTGTTGTTGTTGGTAGATAGTATCCTAGTGTCCTCCCATCGAATCGAATGTCTTATGGACAAGAAATCAAAATAAAAGGTCTACCCCGAAAGCGTCTTGGTGACATAAGAACTTTTTTATCTTCCCTCGTATTTAGCTAATTCGAGACAGGGATGAATAAATAGTTACGTCATTTAAAACTTCTGAATTATATGCTTCTGCCAGTACTTGTTGGTGTAAACGTGTTCAACATGCAGGCTAACTGAATTGAGCACGTGATGTTTCATTGTGCAGCGAACATTTACCTTGCGCAATACGCATGAATACATGAGAGTCCTGAGGCCGTGACACATAACGAAGTAATGTTTACAGGAGTCAACGTGCAACGCTGTTCCATGTGTACGTCTCACATTCAGACTAACATAAACACGATCTCTCAGTGGTGTGGAACATACACAGACGTGTGACAACACAGACGTGCGAGCAGGGACATCGACTACACCGAGTGGTGTAAGGGACACTATTCTGTCTCGCTGCAATAGTACCTGTTAATCGCTCAGGAGTTTTGCCCCATTTACCAACATACTAACGATTTTACCGACGCTTCTATATGTTTCCGTGCAACAGTAGGTGTCGACCAGTGTATATCATAATGGGCAAAGTGTGGAAGAAACATGCTACGGGGAAATATGCTTTCTAGAGAATTATAACATATAGGAACACCTTTACCACAGATGCAGATAGCCTGTCACAAAAGTACTGACGATGATGTTCCTATTATGGAATGTGTATGGAGTCGGTGTGTGTATGCACGCTCGTACGTGTGCGTGCGAGTTAGCAACAAGAAGCAGCGTAACAATACAGTTGTTGTCAAAGAAACAGTATACCACATCTTCCGGCTCAACGAAGTTATCAAGCAATTGGCAAGAGAGTGTAAATTTCGCCAGCACATTTCAGCTACAAAGTTATTCGATGTTGTTTCCGAATATCGGTCAAACACGTTCCTATGATGCTTGAAATGTAACAGTCACCTGCGTTCATGCAGATGTTATCCCGGATGATGTTTACACTGTTCAGAATGCGATGTTCTAGAATCGACAGTAAAACTAAAGGGATTGTTGGCGGCACATGTACAAGAGATGTGTAACCAAGGTACGTTTCCTCATGCAGAAATGTGAAAATGCAGAAAGGCACCCGGTACCATAAACGATGAACGTCTCCATATGCTTATCAAGGTAAAATCGAACCGTATATAGTTGTTCCGGCTCGACTGATCGTGAGTGGTATTATTCATGGCGAAATATACCTACAGTGTATGCTCGTTGAACGCTGTGACATGCATCTCAAGCAACAGAACCACAATTCCGATCAAGAAAACGGTGCAATGCACAATGGACTCGTCCTGGTGTACGTTTCTGTAGTTTGACTTTGGCCAGTATACGGAAACGTACCTCGAGTACCCCGACCCTTCAGCGACAGCAAACTGAAAATATGCTCTCCTAGAATATAGATGAAACATGATTATTCCATGGTAAGGAATAAGGTTGAAAACGGTTTTCAGACCATAAACTCGGAATATTATACATAAATGTTTTGAAAAGCATTTTTTTGTATTTTACGCCTGTAGTTGGGTAGGCCGACATTCCATGCTTCAATTACAAGGGATTTCGAGCGACTGTTTACTTCATTAACTTCATTTCTAACGAAGGACATGGCGTAGAAAAAGGGACAAGTGTTAAACTGTCCTGAATACCCTACAAGAAACAGGCTGTGATTACATAAATACACATTTTACTGCGTCTTGATTCCAAACTCATTTCTGTGGTGTATCACGTGACAACCATCGTGACATTAATGTTGTCACTACAGTGCCATATAGGATGAGTAATGTATGATGTTTGTTCGGGCTTTCGAATTGTCGATCCCCTTAAACCTTGTACACAAGTGAAATAGAATTTCCTCTCTGCTCCATGTGATTTGCTTCACGCAAAGCATTAAAAACCTAAAGTAATTAGTAAACCGAAAAACTTGAAGCACCCGTACGTGGTCGACCTCATCAAGTATCTGTCACTTTTGATAGAATGCTGTTCTTGGAAACAGTTAATTACGATGCTTTCAGTGACGGAATTAGCACCATATAAACCGACGGTGTTGTCACACGTGGGTTTGCACTGACCTACCGAGACGGACACTGTGAGGTATCAGCCCGGATCCCTGGGTTAATGGAGCTGTCAACCACAGATGAGGGAGAGCTGGAGCTGACAGGTGTACAAACACTCCACGAGGATTAAATTCTCTGAGCGAAACGTCAATGGCACTGATGCTTGGTTTTAGCAGATTCTTTCTCGGATGAAGAACGTCTCCAGTTTGTGTTCGACATGTCGGTTCCAGTTTGTGTTTGACATGTCGGTTCCAGTTTGTGTTCGATATGTCACTTTTATCAAGTGTTTGCAAAATTCAGCAACACATGATCTAATTAACTGTATTCAAGGAAGTAGTATAGGGAATGATAGTCCGAAAACACTTTTCAAAAACCCCTCTAAAAAGCCTCATTTACTAAATGAGGCTTTGGTGGGACCCTTAGCTCTTGCTATTATTGCCCCTACTACAAAGCCACGCTATCACGTTTACCGTGACTTGGCAGGCGGTAACACTGTGCCGTACGGTACGATCAATAATTCTTCTCTTACAAACCCCCTACCCGGCCCATCGCTAAAATAGTATAGTTAGGTTCGTCGGCTTTCATATCCACTTTATCTATGTTGTAAGTTTTGACCGACCATATAGGATCGGTGGCTCGCTTACGGCTATGTTATGTTTATATCGATGAAACAGTTTAACGTGAACCGCCTACGATCTCTTTGGTGTTCATAATAAAGGCTTGCTGGGCTTTTTGTATCCCCTGTTCTATGTACTTTTTTCTCTCGTCCTCGCTGATAGCAGACTTACGAGACTTGGATCGAATATCTTGTTTCATTCCGTTATATTTTTTGAGTTCAGAGAGGATTGAACGAAACTCCTCTTCTGAGATCTTACTATCAGAGAGTGCCGTGGAAATACGCTCACTCACTGTGTTTAGCTTTGCTTCAGCCAGAACCTTTATCTCGTCGTGTTTCAATGCCTTACGATTAAGTCTGCGTGATACTAACTTAAGCGCCAACCCTACCAACCCTGTCACCCCAGCCGTTATTTCAATACCTAGCACTATAGGTGCAGCCACGATGGTGGTTAACAACCCAACGCCTGCCGCCCCTAGTCCCATGCTGGTTGCCATAAGGGTAGTGTCAGCCCCGTCCACGATATTGAAAGCTCTATTATATTTTTTACATAGTGCTTTCCGCGTGTCACGGTCTTGTTCTAGTTGGCGTTTCATATCACATAACTGCCTCAAGCGGAACCCATCTACGGTTTCCAGCGTCTTCGCTACTTCCTCTACGACTGGGTACAGACCCATCCTATAATATATATTTTGAAAGATATTTTAATTGGGGTTCAGTTAAAAATCTTTCAATGTATTTGAAGCCTACAAGATCTAGACCATCAATCAGGGTAATAGGTGAGAGGTTAATAGACTTTCCTGTTGTAATAAAACCCCCACTGAGGCTTATTAAGCGGTTTATAGGGGCCCCGTGGGTATCCTGTTGTATAACAATACGACAATATTTGTCTGTGTGTTCATCAAACCAGTGTATTGACACCCCGGGTAAAATTTGTTGTTCTTTTGAGGTGTTTTCATTACCTAAATAGAAAAAGAAGACTTCTATGATGAGTGTGAAAGGGGGGGATATATCAAGATGTATGTTATATATATTATTGCGAAATGGTAATTTATTTGTTACTATAGTCCTTAACCTATTTTTCCCGGGACCAGCAGCCATCATGATTAATGACCTCTCCGGAATGAAATCCCCGACCCAACTACCGTTGTTCTTAATCTTAGAGATCACCCCATTTTCACCTATTGTGATATAAGGTGAGGCTGGTGTTAAGTTGACCAGCCATTTGGGTTCTTTAAAATCTGATAACAGCACCCGTTTGTACACGTTGTCTTTGAAGTGTAGGATGTATAATTCATCTTCCTCACCAGGCTGATCGAATCCCTCTGTATCTCCCAGGTCGTTAAGTGTAGTGTTGGGATGATGACTAGTCATTATTATACTATTATGATATAATTTCCAACTGGTTTTCTGATAATAATTCAGGGGTTAACTTTATACCCATGAAGTGTATGTTGTCAGGCAGGAAGATATTGATTAGTGATATCTTATTTTCCACGATCACGTTGACCCCCTGCAGACTGGTCTTGGAGTCGACACCCACCCGCACGTAAACGTTGCAAACTTGATACTGGTGTCGTTTCACCCACCCGAGTTTGATCCCCTTCACGATCTCGACATCATTCACCGATGGTTCCCCTAGGTAGACTTTGATGAATAGTGTTGAGTTTGCCGGTAGACTCTCTAGTATCTTAACCACGCCTTCGAATTCAGACACCAACTGCAATTTCACGTTTTGCATGGCCGGTTTACTCGATAGCATGTGGGCTGCTATAGTGTTGACTGGGCTGACGACTATACTACGTCTCTGAGTTGGGACGTAAGCCACGAGCAGGGTTCCATTGTTCACGACTTTGTTTAGGTGGTTGTCTTTGTTATCCGTGAACACGTAAGGGGAGACGAGTCTAATATTGAGAAACCATTTGGTATCGGGTAACAACACCCACTTGTCATCTTCGGTGAAGACGAGCATATATGGTTTGTTTTTGACGACGGTAGTGCTCTCAACATCGTCTAAGTCGAACAGTTTACCTCCGAATGATGGGTATATTCTCCAGTTGTCATCACCGGTGTTGATGAGGGCGTACTTAGTGTTGGCTGTTGCCCCTGTGGTATCTATCATATCACTTAGGGCTCCACCGGAGGAGACTTCAACGCGTTTGTAAATGTTGTTTTTCAGTTGCAAGGCGTACGTTTTACCATCTACTCCGGGAGCGTCGAAACCACGCGTGTCTCCGAGGTCGGAGATCCCGATATTGACGCATTTTTTCACTCCAGGCCCTTGTGCGCTGGTCATGTTACGTGAAGCGTTAAGCTGAGGTATCCTATATTTACAGGATTATGATTTATATCTAACACCGATATTGTCAGCTCAGGTATGTTGCCCTGGGTTAATCTCTTATACTGCCGTGGTGAAAACGACTCGGTTCTACCGTCGTTGAATTTTTCAGTTTTCACCGGCACTGCTCTCAATATAGTGGAAGGGTGACCTCCTTGAATGTTATACGTTGTGCTCACCTGACCGAGATGAATGTACAGCTCTCGGTACGGTACTAGGTCGGGTAACTTCGTGCCTGTGACGGTTGTTGTTGGTTTTATCTCGTCAGGAGACATACCGAGTATCCTCGCTAATGGTCGGCCGAGCCTCAAGGAGGTTCTTCCGTTGTTGATTAACACCACTGTACCGTTTGAGTCGTTCATCTTGAGTTCGGCTCCCAGGGGTTTGAAGACCTCGTCGTTTAGCGAGCACACGCTGTAGTAGCCGTCAGTTATTTGGCTGCGAGTTCCACTGACGAACAGTTTATTGTTGCTGATATTAATGTTAGTCCATTGCGGTAGGTAGGTGATATCGCAGAGTGCGACTTCGAGTTGACCTGACGTGTTATCGATCGCGTGCGTCAGCTGAACGGCCTCACCGCTCGTTATTCCTGGAAGTGTTATGTACATATTATAATATATGAATTATAAATTATAATATGGATTTAGCACACTTGAAAATCGTGGTGAATGCAGATGGTACGGGGTTTAAAACAACCTTTATTGATATCTTTGAAAAGTATGTCGTGTCCGTTAATAACGCGCAGGCGGTGGTAAACTGGAATCAAAACCCAATGCAGTTTTGGCAGAACCAACTCAACTTTGCTGTGTGGTGTGCGACGACAGGGTCGGGTGTGAAACCAGACTACGGTATAGACGAACTGAGTAAGGCGGTTATTTTGTTTCATATTTATTATCAAACGAGACGAATATTGAAGGAAATAAGTGCTCCTCTTCCCCAAGATAAAGCGTGGAGTATGACGAATAACCCCTATGATAGACGCGCTTATGAACGTATTTGTGGGGAGTTTGAGATTCCAACGAATAAAGACTTTCGCCTTCCTGGTGTGAACCATGGTCTCGGTATAGTTCTCGTGTACTTCTACAGGTCCGGAAAATATTATGCCGGTTCTAAAGATGGTTCATACAACCCAAACCGGCATACATTTACAGGCCCCACAACGAATGAAAAGATCCATGTCAGCTGTATAAAGCAAACCAGTCCTGATGCAGCCACAGCCTGGACTAAAATGATCTCAAAAACATCGAAAGGATTCACTCGTGCTGGTACAATACGCTTGAACGACTCGATTCGAACGTACGTGTGGGCGCTGTTGGGTGCGCAGTCGATGACGCGTTCTAACATCCTCGGTAAGGGAACTGCTTACGACGCTCAGACACAATTCGTTGCCAACGTTGAGGATGCTATCAATTCTCCAGTTGATCTCCCGAGAGCCATCGACCGTTACCAAAACGTGTTAGAATACGCCAGATCGAAAGTCAATTACGTGTTCGGCGTGGGGTTGTACATGGCTCCGAGTGATATGCAACTGAGAATAAAAAAAGTGGTGGGTTATAACAACAAAATAGTCATAGCCACGGCGGACCAAAAGTTGGGTATCAACCCCGATATTAACACCCCACATATCCCACACACCCAACCACGTGAAAAGGGTATAGTGGCGCCACCTCCGGAGCCTAAAGTTCAACCAACACCACAGGAGGTGGCCCCTCATATGCAGGTCTCCTATCAGCAGCATATTGATAATAAAACAGCCCTAGTGGTTGGTGGGGTAACTTTGGGACTTATTTGGTTAAAGATTTCTTAGCCGCTACGTACACCAGACCCGCCACGGCGACGATGGCTGCCCACAGGTTTTGACTGAGCCACATGGCAGTTTTAGACAGAGCGCTCAACAACCACGAGACGATACTACCCAGGATGCCGGGAAGGGCTTCGGCGGCTTTACCAGCCAGTTTAGCTAGGCCTTCCCCGAGTTTTTTAATCCAGTCTTTAACACCACCACCACCACTTGGAGTTCCCCCGCCGGCACTTGGGGGTGTGGGGGCACCCCCCACCAGTGACACCACCAGGGTTGATATGATGAAACCCAATGCAGTCAGAATGCTGGCGATGGTGATCCCTTGCTCCCGGAATAATATCCGAATCTTGTTGGCTAAAGTTGTATCCTCGTTCAGTATTCTATCGATTGTTTCCCGAATACGACTGATCTGGGATCGAAGCTGTTCACGATTCGAGGAAGCGGCTTCCAATCGTGTACGTCTCTCGTCTTCTAAATCACGTATTCGTTCATTGATACGACGCTTCATATCATCGTTTTCAGTTTCGTTTAGTTTGGTTTTTTCCCTAGCGATGTGCTCGTCGATTTCGTTCAGTTTCCCCATGTTGTTCACGAGTTCTCCACGCACGCGTTTCACGGCTTCGTCTAAGCCGCGCAGTTCCCTTACCGGAAAGTCAAATCCCGGTAACGGTTTGTCCCAGTAGGTGCTCAACAGTTTTTCTATGCTGTCCGAGGCTTCTGTAGCACGCTCTGGCGTCATTTCATCTATAGTGGTGAGGTGGGATCTGGTAGCTTGCAGATCTTCTTTAACGGTCTTAGGTATTGCACCACCGTAATCAGGCATGTTTAGATGTTCACGGATAAATTCAGCACCACCATTGCGGCTGGCTAGAGTTGACAAGGCCAGTGGTTTTTTATTGATCTTGTTAAAGAGGTCAACCCCTGGGGCAGACTTAAGACGTAGAACACCCTTTGTATCAACAAAAAAATTCTTATGGTATATACCCTGTGGTCCAACGTAGTTTTTATCTCTTCTTAAACTTTCGTAATAATCATTTACCGTTGTTTCCAAGAGTTCTTGGCTTAATGGTGAACTAGTAAATGAGGTCTCCTGCTCATCAGATGCCTGGGCACTAGCGCCCCGCATATCATCCATAGGTATGTCTTCATCCATTAGTATTTAAATATATTTTATTTATATATAACAATGTACGGTAGAAAATTAGATCCTTTCAGAAGATTGAGAGAGCCATTAGGTGCCAGAGCCGTGCGACAGTCGGTGACCATCACCAATAATCCCAGCAAGATAGACCAGAATCAAACTCTGTTGGTTAGATTTCCAAACCTTGGTGAGAATGACCTCATTGTACCAGGCACTGTTCGACTGGCGTTCAATATCACGTTGACCTCCGACAACGACAAACGCGAGCTAGTGCGGAACGTGGGTCGAGCTATCATCAAGAAAACGACCGTCAAGATCAGCGGTAACGAGGTACTGAGCATCGACGACAGCGACGTGTTTCACTGCTACAAGGATCTCTGGAAAAGCGAGAGAGAACGAGTCAATGATGTGTACCAGGGTATCAGCAAATCAACCCGGGCGCGCATAGGATACGTCTTCACGACAGACCAACAAGACAAGCTATCGGACGGTGAAAAGGCCATCGCTCTAGCATACGGGAATCGATTCTGCGTGCCGCTCGACTTCGAGTTGCTCACGGGACACGCGCCGTTTTACCAGGCCGCGCTGGGTGATAGGCTCGAATACGAGCTCACGTTTAACGATTATAGCAAAGTAGTGCGTACGCCGAACGGTGATGAGGCCAGTTATGCCATAGACAACATCTCTCTGGAGTTCGACATGGTCACTAGCCCGGAGCTGGCCAGGCAGGTTCGAAGCCAGTACTCTGGGAAGATGGCTATCCTGTACGATCGCGTACTGAGACATAGATCAGTCGTGCGAGATAAGAGCGACACTGTGTGGAATATCAACCTGAACGTGCCGGCGCGATCGATGAAAGGTATCCTGGTCGTCCCCGTGGAGGATTACGATCCATTCCGGAGGGACAGCGAGAAGTTTTTCAACCCCGAGATTGAAAAGGTGGAAGTTACCATCGAGGGCGTGCCCAACCAGCTGTTCAGTCATGGTATGAGACCACACCAGCAGTGGGATGAGATAAAAAAGCTACCAGTGGGGGACTACATAACAAAGGACCTGGACCTCGGCTCCGTGCAGATCGGTGAATACCTGACCACCAAGTATGCCCTATGGTTGGACATGCGATCCACGGATGATGATAAACTGCATGGCAGCGGGCGTCGTATAGATAACGGCAGCGAAGGGATAACCATCCAGATTACTAAGAAGGCTCAAACCGCTGGTAAGTTGAAATTATATCTGTACGTTATTATGGACGCGCAACTTAATATAGACAATGGGAGATTCGTGCAAGCCATCTACTAGTGGGGGAGACCCCCTGGGGTTGCCCACTGACCCACACTGCGCTATCATATGCGGGCAGACTGGCTGTGGTAAGACCGTTTTCGTGTTGGATATGTTGGAGGGTTACTACAAGGATGTGTTCGATAACATCGTTATCATGTGCCCTACTCTGAGCATGAATAAAACGTACGCGCGACCTTGGGTGATGACTGACCCGGACGTACACAAAATCGACCCTGGAACACGCCTGCAGGACTGGTTGAAAGCTCTTCACGAGAAATTTAAAGGGGAACCGACGCTGTTTATACTGGACGACTGCAGCGCTAATCGCGAGATAACAAAAAAGAGAGACATGCTATCGTACCTGGCCTTCTCCGGCCGGCATGCAAATCACAGCGTCTGGGTGCTAACGCAGAAGTTCAACTCGGTGTTGAAAGACCTCAGGGAGCAGACGCGATGGGTGGCCTTATTTCACTGCAAGGACAGGGATTCGTTTGAGGAGTGTTTGAGAGAGAACGATGTGATGAGTAAATTAGAACGGGAACGGGTGAAGAAACAGCTCGCTGAAACTAAACACGCTAAGCTCGTTCTAAAGACAGACCAACCAGTAGCATATATAGTTTGCTAAGCAAAGCTAAGCAAAGCTAAGCAATGCTAAGCAAATGCTAAGCATAGCTATGATATTTGAAGTATTTGTCGTGTGCAACTTAACCTTCATTTCTCTGTGTTTTGTCTGCATCGGGTATTATATAGTTAAAACTAAATCTTACTTGTTATATTATAAGATGGAGTGTGAGGAATTGCTCGAACAATTGTCGCCCGCAGGCCCCACTGATGACAAGCGAGAGAAACTGGTGGCGTTGGCTGTTGGCGGCAAAGCCAAACATTACTTTGGAGACTACACTCCAGATAAAATCCACAAAATGTCAGCCGAAGAAATCGATAAGCTGTACGCTAGATACGAGTCCCGACTCGGAGCAGAAATGACAAAGACAATAGGATCGGCTATGGCCCAGATATACACCGGTATTGTATCACACTTCCTTCCCATTCCACCAGAGCGCCGACTTTACCTATGGGAGGACCTCGAGAAAGACCCTTTTATCGAACACGCCGTGAGCTCTATCAGCTGCGGGCTGTACCACAAATATGGTATGTTGTTGGCTCCAGTGACGGCGGCGATTATCACGGCAAAACATTGCCAATTTGAGAGAAAGAATAATAATAATAGTATAGATGGATGCTGCACAGGAGGAGACCCCAGTGGATTCACAGGAACCAGTGACGGTGGAGACCCCAGTGGTGGTACCCCCCACACCCCCTACAGTAACCAGACAGAAGAATCCTAAGAGAGTAGCTGCCGGTAAAAAACGGTGGCATAACCAACATAAAGTGACCAACCCAACCCGACTGTTATTGGTTGTAGGCGTAACTGCTGCCTTGGCTATCTCGTGGTTATACGTGGGGGTACCCTCCCACAGTGAGCCACCACCCCCCACCCACAACAGTGGGGGTATGGGGGTATCCCCCATGGTAGACCCGCATATCATGTTATAATTTTAATATTTTATATCATATACATAATGTCTGAGGGGAAAACGTTCGTCAACGACGCATACCACGCCACAGTGGTAGCCAGTCTAGCCGTAGGGTACGCTCGGTTGACTAAAATGGTGCTTAAACAACCAACTATCAAGCTAGATTTCAACCTGCAGGATATGGGTATGCTCATAATGAACCTTGGTATGGCGATGGCCACAAAAGACATCCTAGTAAAACAAGGAATAATACCTGATAATATAATGAAATAAATATAGGGATGGCCACGATAGCTATGATGGTCGGTGGGGCGTTAGTGAATGCCCTGGCATTTTCCGGGAGTAATTACCTCTTCTCAAAACTACGAGATGATCACGCGGCTGAAATACAGGAAGAAAGGAAGCGGCACGATCTCGCTACTGAGAAATTACAAAGAGCACAGGCCGAGTACGCTAAAAAACGCCTCCAGAGGATCGATTTTATTAACGAACAACTCACGCGTGAAAACCATGCCGTTCAAACATTCAACGATGTCGATGAAGCAATGAAAGAATACTATCTACTAACTGGTAAACAATTGGAACCGCTCAATAAACCCACACTCGCTCAGTACTACACACCATCCAAGGGACAAATGAATCGTGAACTGGGCTTCATAGTGTTGGGTATAGCAGCTACTGCGTTGGTTGCAAAGCAATTAAACTAAAATACCTATATAAGTAAACATGAGACCCGCTCCATACCGATGCGAATATATACTTATGGGGAAGACCGAGGCCTGTGGTAGGAAATGCAGGAATCAGGGGTTCTGTTGTTTCCATATGGGAAGTCCTAACTACACGTGTTCTGTGTGTGGTATCGGGGTTAAAGGACACTACTGTCTATGTAAAGCTCACGGAGCGAACGTAGTCAGACATCAACTCATATACGAGAATAAAAAAGGCTACATAAAAGAACGTAGGCGACTGCTCAAGATAGCCACTTAAGAGTTACCTCCCCTTACTGTGAACCAATTAGACATTGGTTCTCTTAGGTGTAAACACGATGTCTACTGTGCGCGAGCTCAAGAGGGTCGCAAAACAGAGAGGTGTTATCGGGTATTCTAGAATGCGGAAGCCAGCATTGTTGAGATTACTAGGTTTAGAAGCCCCTCCTACGGTAAAACAATTAAAAGCTCAAGCGAAACAGCTTGGACACACGGGTTATTCAAACCTGGGGAGAGCCGGGTTAACCGCATTGTTATCACATGCCCCCGTAGCACGTCCCACTGTAAAACAACTGAAAGCCGAGGCACACGATTTGGGTTTAGGCGGGTATTCCCGTATGAGAAAACCACAGCTTTTAGAATTATTACGGCAGAATAGAGCTATTGACCTACAGTTCGTGCCCACTGAGCGCGCTGTAGGTAACTATTTGAGAGGTTGGCGCATGGACGTTGATAGAAATATAGACATTACAGATATCAAGCCTCTGATAGCTGATAAGGTCAACCAGGAACTAAATAACCTAGGAAGTATCAAGTTTCAGATCACAGTGAAAATGTCGCTCGATAAGGAGGGCTCCACAGGGGTCACTGAGTATTTTCAACCTTACTTCCGAGGCCAACAAGAGGTCGTCACACATACAGAGACCATTGACGCATCAATCGATAATAGTTTTCAGCAGATACGAGAACACCTAGAACGCTACACGCACATGGGGTCCGGGTGGGCTGTGGATAAAATCGATAACGTCTATCTAGATATAGCTAACTACGTGCCGTTCAGAGGTGGGTCATACCTAGCCTTGCCTCCCTACTATAAGAACAAACAAGCCATAGTAAACGTTAAGAATAGAGGAAACGATTGCCTGAGGTTAGCTATCAGGTCAGCCTTATTTCCAGCTGCCACTAATCCGAACAGGCCTTCTAATTATCCACAAGACGATGGGCTTAATTGGGATGGTATAGATGAACCCACCCCCATATCCCAGATCACTAAAGTAGAAAAACAGAATAATCTGGCTATAAATGTCTTTGGACACGAAGGTAACACAACAATAGTACACAGGGTCAGCCCGGTGAAGGATCACCAAGTTATTAATTTATTCATGATCAAGCGAGGTGAAACGTATCACTACACGTGGATAAAAAATCTCAGCCGGTTGTTGCACGACCAGTCGAAACACGTTGGGGAAAAACACTTTTGTGTACGATGCCTACACGGTTTCAGTCGGGCCGATTTATTAGAATCCCACCGGGAGGATTGCCAAGGTGTGGGGCAGACGGCCATACGAGTCGACATGCCTAAGGAAGGCGAAAATATCCTAAAATTCGACAATCACAAGAATCAAATGTCTGTGCCTTATATCATATACGCCGACTTCGAAGCCTTAGTTGTGGGTGGGGATTCCCCCACACCCCCTAGTGGGGGTAGCTTCACCCACAAGACACAAGAGCATATAGCCTGCGGTTTTGGATACATCGTCGTCCGTTGTGACGGGGAAACGAAAGCTCCGGTAGTGTATAGGGGTCCTGACGCGGCTGAAAGGTTTCTAAAGTGTTTGCAGGAGGAAGAAAAAATTATTAGGAATGCATTGTATAAAATCGCTCCCATGCGTATGACCCGAGCCGACAGGCTAGCTCACGCTAGTAGCACTAAGTGTCACGTGTGTGACTCACCGCTTAACGGTGATTCGGTGAGAGATCACTGTCACATAACTGGTAAGTATAGAGGCGCCGCTCACAACGCGTGCAACCTCAAGCTTAAAATCAACCCTAAGACAATAAACATCCCCGTTGTCTTTCACAACTTGAGAGGGTACGACTCACACTTGATCATGCAGGCCATCGCGAAAATCGATGGTAATATATCGTGCATCCCCAACAACATGGAGAGATACATCTCCTTCAGCTTAAACGGACTTAGGTTCATTGACTCGTTTCAGTTCCTCCTGTCGTCACTCGACAGTCTGGTCAAGGCCAACAATACCTTCCCTATCACCGATCGATACACAGACGCCGAGACTAGACCCCTGCTTATGAGGAAGGGTGTGTACCCATATGAGTACATGGATAGTTGGGTCAAGTTCACCGAGACCAGACTACCTCCTATCGACTGCTTTTATAGCAAGCTGAATGAGGCGTCCGTCTCACGAGATGATTACTCGCACGCGACTAACGTATGGAATAAACTGGGTTGTAAGAACCTGGGTGATTATCACGACCTGTACTTGAGGACAGATGTACTGCTGTTAGCCGACGTGTTTGAAACGTTCAGGCGGACCTGTTTAAAGCAGTATAAACTCGACCCCGCATGGTATTACACCAGCCCAGGTCTGTCGTGGGACGCCTTGCTTAGAAAGACCGGAGTTAATTTGGAATTGCTCACAGATTACGACATGCACCTATTCATTGAGAAAGGCTTGCGAGGTGGGATTTCCATGGCATCCAAACGATACGCTAAAGCAAATAATCAATACGTGAAAGGTTACGATCCTAACAAACCAACCAATCACATTCTATACCTCGACGCAAACAACCTGTACGGCTGGGCCATGAGCCAGTATCTACCTACAGGGGGATTCGAATGGGTACCCCACGTTGATGTTATGGAGGTTGCACCAGATTCGAACAAAGGTTATATCCTCGAGGTTGACTTAGAGTATCCCAAGGCATTACACGCATCGCACAACAGCTATCCCCTTGCACCCGAACGTATGAGGGTTAACCCAGACTGGATGTCTGAGTACCAACATAACTTGTCAGGTGGTCGTGTGACAGACGTTGAAAAACTCGTGCCTAACTTAATGAATAAGACCAAGTACATCATTCACTATCGCAACCTACAGCTGTACCTGTCGTTGGGTATGAGGCTGGCCAAAATACACAGGGTGCTCATGTTTGACCAGAGCCCATGGATGGAGCCCTACATCAGAATGAACACAGACCTACGAAAAAAAGCCACCAGTGATTTCGAGAAAAATCTCTACAAGCTCATGAACAACTCGGTGTTTGGTAAGACTATGGAGAACCTGAGGAAACGCGTGACCGTGAAGCTGGTTAGATCTAGTGAGGAAGACAAGCTCAGGAAATTGATAGCCAGTCCGGCATTCAACCGTAGCAAGATATTCACAGACGACCTGGCTGCCCTACACATGAAGAAAAGCCACATAAAATTCAACCGACCTGTTTACGTGGGGATGAGCATCCTCGATTTATCCAAACACCTGATGTACGACTTTTACTACAACGAGCTCAAGAAACAGTACGGCGACAGGTGCGAAGTGCTGTACACTGACACGGATTCCCTGCTGATGGAGATTCGAACCGAGGACGTGTACGAGGACATGAAAAAACACATCGATTTATACGACACCAGCGACTACCCTAAGACCCATACCCTACACAGTACGGTAAATAAAAAGGTCCTAGGTAAAATGAAGGACGAGTGTGCTGGCACGCCCATAGCCGAGTACATAGGTTTGAGGCCTAAGATGTACTCCATACTGAAAGCCGACAATAGCGAGATCCGGAAGGCTAAGGGGGTTAAGAAGTATGTGGTGAAACAACACATCAAACACGCCAGATTCAAGGAAGCCCTGTTCAAGACCCGTACCTTTAGACATAAAATGAACACACTTAGAAGTGATGGGCACAAGATATACGGACTGACTATAAACAAGACGTCCCTATCGCCTATGGACACGAAACGTTGGATAGCTATTGATGGGATAAACACATACGCGTATGGACATGAAAAAATTTGAGTCTATTTACTACAGCCCGCGTGGGTACTGGAAAGGAGCTAGCGCAGTAGATAAGCTAGCTAAAGTAGCGCGAGTACCCCCGGAGGAAGCCAAAGCGTGGCTTGAAAAACAAGCCCTGTGGCAGATCTATTTGCCTGCACCACGCTACGTACCTAGAAGGAGGTTCGGTATTAACATACCTAATAGCATTCACCAGGCAGACCTACTGTTCCTACCCCACGATAAGAGGTACAAGTATGCCTTAACCGTAGTGGACGTAGCCAGTCGTTACAAGGAAGCCGAACCCTTGACCACGAAAGATTCGGCCCAGGTAGCCAGAGGATTTGAACGTATATACAAACGCAGCCCGCTGACGTGGCCAACAGAGCTGCAAGTTGACCCCGGACGGGAGTTCATGGGTGCCGTGTCACAACTGCTAGCCAAACACGATACAAAGGTCAGGCGTGGCACGGCCGGAGCCCATCGCAGCCAAGCCATAGTTGAGAGATTTAATAGGACTTTGGCTGAGCGCTTGTTCGGCTATCAGTATGCTAGGGAGATGACCACCCCTGGAAAACGATCGACCGAATGGGTCACGAGGTTACCCGAGGTGGTGTCGGCAATCAACCATGAAGTCACCCGTCTCACCGGTAAGAAACCGGCAGACGCTATCAAACTAAAATCAATAGTTGCAGAGTCGGCCGCTCCATTGCGTGGGAAGGAGAAACAGATACCGGATAGGGCCCTAGTGAGGTATCTGTACCAGCCTGGGGAACACGAGGGTGATAGCCGTAAGCGAGCCACCGATCCTATATGGTCGGTCAAAACTTACAACATAGATAAAGTGGATATGAAAGCCGACGAACCTAACTTATACTATTTGAGGGATGGGCCGGGTAGGGGGTTTGTAAGAGAAGAATTATTGATCGTACCGTACGGCACAGTGTTACCGCCTGCCAAGTCACGGTAAACGTGATAGCGTGGCTTTGTAGTAGGGGCAATAATAGCAAGAGCTAAGGGTCCCACCAAAGCCTCATTTAGTAAATGAGGCTTTTTAGAGGGGTTTTTGAAAAGTGTTTTCGGACTATCATTCCCTATACTACTAAGGATGTTTTCGATTTTGCCAAACGTTTCAATGCCTTGTCAAATACCTATCAGTCTTTACATTTGGGTTCCCTTGCTGTGCATGGAACCGATCCAAGATTAATATCGTTAGTTAAATATCATGGGCACTGTGTTAACACGCTGTGTCTACCTTTCTACACGTCGACATTCCCTGGAGTAGCTAATATGTGAGTAAAGACCCCCACCAGGTGACACACTAAAGGCTGACAGGTGATCAGAGGTGGCCATTTCAACGATGAAAGGCAACTATGCGTGGCTCCGATTGCCGTGACACTGATGGCCAAGTGTCCAAAGTATCCTTTATGAGGCCAGTTACTCCAGGAGTAAACTGAATAAAATAGTCCAGGAGTAAATCCTCTTTTACTTTACCTCCAAAGCAGGTATGAAATCACTCCAGGAGTATTAATACTTGTATTAAATTGCGAGTTCGGGGAATTGGCTCGCTTGGCAAGGGTTACGGCTATACCAACCCACACACAACACAACACAACACAACACAACACAACACAACACAACACAACATCTGAGTAAAACAAACGAAGAGTTTAGTGCACAGCAGTCACGGGATAATTTACAACATAATCATTCGATAATAGTATGTGTACAATTATTTTAGTGATCAATCAGCTTTCACAGAACATAAACATCATACGCAGATTCGTTATATATACTACAGCGTGTTAACATTGTACACAGCTACAAAACAGCAAGTATTCACAACGTGATACAATAGATAAAATTTACAAGACAGCCATCCCTTGAATTGTGACTGTCATCCGTGTGATATACCTATACCAGGTATCGCAGATAATCGCGTTTACAGATAAAACTTACGATAATGTTGTTATTATAAAACTGGGATTATGTCATTTAGGTGGACCATGGCATCGATGGCCAGTCGTGAGTATGCCACGGGAGCATACGTGGCACGCACGTGATTTGACCAGCGTGAAGTACAGACAGCCGTAGAGACAGATACATACATTGTACCTTGGTTCCGTTAACTTAAGAGATACTGGCCACGGATTAAGTCTTACTAAGTTATCATTGCGACCATTGAGAGGTTTAACATTGAGGAACATGGCCAGTTGGCCTGTAAATTTCCACCGTCATGACATACTGTTATGAAACAATGTTGAAATTTTGTCCATTTTGTTCGTGTTAATACTTGCTTGAATAAATTCGTTTAAAATGTGACTTTACATGGTGAATTTACTTACAATAAGTAGATTTTGCTCCTATAAGTAAATGTGTGTATGTACAGTGTTCCCAGAAATTATTGAGAAAATCTTTGTTTTTTTTCTAATGATGCTAAGATTGGAAAAAGGGCTTTCACTATGCACTAAGCATACTAAATAAGGGAGACAACTCTTGAAGGCTTAGAAGGCAGCTCATTACGTCAAGAGTTATCTCTCTTGTCTGAGCAGACGGCTTCCTGTGTTGACATGGCAGAATTTACAGCAAGAGAGAAAAGAAAGCTCTTTCTAGATGATTTTGAAAGGGGTGAGGCTGATGCTAAAGTGTTACCTTGTAGACATGGTATTCCTCTGTCTAAAGTATACAGAACTTTGAAGAATATTCAAACAGGAACCGGGATAGAGCACAAAGCAGGGGCAGGTCGGCCTAGGAAATTCAGTGTTGTGGATCACCGAGGACTTGGGCAGATTGTGAGTAGGGGCAAATTGAAAAGTGTTGAGAACATCAGAAATGAAATGATTAGCAGAGGAAGTCCTCAGGTATGCAATGAAACAGTTAGGCAGGAATTACAGAGACTTAATTGGGTGAAAAAACGTGGAATTCCCTCGCCGTTGATGAAAGATGCACAAAAGGAAAAACGTTTAAACTGGTGTCGGACTCATGAAAATCAAGATTGGGATAATGTTTTCTTTTCGGATGAAAGTCCTGTTTGACTTTTCCCTAACTGTGTGAAAATTTGGACCAAAGATACTGTCAAACCTATCTACCAGCGACCAAAACATAGCCCGAAGTTTCACATGTGGGGTGGCATATCGGCTCGCGGAGTGACGCCATTGTGTGTTTTCACGGGAAACTTGACAAAAGAAAGATACGTTGACATTCTAAATGGTCACCTTCTTCCGACAGCACAAACATTGTATGAAGATGATTGGATTTTCCAGCATGATAATGACCCAAAACACACTGCGCGCTACACAAAACAGTGGTTGTCGGGCGAAAATGTTCAAGTTTTAGACTGGTCCAGTTACAGCCCAGACCTAAACCCAACTGAGAATGTGTGGGGAGTCATGAAGGACAGAATAAACCAAAAGGGACTGAGAAATATTGAAGATATGAAGGCCGAGCCGAGGTGGTCCAATATTGGGATACCCTGTCACACGATTACCTACAAACTTTGATGGGTAGTGTGCCTAGGCGTATTCAGGCATGCATTGCTGAGCGAGGAGGTCTAACAAAGTACTAAAACAAGACTGAGACTGTAAAAGGATGATGTTTTAACATGTTTATGTAAGTAAAACGCCGGAAGTTAATAAACGTAATGAGTTACATGACACAACATGATTCTCAATAATTTCTGGGAATACTATAAAAGCGTTTGAATCGCTGCAGTAGGTCTAGGTTTCTCAGAACCATACACGTCCTCATTAAAGTGGCAAACATGTGACTCCAGAGTGAGTGAGTTTTAGTTTTACGCCACACTCAGCAATATTACAGCTATATGGCGGCGGTCTGTAAATAATCGAGTCTGGACCAGACAATCCAGTGATCAACAACATGAGCATCGATCTGCGTACTTGGGAACCGATGACATGTGTCAACCAAGTCAGCTAGCCTGACCACCCGATCCCGTTAGTCGCCTCTTACGTGTGACTCCAGAGCATCATTTCGTTCCTCGTCCGCTGTTTCCTTCACCGTTCAACTATAACGTATGCAATATAGATGTCGAGTCGACAGGTGCTGTTATATATACTTAGGTATCGTCGACTTCTGGTATCAGTTCTGAAATATCAGTCGCTAAACAACGTTTACGTCGATTGGATGAGGAAGAGTGGTTTCCAGAGCTTTGGAATGACGTAGGCAAGGCTAACGGTAACAAGTTAACACTTACAGGCTGTTTTAAAAATGTAGACTAGACCTGTATGTAGGATATATTATGTCCAGGCATTGGTGAAGTAATCTTAGTAAATCACGCTGTGGTATCTCACCTCTTAACATTGAAATTGGACGTTATAGCAAACGGTCCACCGCCATAAATCAAAGATTATGTCCCTTTTCTGATTCTGTAGAGTCTGAAGTTCATTTCCTTTTAAATTGTACCTTTCACCATGATCTGAAAGGCATCTTGATGAATAGGTTTAGTTTTAGCCCAGATGATAGCGGTTATTTGAAATTTATTGTGGTAATGTATACTGCTGAAAACAAGATTCATAAACTTTCAGCCGATACTTCTAACGATATGTTCCGCAGGAGGCAGTTACATTCCTAATATTATTTTACCATTGTACTTTTTATGAATGCTATGAACACTATCATGCAGACTGTACATTTTTCATGTTTAGCAGTGTCTCGTAAGCCAATGTTATGGTTGTGTGATATGTTTTACCAAAGCAATTGAAATACTGTTTTACCTGTAACATGTCATGTGACACTTAAATCAAATATATCTGTCTTTCTGTCTGTCTATATAACGTGTGACAGTGCTTATAATTGTTCCAGTTAAAGCCCAAAGGAAACAACTTTAATCACTAACCATCAGTAACTGTGTCTTTTCAATAATACTGGCACATTGATTCCGACGTTAAACAGACTTACAGTTTCATATATGCCATGACACACACGATGTAACACACTGGGTTTAGAGGCTTTGAACCGCATTGAGGTTGGCATGGAGGATAGTTTAGAGGCCACTAAACATTTCACCTGGCTGATTATGATCCGTGAACGGAGGCTACTGTACACGGCTGTCACACCATCACATCCGGCATCAACATACGTCGTATTACTACTGTGAACAACAGTGAAGCAAACCTGCATCACTCTAAGAGAAATCTACCCCACGGAGAGAGCTAAGCCTTCTTGACTAACATACTAAATACATTATTTTAATTAACACAACGGAACACCAATGGAAATTAGAAATAGATTTCAGTGAGACCTGTCGTGTAAACCTTAGCATGTGAGGAAAACTCCAACTTGCTTCATTTAGGACCATGAAGAGCGGTTTGTCCGGAAAGGGGCCAAACGTGGTTTACGGATTTTCAGCATGAGTGACACAATATGCATCATTTAGGTGTGGCTATTTATATGTCTGCTATGGATAGTTGTTGTGTAAAGACAGTCGACTAAGCGGGCATCAGCCGTAGTGTTCACGGAATGCTGCTAGAATGCTTGCATGTACACACGTCTTAACCGGTACTTCCACAACATGATGGACTGTGTTTTTCCTGATCTGGGTTGAACCAAACCGTGCTCACGAGTCTATGGTGGCGAAAATGTGATAAAACCATAAAGATGTTTAAATGCCTCAGAGACTGGAACTGTAATCAAGATGAAGAGGCGACAGGCTGCTATCGAATTCTTAAAGAAGCCTTGCTTCAGCGTCAGCACCGGAGATCTGGAGGTGGTTAGGACGACACTGTATCGAAGAACGTTTGTGTGTTCACTTCGTGATGATCACGGAAAGTCAGTCAAAACATCATAGGAACATGAAGTTAGAAACGGTGTCGGGATTCGGGGTTCGAATCCCGAATCTGAAAAAAATATTCAGATTCGGGATTCGAATCCCGAATCCGTTTCTAACTTCATGTTCCTAAACATCATGAGCAACATTCAGTCATAACATTATAAGAAGTGCATTTTCGGAAATCTGGAATCGCGGAATTTTCAAATAAATCTGAACTTGAGACAAAATCCGAAGAAATTATCTCAAAATGCTTGACATTTTAAATGAGACATATACTTTTTATCAAAATCTCTACTGTGAAAAGGAAATTTCTCAAGTAGATTTCGAAGAGATATTTCCGAATAGCCTCAAGACAATTAATGATGAATTGGCAGAAGCTACAGAATTCGAACTACGGTGAAGTTCTTAACACTGTGAAGTGAACGGAAAGTGAAAAACGCCCGGGTCCTTATGGTTTCACTCTGGAATTCTTGAAATTCTTTTGGTGGGATTTAAGTGAGTATTTTATAAAATCGCTAAATTATGCTCCAGAAACGGAGCTTTATCAGATACACAAGTTCACGGTATTATCACATGTATTCCATAAGGAGACAAACCAAAAATGTTTCTTAAAACTGGAGACCTATTTCCTTACGTAGCATCGAGTACACACCTGCCCCTGTGCTCTAGGAGAGAGACGGGAACTCACTTTAACCACATTTATCAGCGAGGAACAAAAGGGCTTGCTGGCAGATTCATGGGAGAGGTTACAAGACAAGTGTATGGCGCTATGGATTATGGGATTACTTATCAGATTCCAAGCTTTTAATGCTTTTGATTTCGTAAAGGCTTTCGGTTCTTTACACTGGCGACTCATTCAAAACGTTTTCCCTTTTTTTCTCATTTTTTTCATTTCGGCCCTTCCATTCGAAAAAAGGAGAAAACTGTTCTATCAAAATTCTGAATGTTGTGTATAAATAAATGGCTTTGCTATTTCATTCTCCAAACTAAGTAGACGCTGTCGCCAAGGAGAACCAATTTCTCCATATATGTTCATAGTATGTAGTGAAATATTAACCAGATTACTTAAAAGCTATAAATTTATCAGAGGATTAAAGATTGGTTTTATTGAACAATCATTGGCACCCTTCGCTTGTAATACTTCTTTAACGTTAGATGGTACTAAACGGTATTTGCAAGCACTCATGAACACACTCACCTTTCTGCAGGTTCTTTCCGGTTAAGAATGAACACCGAAACGACAAAGTTGATTGGATTGGTTCCAAGAAACATAGCCGAATGAAGAACTGTAGCAAAGACTTGACTAAAACACTGGAGATACACGGTATCAAATTTGACATCGACTTTACAAATATGACAGACGCAAAATACAACGAAAAATGCAAAGAAATTAAAACTTGAGTGAAAATGTGGAAATGTAGAACGTTACATGCGTGTAACACCGAGCTAAATCCCATGTTGCTACCAAAGTTTAATCTCTATTGCTCCTACAACACCCGACTCTGTAATACAGAATTTTCAAGCAAATTGCTTTCGACTTATTTGGAACGAAAAAAACTGAAAAAGGATAGGGTAATGTGTAATATTCCGCACGGGGATTTGAAAATTCCACTTGTAATGGATGTTATTGCTTCTCAAAAGATTCCATGTTTTAGGGTGATTGACCTTCTCGAACACAATACACGACACTTTTCGAATCAAATACTATTCCTAGTAATATTTTAGAAATGGATGCTTTCTATATGAGAGATAATATCATTAACAACCTAAGAAACCCCTTCTGGCGAGATGTCTTTCACTATTCCTAATGTGAAGGAATGCGTACTCACAGTATATATGGAATAATGATAATGCTAAGATTGATGATAAATGTTTAGTTATTAAACAGTGGGATGAAACCGGAGTAAAATATATCAACGATTTGATAGATCAGGATGGTCAAAATCTTTCACACCTCGATTTCAAAACTAAGTACAATATTTCCTGTCACTATTTAACATTGTACGGTGTGAAAATGTCTTCAATCAATATTTAGATGAGCTTGTTTCCTATGATATTACCCCATTAACAGCACCGGTGTTACCGTTTGCTCCTGAATAGCCAAACCGGCTCCAAATACTACTGTGTTGTTTTCCATCGGATTCTAGAAGAGTTCAGCCAAACAACAATGGGGCAGAAATATAGTTGAACAGTATACAGATACGAAATTGAGGAATATTAAGGAAATTCCATTTCGATCAACTGATAATGTTCAATTATGGCTGTTGCAATACAGAATTATTAACCGATTCCTTCCAGTTGGAACATATTTGTTTAAGATTGGATACTGAAACTCCCCAGTTTGTACACCTTGTGATAAGTTCATGTTTCATGGTATTATTAAATATCGAAGTCTTGATTGAACTCCAAAAGTGGATAAACAGCAGAGCGGAAATCAGTATATAGTTTCCTCAAGAGTGAGTGAGTGAGTGAGTTTAGTTTTACGCCGCACTCAGCAATATTACAGCTATATGGCGGCGGTCTGTAAATAATCGAGTCTGGACCTGACAATCCAGTGATCAACAACATGAGCATCGATCTGCGCAATTGGGAACCGATGACATGTGTCAACCAAGTCAGTGAGTCTGACCACCCGATCCCGTTAGTCGCCTCTTACGACAAGCTGAGTCGCCTTTTATGGCAAGCATGGGTTCCTGAAGGCCTATTCTACCCCGGGACCTTCACGGGTCAGTTTCCTCAAGAAACTATTCTGTTTGGCTCTCCTTCTGAACGAAGTGACCCTTTAAACGTACTCTGTCTCGTAATAAAAAACATTTTTCAAAGTTTGTCTGAAAGGAGGAAAGTTTTCCTTTGCTTCGATTCCGATGGAGTTAACAAATTACTGTAACATAACAACAGAAATAGTTCAGTCTTACTGTGATTACATCAAATTTGAAAATTGTGGGTGCTGCGGTTATTAAATTGCCACTACAAAAGGTATAAGAAATCCCTTTGATTTGACAGCAAATTATAACACAGTCAAATCTAAAATATTCAGTAATATATTGAGCAAACAATGAGCAAGTTACAATGAATCCCAATGCAGATTTCTAGTACAACGCAACTGCGTTACAAATATAAGGTAATGGGTCACAAATATCAAATATTAACGGACCAGAATCTTGGCATTTACATTGAGATCAGATATACTAACTGCAGGTAGTTTACAAAGTAAGTGGTCAGGCACGATTTGTTAATCTTCTAGGTCACATGATTTAGCAAGCAGACGATGTGGTTGTACAGAGTCACACTCCAGTATAATTCCGAGTGTAAATCCGTGTCTGACGGTCAACACAACAAACAGACTTTATACATACTGACACAGTGTCGGGAACATTCGAGAAAAGCGTGTCTGTATCGCCATTGAACTTTCTCGATAGTCTGAAGTCAACAAGATTAACTACGAGTCAAGAGCGGCAACTCTGGAGGGCTGTCAAAAAAGGTGTGCCGCTAAAATACTATTGCCATTGATCATCTATGATGTGAAAAGTAACCCAAAATAACAATCACCCAATCAGTGATTATCCAAATTAGAAAAAAAACACACCCTCGTAATATGATCCAGTTCCATATTATGACATATATTTGGGCCGGTCAGTGTGCTTAGTCATCTGGCCCAAGTTGTCGCCTGTTAGAGCTGGGCAATGTGCTTAGTCATCTGGTCCCGTGTGTCGTCAAATAGAGCCGGTCAATGTCCTTAGTCATCTGGCCCAGTTTGTCACCTATTATTGCGATCAATGTGCGACGTCATTTGACCCAGTTAGTCGCCTGTTATTGCGGTCAGTGTGCCTAGTCACCTGGGCCAGTTGGTGGCCTGTTTGAATCTGTCAGTGTGTCATCTGTTGTCGGTTAAGGTTGGTCAATGTGCCTAGTCTTCTGGATCAGTTTGTCGTCTGTTAGGGCGATGACTGTGGGCGATCATCTGGCCCAGATTGTCTCATAGACTAAAAGCACAATAAGTTGAGTAGATACATTTGAGTAAGCCTTGACTGTCACGTTAGCGTAAATTAAATAGATTTCTGAAACATATGGCTATATTTTAAATCGTTCTTACATGTTTGATACTCAGAAGACATATACATATTCAGATGAGAGGGAATATATGTTTACAAGTATATGAATATTTCTCACACACAAACAATACATCAAATTCATCTTCTAATGTCCCGATATTACACAATTTACAAAAGAAATTACTCCAACCATTATCTTTAGGTTTACGATAATTGCTAACTCTGAGGCTGTGATTTTTTTTTCAAATTCGAAATTACATGATGCTCTGGTTAACGATATATCATTCAAATAGAGAATGTATATTTCAGGCTTTATAAGAGGATTACCATAATAGCTTAAAAAGTGAATTATTAATACTTGCATGCAACATTTGGAAAGATATCTTTAAGACATCGAGAGAGGATATTTAAAAATAACGAAACAGTGCCAACATTTTTAAACCACTAGTGATAGGTATGTCCATTGTTCTTGGACGTGTTTCACTGGCGTAAATAATTAACTGACCTAGGGCAATCATTTCTATTTAAAAACAATAAACTTGTACCTATTGTGATAATCTTCATCATGCCTGATTACCGTGCGTAGGTTATGTTGTGCTTAGTTTATACTGTCGTGTGTGTGCTGTTTTTATTGTCATGTTTCTATATTTTGTAACGTGCGTTTCATCAAACGGTTTGGTGGGGTTGGGAGATTTGTATCAGTTAAACCTATTTTGGGTGGTCTTTGGCTGCATAATATGTTTAAACCACCGGGAGAGTTATGGTTTTAGCCTCAAAAGAGTTTATTTAAGTACCTTTGTAGTGAGGGTGATTAAACGGCTTGTTTTATGTCTTTGGTCCAGGAAAGGTTATTGGAGAAATATACGCCAAGGCATTATAAACACACATCGTGTCCTCGGTTAACGTCTGTTCTACATATCTTATATTTGGGAGAGGACTTTTCTAAGTTGAAAAAAAATTGCGTCCAGTCCTTTTCTTGAATGAATGAAATATGTTTCAATCAATTAACTACAATCAAACCTGTCATTGACAAAAATGTTTACGTATTCGACTTACACAATCAAACTTCTCAGTCTACTCCCAACACAGTGGACTGTTCCATAATACCTGTAGGTGTTACCCTTCTAGTTGAGTGTCCGTCAACTGACTGTCGGTCAGATGGGCATCTGTCAGTTGGGAGGTAACCATGGTCAACTCTTTGTTTCTGTGTCCTTCATCAGTTAATTTCAGGGCATAAGCACTTAACTGAAGAAGCTTTCAGCAAGATATGGCCGTTACAGGCGAAATCTCTGAGCTTATCTGAGGACTGTGTGACTGATGGTCACCTACCCCGTCCAGTCCAACCCAGTCCCACCCAGGTCAATCCATTGTCAACCCCTAAGTGTGTAAACAAGCCAGTATGAGGAGCAAACTGCTGTGGAGTAAACCGCCATGCACACATTAACATTGGGAGACTAAATGTGGCCTGCGATAAATCCATGCTCAGACCACTGAAGGTGTCAACATGCAGCAAAGAACCGCTGTGAAATAATCCCACCATGATGACGACACTTTCACGTCTACACACTGCATGTGACCGGTAATGAAACTAAATCATGGGGAACTAATACCTACTTTTCTGACATATATCCAGCTAGTTGCATGGCATGTGAGATGCAGGTGGCTGAGCCATTAAGATTGACCAATGGACTATATAAAGGGAGGTGACCAGAGAGAAAGGAGGGAACAGAACATCGGTGGAGTCAGCAACAACACCAGCTGATCTCAACGTCAGGAGTGCTTCCAAACCGCCCCGACATCCAAGCCGCTGTTGATGTGACACACAAATAAGAAATACCCCATACCTCTTTGTCGTCCCTCACTTTGTTACAGCCATCGCACACTTTTTTAGATACTCCTGTTCTGTATCAGTGTGACTAGAGGACCATTTCCAATATAACATCGATTTCTCCCCTGTTATTATATTGAAGTAATGTACTTCTGGTGCAAGGGGACTTTGGGGAAACCTATTTACCATACTCGTGCTTGTAATCTGAGATTTGGTATTCTCTTCCCTTCACAAAAGTGCATTAAATGGCAACTGAGAGAGTGATCTTCCGGTGAGGGACACCACAAATGGACTTCACACACTGTATCTATGTTGGGGATGGAAACTGGGTGTTCGGCGTGGTGACCACGCTTGGACCACTAGGTCAACCAACCGCCCGACAACAACTGAGGGAACTTAGATGAAGCAATTACACGTGGCCTTCAACACTACTGAACGTACATAGATATATATGAGGGTGCGTGCGTGTAATAGTCCTCAGAGATTGCGCTTGTTACGGCTTTAAGAGTATATATCTCCCTATGTTTAGTTAACCCTCTAGTGCCCCAAGTATCATACATGATACAATTTACTTTCTAGTATCTGATATTCCTCATGGAGTAACTGGTGTTATGTCCCTTATACGGCCTTGATCCGTGAAATTTTGCTAGTCATTCAGTAGTTTCGGACAAATATTAGTTCTGCACGTTTATTGCAGAAATGTCATCTGAGACGGCGATTTCCACGTAAAACACATGGTCGTGTGCATTCACACATTCACTGGATATTACACACTGGTACAGGTGAAACTAAGTTTTATTTTTGATATTTTCCGTGCTCTCATGGATACCCATGCATCTTTATAGTTTGCAGTTTACACATAAACCACTCTAGTTTATTATTCACATGTATGATAAGTAACGTATATTACATATGATACAACGGGGAAAACGTCAACGTGAAAGGGGAGATGACTCTAATATTCTTTCAAATCTTAATTTGTTTATGCTATAAATACCAGTTTTGTTACTGAATGATGAAAATTAAGACGGTAATTAATTCCTGGTCGTGAAATAGGTTTATCATACTGGAATACCATGACGAAATTTGCAGTTCTCAAATGTCAGGACAATTTGAAAAGGTTTATTTGAATATATCAGACATAATTTGTTTATAAACTTTCGAAGCCTGTTTAGAACCCTACATTTGGGGATATTTTAACTCATCATTTGAACGATTTTGCGATTGACGCTTTACTACTTTCAAAATCTGTCACCTCCACGAATATGACAAAAACAGGTAGAGTTATTTTAATCTTAACATTCGACTTCATGCTCGGTACATATGGGCTTCAGAAAATATAAGTTTTGTTTCGGACATGTGGGTGGACATGTTTCTCATGGCGTAAGGTGATTGTGAACACCTGCCATACTTTACTATTGTTCTTTACCGTCCTCCGATGACAGGATTCTATAGTAAAACTGCATGTACTCGTCATATGTGCATAACCTTTCTAGTCACGATATGGTTGAATTATTACAGACGGCAACTCACTTTCGATAATCAGGGCCCTTTACATTCATCTTTGCTATACCCTACCGACAGTCAAACACTTAAAATGCTTCCGCTCACAAAATGCCACTCAATTTCCCCAAAACTGATTCAGTTTGCTGTGTGCAAATTCAGTCAATAAAAGTGTTGTTTAAACACATATAATGTTAGTTTTGATTGTTATGTGATACTGGGCACCAGTGGGGAGCCCCCTCCTAGTGGTACGTGTAGGGTAACGCTAAGACCTCACCAACCCCTGTTTGGACCCGGGTCAACAAGGTCCAGAGCACCCCATTGCTGGTCGCAAGGAGCGGCCGAATTGGGCAACCTGTTGCCGTGGGTTGCGTCCCGTGTCGGTGGAGGACGGTAGTCTCGTCACGCCATGCCCTGTGAATGGACGTATGCACATATTGTTAGTCTTTGTGCATTTTTATATTGAAAGTTTGTGTTTCAAACAATTCAAATTATATTCCATAATATACGCTTGCCTACTCCCAGCATGACATTTCTCCTGCTATTTACAACAGCTTTTCATGTCCGTATTTCTGGAGTGTGGTATTCCTGTAACCCTGGTGCCGCAGGCTGGCTTCCACTACAGCACCGTCCCAGTTGACACTCGATGGCGGGTGGGGAGCAGGGATGCTGAGCCTTATAAAATAACATGTCTTTACCTGCACACTCTGGTTCGCTGAAAACAAACATAACCATTTAGATTCTTGCATCTGATGAAGATGTCCATTGACAAATTCCAACGTCTTGACCAAGGCTTATAGTTATTACGTCTGCTGATGGAAATCCCCCCAAACTAGATCCCTTTGCAATATCTGACGGAATCCAAAGTATCTGTGAGGAAGTGAAAAACGTCACCCGTCTTCGTTCTGGCTCAAATCTCGTGGAATGTGATCGGAGACAACAATCTGTTAATCTGATGGTTATTGAGAATTTTGGTTAGATGAAAGATGCTGTTTCTGCTCACAAGTTACTCAGTTCTTGCAGAGGCATAGTGAGAGATCCTGCATGGCAGAGGAGGAGATAGCAGCTGAACTGACATCTGAAGGTGTAACTGCCGTAGAGCGCTTTACTAGAAGCCGGAAATGTTGTAAACACTCACACATATCTTTTCACCTTTTCCTTATCAAAAGTTCCCACATCAATGAAAGCTGGTTAATTTAACATCGGTGTGGAGATCTACGTGCCGAATTCAATCCGATGTTATAAGTGTCAACGGTTTGGCCATGGAGCCAGATTTTGCACAGGTACGACAAGATGCTTCTGTTGCAGTGGAAACCATGAGAGTTCTGGGTGCACGAATGAGATTCAGGGTGCGAACTGTGATAGTCAGCACTTGTCCTCGTCCAAGACCTGTCCAGTGTTTGAAACTTAAATGTACTAACAACATATCTTATTCTGAAGCAAAAAAAATTACTTTCAGCACAGCCTCCTCTTCACCAAAACTGTTTCAGCTGTTGCGTCTTCCACACGTCCAACTCCACCAATGTCAACAAACTGTCTCAAACTGACATCTCCTGGGTAAGTGATGACCAGATCAACTAGGGCAATAGATCAGTATTAACATCTGCCACACAAACAGACATTCCATCCACAACTCATCCTAAACCATTTGATAGAGAGACTGTAAATGCAAATACCAATCAGGGTGAAGCTCATTTACCTAAAAAAAGTATTAAAAAAGCAATTGAGGAGAGAGGCCAGGGCACTCCAGCACTTGGCGGAACCTTCTGCGACACAATCCCCCGTACAGGTTCAAACTCTGTTTGATCCTGTGGAGATGAAGGTGAATCACTCTCAAGCACTGTGAATAGGACTTCCTCCCGTACTCGATACCCTGTTGAACCTCCTTAAGCGGTTTCATGACAGGCTGCAATATGCTTCAGCGGAATTACAGAGGAACGAAATATAACCTCAGTGAAATACAATTACTAATACACGATCACCAGCCGTCGGCATTATGTCTCCAGGAGACATACTGATACATTACCATTCCTTTCCCCCTTCAGGGGATAAGGTTACAGGAGGCATTTTTGTTTTATCGCTGCAGGGTATTATTCATAGCCTTGTACCCCTTAATGCAAACCTTCACACTGTTCCTGTTCCTTTAACTCTCCACATTGCATTGATTTTGTGTAGCTTCTCCTTCGTCTTCTATTCGACAATCGGATCTTCAGAATCTCTATGTCCAGCTTCCAGAACCATGTATTATATATGGGGGCCCTAAACGGACACCTTCCGCTTTCAGGAAGTGCCCATACCAATAATGGAGGTAACAATCATCGAATTGATTTCCAATAATGATTAATGTATTTTAAACGACGATTCAGCCACTTATTTACATCCAGCTGCGGAAACATAATTAATTAATATTCTTCCTTGGATCTGTCAGACAACGATTCTACCTTATATCATGAATTTGACCTTTGTGGGAGTGATCACATCCCCACCATTCTCAAAAACATTAACCCTGGTGATGATCTACCTGTATCAAGAAGGAACTTTGCCAGGGCTGATTGGTTACTGTATCAGACTCTGTGTGTTGAACACTTGAAGATCGATATTTTAGGAACAGTGAAGATCCTATACAGTCGTTTTCGGATACACTAAATAACATTGCTGATAAAACAATTCCTAAGTCCTCTGCAGTTCCACATATTCGTAAGCCATGGCTTACTAATGAATGTAAACAGGCCAGAAAATGTTGGAAGAAGGCTGAAAAATATTTTCGTAAACATCCTACTGGCCATAATCTAGACGAAGTCAAAATTACTAACGCCAAGGCTAGACCTGCTTTCAAACAAAATAAGCATCAGTCTTGGCGAAATAATGTTTCCAAAATATACTATTTGAAAAAGGTAGGGGAATTTCATTATTTTTATTTACGATTAAAAATATTTTGGAGATTTCTCGGAGTGTATCGTTGTTGGTATGCTAATACTGAATGTTTTGAGAGTGCATCACCATTTGCACTTCCTTACAACCATAGTTATTTGGAATGTACTCGCTTTTGAAAAATGATTGGTGTATGGCACGTAATTTGCATGTGTACGATTTTCATTTTAAAACAAACGACTAGAAACAAACACTAACAAATGTGATGCAAGATGAGTGTCAAAATTAATATTGTAAGTGATTTCTCGACAGTCTTGAAAAACGTCAAAATAAAGAATAGGATCCCAAGCACGTGTATGGGGCTAGTGCGTTGTGCACGTGCATATCATGCGTCGTGTTTAGTGGTGTTAATAGAGGGAAATGGTGGTGCGTTCATAAGATGTCTGTCATTGAAACGTTTGTTAACGTTTACATTCCTATCCAAATTGAAAGTTTGCAAATAAGCTTGGTGCAACTTTAACCAAGCATTCATCTTCATGAAATTATGTCCCTGAGTTTCAAAAGTGCCACAAACAACAAGAGAAGAAAAACATCAATTTGAACTCAGACAGAGGTGAAGATTATAATAAATTATACCACCCTTGAGCAAGCTCACGATACAGCAACTGGAGTTGATAATATTCATTATCAGCTCCTAAAGCATGTGCCCGAATCATGTTTAGAAATCCTTTTAGAAATTCGTTATCAAATATTGACTTCAGGGGATTTCCCAATTTCGTGGCGTAATGCCATTGCTGTGTCTATTCCAAAGTCTGGCCTGGATCATACTGATCCAACTATTTACTGACCAATCTCTTTAACGAGTTGTGTCCGTAAAACCATGGGACAAATGGTAAACAATAGATTAACATGGTATCTTGAAACCAATAATCTTATGACAAATATGCGATATGGTTTCAGGAAAACTCGGACTACCATTGACCATTTGGTACGATTAGAATCCTTTGTTAAAAATGCAACAGCAAATAAACAACATGCAGTATCGATATTCTTTAATCTTGAGAAAGCCTACGACACCACCATGGATTTACAGGATTTGGGTTTGAGGGGTCGTTTGCCACTTTTTATACCACGGTTTTGAAGCGATAGGCAATTTCAAGTCAGAGTGGATTCAACAGTCAAGATCAGGGTGTCCCACAAGACAGTATTTTGTCACTCTGTTCAGTATTAAGATCAACAGTTTATCAAAAGTTTTAAATGATTCAATAGATGGATCACTTTTCGTGGATGATCTTAATATTTCTTGTCGTGGTAAAAATATGCATACTTTTGAACAACTGCAGTTATGTTTAAGCATAATAAATAAATGGTGTCTCGAAAATGAATTTAAATTTTCTCAGTCAAAAAATAATTGTCTACAGTTCTGTAGACAATATAAGCTACATAAGGAGCCAGAACTGTCTTTAAATGGCACTTGGGTGCCTCTGGGGTACAGAATTAAACCATTTAGTTCTTCTGCCCTCACTGAGCTGGAAAATATATCTCCTTCCCGTCTTCTTTCTTCTCCTCTTTGGCAACGGGATAGACCTCAAGTTGACCTTACATTAACTACATTTGAGAATCAGAAACTAATCAATTACAATATAAACAAGAATATAATTGATTAAAACATGAATATAACAATTTAAAATTCTTATTTACAGATGGGTCCAAGGGCGGTGGCGCAGTGACATGTGCCACTGTCATTGAATCTAGAACAATATCTTCTGGATTACCGGATAACAGCCCTATATTCACAGCTGAAGCTATCGTCATATTAACGGCTCTTAAGTATATTCAAAGACACCCTAAACATAAAGAGAATTTAATCTATTCAGACTCTCCTACTTGCCTTCAGGCTATTACAAATATTTCTTGCAAACATCACCTTTTGATAGAAATTCTTGAATTGTATAATGATCTGCTACTGGCCAATGCGACATGGTCTTTCGTTGGTTACCAAGCCACGTAGGTTTTTCTGGTAACACAATGGCGGATCTTCCTGCCAAGGGAGCACTCAAACATATCTGTGTCAGCACTTCTTATCCCATAATCAGATTGCAAATCTGGCATTAGAATTTACATACGTGATCTTATGCAAAAGAAGTGGGACACCTAAGTTGATATCAATAAATTACATGGAATATCGGTTGCACCTACTTGGGCTGTCAGTCCAGATTTGAAGAGGTCATCATGCGACGATGTCGTATTGGCTACACAAGTTATACACATGCATACGTGTTAAAAGGCGAGGATCCTCCATTTTGTATCCTTGTCATGAGAGAGTCACGGTTAATCATATCCTGTTTGACTGTGTTGAATTCTCCATCGTAAGGGATAAATATTTTTCAGTATAAACGGTTTCGATCTTTTTAACACAGCTACATCTCATTTAATTATTGGTTTTTAAAGGTAATTGATGAATTTTTGTTGCATTTTGAGTAATATGTTCTATAGAGAGATGTATTTTAATGATCGGTAGTTAAGATTAGAACCTGGAATTGTTAGTGGCTGTACACTCAAAGGGGGTTGAAGTATTATTTAAGTAAAATTATTGTCCTCCACAGAGGTCAGTTCCAAACATTCGATGTAAATTTAGGTCTAGTAGTATTCTAGCTAGCATTCCTCACATTCGCCAGCGGCTGAAGGGATGGTGTAAATCCAGCTAGGGTCCATGCAGGTAGCAAAGGTACTGTAAGTCCCCCTGGTCCCTAGTGTGGTGATCTATATATAGTTGTTGGCGATCTATAGCCTGTTTTTATATTGTACTGTCCATATAATGATTTTAGTTTCAACTTTGCACGCTAGTTTGAATGTTGATTGTGATATGCTAGTTGTTTTCATATCCTTTGCCGAAGAGTTTTTTAAATACAGATATTCCATTTCAGTGTTAAATGTCACGTCACGATATGAACTGTTTTAGACACGAAACGCCTCAGTAAGTCAGACTATCTGAAAAAGACTGTTATAAGCTTAAGTGACAAGAGCCTGACCCAAGACCAGACCAACGTTTTAGCCAAAGGACTGAAGTTTGTCCCCACCTTACCTCAACGCAACCATGATGAGTTCATCATCAACGTAGAGAAAGGCTCCCAGCACTTAGCTCCCGGAGGTAACATCGACTTCCTGCGCCACCAGATTACCGACATCCTCAAAAAGTCCAAACCACAACAACCCAACATCACCAAGACCGAGAGAGAAGCCCTAAAGGACCTTCGCAACGATGACTCCATCACCGTTATGCCAGCTGATAAGGGGAAAGCCACCGTCATCCTCAACACGCCCGACTTTGAGTCCATGGTCCACAAGATCCTTGATGACACCACAACATACCGCCAGCTCCAAAACGACCCCACCCAAAAGCTCCAACCACAGCACAAGGCGCACCTGAAGAAATTACGTGACAACTATGAGATAAGTTATCAGCTCTACCAAAAACTCTGCGTCCCTCATCCGCAAGCTCCACATGCACGTGCAAATGTAAAAATACACAAGAACCCACCCAAAGCCAGACTCTTAGTGTGCTCACGTGACACTGTGTTCTATAACACTGCCCAACACCTGACGAAAGTGTTAACCCCTCTTGGCAAAACTGCAGACTCCTACATCTCAGATTCTGCTGATTTCTGTGAAAAATTATGAACTGTCACTGATCCAGGAAAAATTGTAAGCTATGACGTTGTTGATCTCTTCACCAGTGTTCCCATTAATGAAACCCTGCACATTCTCCGTAACCGCCTTGACACGCTTGACACCCCTCTTGACACAAACCTTTCTAATGACTCCATCCTGCAGTTCATATCTAATTCCATCACCTCAACTTACTTCACCTGGGATGATGCACTCTATGAGCAAATCCATGGCCTTCCCATGGGATCCCCTCTCTCTCCTATCCTTTCTGAAATCTACATGACTTCCTTTGAACAACAAGCCCTCAGAACCTCACTAATCAAACCAACCTGTTGGTTCAGGAAGGTTGATGACACCTTTGTTATTCTCCCTCACGACAATGACCCCTCTGAACGTCTCCAACATCTTAACCAACAACACCCCCGCATCCAGTTTACTGTTGAAACTGAAAACAACTCACACCTACCTTTTCTTGACGTCCTTGTCACCCGCAATACTGACAACACTATCCAAACCTCTGTCTATCGCAAACCTACCCACACTGACTAATACCTCCACTTTGATTCCAATCACCCTCTCAGAACTAAAACCAGCGTTATCTCCACCCTCACCCGCCGTGCTGTGAAGTTATCCTCTGTCACCCGTAAACCTGAACTAAATCATCTCAGGCACGTCTTCACCCAACTCAACAACTACCCTACTAAATTTGTTGATCGCATCATCAACTCCACTATCAACCCCACACCTAAACCCAAAAACTGCTAAGTCTGACTCAGCTCCTGTTCGCATCTCACTTCCTTGATGCCTAAGGGTGTGGTATACAACATCAGCTGCAACTGTGGCAGCAACTACATTGGGGAAACATCCAGAGCACTAAACATACGCATCAAAGAACACAAGAAATCAACAAACAAAGCAGACAAAAAATCAGCCATTTCGGAACACATTACCAAATTTCTTCACCACAAAATCAACTGGGACACTATCAAAACACTCTCCAGCAACAAACATGAGTACAAGCAGAGAAAATTGGCAGAAGCTATTTACATCCGCAGACACAACCCTTCTATAAACAGGGATCAGGGTATATTTCTACCTAACCAATTCGACACTTTAATCAAGAAATATTAATCTCTGGCTTCCGTTACTAATCCTCTATAAATTGGTCTCCTCAAGCTAGTAAATTCCCCACCCCAACTCCTGGCTTCACACTAATTACAGGTTACATCAACAACTCAAGTTATATCCTTTGATGTTTTTGTTTTCTCATCGCCTCAATTATGTTGTTGTTATTGTTAATCTCCTCAGCAATATCTCACGTACCCGTATATAAACTGTTACACCTTGTCCTTCCACATGCTTGAAAACGGTATAAGAATCCATACCGAAACGTCGCTATTGTGAAAATACAGAAGTTGATCATCCATAAAATTTGTTCTGTCACCTTCACGTCACGATATGGCTGAACTATTGCCGATGTGACATTACATATTAACTCACTCATTCACTATATGATATTGCATCATATATGATACACAATATCCTTATTCCCATTGTAACATATGATACATTTTGTAAATCCTTGAATTGTACAGATATGTTCAAAAGCGTTGTAGATGTATTCCGATATGACTTAAATAGATATGTTAACAAAGTTAACAAGGTAAAATTTTCCAATTCGTATTTCTTACAGTGGGCATTAAAGGGTTAAGTGTACATGCTCTGAAGTTAACTAATGAAGAAAATGGCCTCATCCTTTACAGCTGACACCGAGTCCTTCTGGGTGGCTGTCGGAGGTGGTCGTTTTAGAGGGAGATACTTGATGACAATGGGGTAGCCAACTTTTGTCAATTTACAGAAACAGAATATCAAGTCCCTTTCATGCCTACAGAATATGCCAGATAGTTGTGTTCTTGGTGCTGGGACATGGACAATATCTAACCAGGCCATGTTTGTTCTACTGTAACGCGGAGAGTCATGGGTAGCCTAGTGGCTACGGTGCTTGCTCACCATGTCGAAGACAAGGGCTCGATTCCCAACATGGGTACAATGTAGCCCATTTAGTGGTGAGTCAGTGGTGAGTCAGTGTGCAGCCCCCAGGTTATGATGACCTGGTATCCCTGATATCCCTGGTCAGCACGACCCAGTCTGAGGTAGTTGTGTCAGGTGGGGTTTAAAGTAGTGTCCGTAAGAGATCCAAGCTCCTTTAGCAAGACAATGTATCCAAATGACTTGTATTGCTTCCTTTGCACTTACAGTCAAATTGGTTTCCTGCCATGATTGTTATCGTCTACTTTCCCCCGTGCAATTACGTGGAGACGCCGTTCATTTCAAGCCTTTGAGCATGTTTATGTTTAACTGATGGCACTTTGCTTCCGAGTACCATGCCTTGAGTTAGATTATCACAGGAACGATTATCACAGGAACTGCACATGTTAAGGAGTAACTTGGCTTCCCCAATCAGGGTTCATTTCCAAGGAAGTCTTGTTGTATGCTCCCACTGGAAGTGAGACATTGTGTCTGCTGAAGCTGGAAGACGCGTGACTGATGTTCGCCGTTGATCACCAGACGTCGTGAATCGCTTCCGTTTTGTTTCCCTATTTACACGCACTCACAGCGTCACACTGAATTCATCTAAACAAGGAACTATTTGCCACACAATGTAACCCTAGGCTTCTTCAATTGCTAAACACACAAGTGCAACTGAAGAAGTTTTATTCATGAAATTCCTGGACACCATCCACTAAGGTTAGTACGATTCACGGGCACACAGACCACACTCAATACAAGCAGAGGTATCTACATGCCACATTTACCCGTGGGCAAAAATATGGTCCATTATAATCCATGTGTTTCGTTGCCAGACATGATACAGTACTTAGACATGACACAACAACCAGGTAGACGGACGGAGTCCTGTACTGGACCCAGGTTACATGGCATTCCTTCTACTTTATCTGAACCACTTCTATGCTGTGACGTCATCACTACCAGGTCACGTAGGAACTCGATTATCAGGCCAAATATATTGTGTTATAATTGTATTCACGACACAGAGTCAGACTCAGCAAATGATAAACTCGCCTTGTTGAGGACCACTAACAAGTAGGAGGTTCCCACACTGAGAGATCTGTTTCACCGTCAGCTAGTCTCCATGTTACCAGCCGCTGGTTTGCCAGACCTGGTACTTGAATCAGATTGCAGCTTGATACAACACTTGTAGACACGTGTACATTCGGGGAGGGCGGCAGACAGACGGGAGGGAGATGCAGTGATAAGTAATCTATCATTGAAACAGGTAAACACCTGTTCCTGTGCCTAAGCAATGACTATATCAAACAACCGATTCAAAATACACACCACTGACTCACTCTAGGTCACACCGGCAGCGTTATGTAGTGTAGTGTGGTGCTACCTTAAACACGTGTTATGTAATGTGGTGCTACCTGTAAACACGTGTTATGTAATGTGGTGCTACCTGTAAAAACGTGTTAAGTAGTGTGGTGCTATTTGTAAACACGTGTTAAGTGGTGAGTCCGCGTGACCACGGGAAACGTTCTCCCTGTTAAGTAAGGATTTTTTTATTGCAGGATATCCTCCTTTCCCGACATCCCTATTAGAGAAATATTCACATTTATTTTTACTAAGTTAAATCTACTGATCTAAAGTACAAAACATACGACATACTAGACAAACACACATGGATGAAAGTTCGGATGTATATTCTTTCAGCGTTATGAAGCTGGAGTGACTCCAAACTTACAGACCGTCCAGACCCCCATTACAATCACCCCTCCCTACTTCCCATTAATTCAGCGCATTAGATGACCATGGCCCAGTCATCGGTACGGTAGCTGTTAGTTCTCCGTCCCAGCAACTTGCAGCCTCTCACAGGAGTGATCAGAGACGTTAGATCTGGCTTTCGTAGTGTTCGCCCATACCAACTACCTTGTACTACCCACTTTCCTTTTCTTGTTCAGCGTACTCGCACTACAATGTCACGTAGTCGATATTTGATATTTGTAACGATGAACTTAATATTTCTTGAATCATCACTTAATCCACAGTGAATTAAAAAAAACAAAAAAACCCCCCAAAACATGAACTTGCTCGCTTTCTTATTGACACGACAGACCCGTGGTGATCCGGTTTACAACTGGTCTTCAACCACCCGTGCTTCTCCTGAAGGCCACTAACGGGATCGGGTGGTGAGACTCGCTGACCGGTTGTAGTGTGTTGATCGATGTTCATCCAGATACGATTATTTCCAGACCATTGACGCACAGAAACCAGCCCAGAAACATATTGACTCGCCAACTTCTGGAATGCCAACTTCAAACAGCCAACTGATGTAATCATACCTCATGAACTTACCTAGCCCTCTAACATCAGTAGAACATTAAGTTTGCTTCATAGTCCCAATCGTTAAAGTTCTCTGCACAAGTATTAATCGAGGACATAATGCAATAAAGCAGACAGTTTGGGAGCGTTATTATCTGCTTGGTCCAACTTGAACAAGGTAATGTACAATAGATAATCTGCGCCAGTAATCTCATTAAGATTCAGAAGGGGGTTATTGATTCGGAATGAGAATTGGCCGCTAGTTCCTCATCACGGCGATGGGTTTGTCAGGTTCTATAACTCACGGGACTGCTCGTCTTCATTAACAACATCCACATCGCCACATCTTCCACATTCAACAGGGAGATAGACTTATCGATCGCCCCGACAACAGTTTGTAAGGCGCCCCTGCTCTGAGTCTTCGTCCGGGCAGATTAAGCAAACAATTTTTCAGAAGTGATTCACTATTTGATAAAAAGCTCGGACAGACAAATTGCCTGCCTACAGAACCCTACTTGTTCTGGTGGAAAGAGACACAAAGGAACCCTCTGCACCAAAACCATTTCTGCATGATATAGTGAAGCACTGACTAAATTACGACTCCATAAACAAGTTCTAGGAGAAATACATTCTTGTGGTTTCAGCAATCTGAGAAGATGTCAATATCAATTTGAGAATTCCATGAATGACTTGATGTGTGACGTTGCATCTCTTGCGCTACGTCAGTTCCTGATCAACAGATGATTTCTGGACTGCACCAACTAAGGTGGAATTCAGCGTCGCATGCTCATGCTCCTATACGGTGCAATTGTTGAATAGACTACTGCAGCTTGTTCAGACATGAAGTTTCACAAGGTGTCATAATTGGGGGATGCTAGTTTTACGCCACATATTCCAGGAACAATGCTCAAAATGGACATCACACATAGTACCAATGTGGAAATCGAACCCTGGTCTTCTGTGTGACGAGTGAACGCTTCAACCAATAGTCTACAGGAGTGCCCCTCTTTCTGTAGAGAGAAACAGCATGCACAATTACGCCGCAACAGCATTATGACATTAATTGACATTGTGGAAAAGCGGAGATGTGTTTACATGAAGAAGCCCATGGATGAACTCAACACCAGCCGACTCAATCACCATCAAGTAGCCCCACCTCGGGAGAGCCCGGCTCACTGATATGGCTGACACATCATGATATTCTAATTGCGAAGAATCAGCTGATAACTGGATTGTCTGGTTCAGACTATTATTGACACACTGGATGCACATGGACTATTGCCGAATATGGTATTGAACAACAAACGCAACACTACCAACCCCACCCTGTAGCCAATCCAATCTCACCACTCTGCCTCCCCTTCTTCTCTGGCCCCACCACTCTGCCTCCTTTTCTCCTCCAGCCCCACCACTATGCCTCCTCTTCTCCTCCGGCCCCACCACTCTGCCTCCTCTTCTTCTCCGGCTCTACCACTCTGTCTCCTCCAGCCCCACCACTCTGTCTCCTCTTCTCCTCCAGCCCCACCACTGTTTTGTCTCCTCTTCTCCTCCGGCCCCACCACTCTGTCTCCTCTTTTCTTCCAGCCCCACCACTATGCCTCCTCTTCTCCTCCGGCCCCATCACTCTGTCTCCTCTTTTCTTCCGGCCTCACCGCTCTGTCTCCTCTTATCCTCCGACCCCACCGCTCTGTCTCTTCTTCTCCTCCGGCCTCTCCACTGTACCTCCTCTTCTCCTCCAGCCTCACCACTGTCTCCTCTTCTCCTCCGGCCCCATCACTCTGTCTCCTCTTTTCTTCCGGCCTCACCGCTCTGTCTCCTCTTATCCTCCGACCCCACCGCTCTGTCTCTTCTTCTCCTCCGGCCTCTCCACTGTACCTCCTCTTCTCCTCCAGCCTCACCACTGTCTCCTCTTCTCCTCCGGCCCCAACGCTCTGTCTCTTCCTTCTCCTCCAGCCCCACCACTCTGTCTCCTCTTTTCTTCCAGCCCCACCACTATGCCTCCTCTTCTCCTCCGGCCCCACCACTATGCCTCTTCTTCTTCTCCGGCCCCACCACTCTGCCTCCCCTCCGGCCCCACCCCTGTGCCTAACCTCTGGCCCCACCACTCTGCCTCCCCTTCTCCTCTGGCCCCACCACTCAGGCTCCCCTTCTCCTCCAGCCCCACCACTTTGCCTCCATACTCCTCCGGCCCTACCGCTCTACCTCCTCTCCAATGCCACCACTCAGTCCTCCCCAGGCAGCCCAGATATCCTACATCCCCATCAGTCTCCGAAACAAAACACCTTGCAGACAACACATGGAAAAGAAAGACCGTTCACTGTGATGATGTTTTATTGACCCAGCAGTCAATAGTGACAGTGTTAACCACACAAGACATACACAGAAGATATTTCAACAGCTGTGTCTATTTGACAGACTTCTTGTTGTGTTTCCTGGCGAACTTTAGGTTCTTTAAGAACTTGGGATCAACCTGAAAGGAGAAAGAGTGAAAATGTTAACTGGTCTGAGTGAGTGAGTGAGTGAGTTTAGTTTTATGCTGCACTCAGCAATATTACAGCTATATGGCGGCGATCTGTAAGTAATCGAGTCTGGACCAGACAATCCAGTGATCAACAACATGAGCATCGATCTGCGCAATTGGGAACTGATGACATGTGCCAACCAAGTCAGCAGGCCTGACCATCTGATCCCGTTAGTCGGCTCTTACTACAAGCATAGTCGCCTTTTATGGCAAGCATGGGTTGCTGAACTGGTCTGAGAGTTACTGTGCGTGGATATTGGGTGAACAATCTGACACACTTGCAAACACTTTGGTGAATCCAACAACATACGACTATAGTTCGTTTGGTTCAAAAGCGGACTGATGAATTGCAGTCTTGCTTGAAAACTAATAAACATAACATACTCAGTGAAACGCTGGTCAGAACCAGAACATCATACCAACTCGGTGAGGGTTTTGCAGAATATTTTTCCTTAAAATAAAAAAACCTGTTTAACAAACTATAATTAAAATATTGACACAGTTTGCAAGAAACCATTGAGACAGCACAGGTTAATGAATAAATAACTTTCTCGGCAATTGTGCGTGTGCTTCTCAAATACCTGGCGGTGCGTTCCTCTGCACTCCTCCTTCATAATAAACAGTGAACAGTGTCAATATTTTAATGATAGTTTGTAAAACAACTTTTTTATTATACTGAACATCATTGAAAACGCACCACCTGTAAATTTTGAAATAAGGCAATAGAATCTTTTGGAAATGGAAAATTAATGGTGGGAATTTTGATAATAACACACTAGATCGTAAATAACGCTCTACAGTAAAAAACGGATCGTTCGAACACATCATCGAACACATCACATGAAAACAACAAAATTCATGCACATCACACACGAAGGGCACAAATTGCATGCAGAAAGCATGCTGTTCAGGGGTATAAATGACCTTCGGCACAAAACCGTTCTCATTTTCGCAGTACTTTCGTAAGTAAAGTTTTTTCGCCATGCCAAGATTGTCACCAGAGGAACGAGAACAGGCCTTGGGTATATTGCAGTTCGGCGCTTCAAGCAGAAACATTGCACGACGATTTGGGTGTCATCATTCGACCATTCTGAGGCTTGCTAACAGATACCAACAAACAGGAACCAGCAGGGACCGGCAACGCCCAGGTCAGGCACGTGTTACCACCCCTCGTCAAGATCGAGACATTGTACGGCGCCATATTCGGGATCGAACCTTGCCCGCTGCCAGAACCGCCAACGCTGTCCAGGGTCGACGTGGTTTGATCAGCGCTTCCACCGTCCGACGCCGTCTCCGTGCGGCAGGGTTACGTTGTCACGCCCTTACGTTGGACCCATCCTGACTGACAGGCATCGCCGTGAACGCCGACAATGGGCTGAACAGCATCGTGTGTGGTTGTTACGACGTTGGCATGGTGTGGTGTTCTCCGACGAGTCGCGTTTTTACTTACGAAATGCTGACGGGCGTCTACGGGTATGGCGTCGACGGGGTGAACGTTATCATCAGGATTGTGTTGTGCAAACCGATCGGTGGGGTGGAGGCAGCAGCATTATGGTGTGGGGAGGGATAAGTTATCACCACAGAACCGCTCTGATTGTTTGTCGTGGCAGAGTGAATGCCGTTTAATACCGTGACAACATTCTTCAGAACAACGTCGTTCCATCTTTCACCAGCATCAATTGCAAGATCTGCACACATTTCAACATGACAATGCACGAGCCCACACTGCACGTGTTTCGATACAGTATCTGGCTAACAACAACATTCCTCTACTTCATTGGCCTGCATTGTCACCAGATTTGTCACCCATCGAACACTTGTGGGATTACATCGGCCAACGCCTCGCACGTCGTCCGCAGATCAACAACCTTGGGGAACTCGACAATGCCTTGCAGCAAGAGTGGAATGCAGTGCCTCAGGACTTTATTCAGAGACTTATCCGTTCAATGAGGAGACGTTGCACAGCTTGTGTTGCTGCTAACGGGGGTCATACACGCTACTGACTTTCCATTTTGACCCCATCTTTATTTCATTGTCAGCTGCAATAAATCTTCACTGTTTTGCTTGATTGTTTTTTGCTTCTTTTCTTTATCAAACATTGGTCTACACAAATATGTAAAATTTACATAGATTGCTCACTTCTGCTCTTAGAAATGCACAATTTTAGGGGTGGTGCGTTTTCAATGATGTTCAGTATATTTGGACAAAAATGATGGAGATAATGTTTTCATTAGGATCACCATTTCTTATTTGTTTTCGAGTTAAATTGCAATTCATCAGTCCACTTTTGAGCCAAACGGACTATAGATTTTACTAACATATCATGACAGACAAGAGTGATGTAACTCACTATGAAAAGAACATGGAAATAAATCCCTCTAGGTTTGGCCTGAATTTTGTATACTTTCTTCCACTGATTCCTCTACCTCACATCTGTCAAACGCTGTGGAGAGGTGTGTGTGTGTGTGTGTGTGTGTGTGTGTGTGCGTGCGTGCGTGCGTGCGTGCGTGCGTGCGTGCGTGCGAGAGAGAGAGAGAGAGAGAGACAAGGGACAACCTACTTATTAAATGCCAAAAGTGCCACATAAACAAGGACAAAGACTCGCTGAGTGAGAGAGTACAGTTCTATGCCGCTCTGAACAGTATAGATGGGAGACACCAGACTTCACACATTGTCCTTATCAGGAATCGAACTCAGGTCTTTGGCACGAAATGCAAATGCTCTAATCACTATGCTATCCAACCACTCAAGGAGTCGTTGGGCACATTAGATATATGGTGGTAACGAGTCACACTCAGACGCTGAAACCACCTGGTTCTCACTAGTCAGCTCTTATGACAGAGTTGGAAAAGTGTGCAGTGTTTCACTCCGACAGGAAGCTGTGAAGCAGCAGCAGCATCCGAAGACTACCTACCCCCTTCATGGATGGGTATCTGTAGGACTTGGGCCGGTGGATACCATTGCGGTGATGTTTTCTGTCTGCAAAACACAAAACAACTAACTATAGGTACAGTTTAGATCGATGCGACTACCCGTGGACCTCTTTACCTACAATGAGTGTGGGAGGGTCCAAAACAAGCTGGATCTGAGACAGCCTACTGTGAAATTGGGGGTTATTTCAGGGATCAATTACTGGACCTATGAGATATCTCTTACATCCATCTGATCAATGAGTGTCTGTCCATTAAAGCATTATATTATTCTCTAACATGCCGATCTGCCTACACACTCTACATCAACCGATCTCCACTTTGTGATCAGTTAACAACTTATGATGCAGGAAGCACTCTGTCAAAAACATATTCCTTCAAAACTGATTACAAAAGAACCTGTTCTCTTCTTTAGACTGGATAAAAAACAAGCTAGACAGACTGTGTATTTCAAGTGGATTACAAGAAGCTCTGATGTCATCATTAAATCTGTTACCTCAATGCCTAACGATCGAGAAAAGCGGTGTGCTTCATCAAACCATTTATCTGATCAGTGTCATAACAATAAGAAAAACTCAATTCATAAGGTCCAACTTTTAAAGTATCCTTAAATACTGAACACAGAAGAGAAGTCTAAGGTTCATTATTGCAAATTTACATCAGAAATACACATTTCCTGGCACATAAAAATGAAAACCAGCTCCACTGATGTACAATACACAGAGAAAACATAATGGCAGTTACGCCAATATCATGACCCTGTAATACTCAACTGACTTACTCTGGTTGTGATTGGTGTGGTTCTTGGACTTAGCCATCTCTGTGTGGTGACTGGTTTGTTACCTGCAACAGAAAAAAAACAGGTCACCTCACTGACACACGTTAACGAAAAAGCGGGGAAACTAACAAATCAACATGACTAAATGTTGCCCCTGGATCTATCATTTTGGTCTCTCACAACTTTGGGACTTAACAAAACTACATGGGTTTGCCACCAATATAGATTGTACAAAGCAATAATCATTACATGCAACCAAAAAATCAAACATAATTAAAACACAGTTATCACTTGTTCATGATATATATATAAAATGCACTGGTGATTGTGAAAAATCAAATAAAGAGTGAGTGAGTGAGTTTAGTTTTACGTCGTGCTTAGCAATAATCCAGCTATATGGCGACGGTCTGTAAATAATCGAGTCTGGACCAGACAATCCAGTGATCAACAACATGAGCATCGATCTGCGCAATGGGGAACCGATGACGTGTGTCAACCAAGTCAGCTAGTCTGACCACCTGATCCCGTTAGTCGCCTCTTACGACAAGCATAGTCACCTTTTATGGCAAGCATGGGTTGCTGAAGGCCTATTCTACCCCGGGACCTTCACGGGTCATCAAATAAAGAAAATTATAAGCGTTTAATTGCAAATCAAAAGTGCAGTGCGGGTTTTGTACTTGGGTTTGCTTCCCTCCAAACAAAGCAGCCGCGATACCGAACCCTGTCCGAGACGGTGGGTGTGCACTTATGTGTAACGTTTCCATAAGTGCATACAGAAAGGGATCAGAATCTGCAAAGTTGTGTGTTGCATTGCACATGACCTTTAACTTACTAAATATTAATCGACCAACAAATGATGATGAGACAACACTAAACACATACTAGTTGGTAAATATTACCAATGGATAACAACACACATCACACCATTGGTGAAGTATGATGTTTATGAAGTTAAACAAACTAAAAAATAACAGAAACAGAGTCATCAGAAGATGACATATCCCCCCCGGACCCCACATATTTGAAAGGACAAATCATCTGCCAGTTACTTAATGATTTTTTAGACTAAGTTTGAATTGTTTCCATGGCAATCATGAACAAGCGTCATCAGAAGATGACATAGGCCCCCGGACCCCACATATTTGAAAGGACAAATCATCTGACAGTTACTTATTGTTTTTTTAGACTAAGCTTGAATTGTTTCCATGGAAGTGATGAAAATATATATATATGTCATATATCTGTAAACAGGAAAAGGCACTATTTCAAGATTTGTCTCGTACTTATGCCAACATCGGTTAAAAAAAAAGAAGATATAAATGGTTTTTGAGTTGTGCTCCGGAAACAAAGCCCTTCCCTCCATTTTGAGACTGAATTGTTTCCATGGAAACACAGAAAATGATGAATCACAAAAACCTGTAAACAGCAAAAGGCAACACTTTGGGGTCTGCCAAGTTTTGCTGAAAAATATTCCTAAGGTTTTGACTTATGCTCTGGAAATGAAGCCCACCCCTGCATTTTCAGACAAAGTCAGAATTGTTTCAATGGAACCTGAGAAAATGATAAAAATCACAAAAACAACCCAAAATGTTCTATGAATAAAAAAAATAAATAAATAAATAAATAAAAAAATAAAAAAGTAAAAATGCCAAAAATCTGTAAATAGCAAAAGGCACAACCATAAGTTAAGATTATTATATCTAAAAGTTTGGTCTAAAATTAATGAACGGTTTCTGAGTAATGCTCTGGAAACAAAATGATTACGGATGGGCGGATGAGGCGTCGTCTATATCTCCCTGCATTACATGCCAGGGGGGATAAAAAGGTCATTATGAGGTTGTTCTACTGAAGAATCATGAGAAAAGTCTCTGTACAGAAATGAACTGAAACTGAAATGTTCCTAAATCAGCATTTCAATAGCAGGAACTGCGGTGTAATGAGTAGCCAGTTGTACCTGGGGACACGGGATGGATGTCTGCATCCTGCAGCAGTCAAAATACATTGACAACAAAAACTCAAACGCATTTGTTACACTGCAGCAAATCAAAAGACGGCTTCCTCATACTCCCAGACTTAGCAGGCGTGTGATGTCATGGTGCTGTCTATCAGCTGAAAGGTACCACCCACACTAGGCTGCAGGTCTCCCAGCTCTTCAGTCACCCTAGTACATGTGTAAGAGATCAGACAGCAATTGCACCTATCTGACAACATGGTTTACCTATGTTGCTTCTCTACACACAATATAGCAGAGGAGTTTATAACATTCTGAATGCCATGTTTTGTTTGACAGGAAGTGGAATTTTTGTTTGATAGGTTATTTACTAATGAGTTGTGCTAATAGGGTTTAATCCTCCTCACCAAGCCTACGCACAACAATCTTAACAGAACTGCGTCTAAGCCTTCCACCAACTTGGTGATGAAGTGATGATGTAGTGCTACCAGTGTGGAAAATGGATCAATGAAGAAGTGATACGTCTGTGAGACACAGAGTCCAGGCCAAGGGAATACACTTCACAAGGAACACAGAACTAGCGGGGCAGTCAGTACACAGCTACAGCTTACAGATATTTCTTCTTTCAATTACCTTGTCTGAAAGGTTCTTGTTAACACAACAAACATGGTGCACACAAATGGAAGCTCAAGTCATGGCAAGTTTCCACGACCCAGCGATGAGGATCTGGTACGGATGTACTCTGTGGACAAAGATGACTCTGGTGTGTCAATGTACATTGCTGTCATTCTAATGGCCATCATTATCATCACTGGGTGTGCTGGTAAGTTCAACACTTTCACTCATGATCAAGTGCAGGTGGGGAAATGGAGCCCCTGAATTACTGCAAATCTGTGTGAACATGTATTTGTGTGAGAATGTTTGCTATTTTGGTATTGCAATACTCGGATACCAGGCTACATTAAACATGATTACCGAACACATACAAGATGTGCTAATCCACAGAGGCAGTCATTAGTGGCCAGACTCCGTATTTTGTAGGACCAATGCTGCTTAGTTACATGACCATTCTGCATATTGAGAACCAGCATAGTTAAATCTACAGGTAACCTAGCTCTATACATGGCATGTCTATTTCCATTGATTTCAGAGGATGGTCTACTTCTATTTGCCTTCAAAACATATTGCCAAACATACTTTGAATTCTCTGTTAATGTCACCTTTGCAAAATAAAGCCAATATCTGTCTGTATAGATATTTCAAATGCCTACTAACAATCAGAACTCTGAGTAAAACAAGTGCTTGACACAATTTCACTCCCAATGTGATGCAGCTGCCCAACTATTGAAATCATTCAGAAGTGGTACATCTGATCGGATAGTAAAGTACAGTTCTCTTGAAATCAGTATTTTTCAACTTTCTCAGGAATAGTGTAAGAATACACAAGACAGCTGGGTTCCAAATTAATGCTTTGAGGCAGCAAATTTGCTATTCAAAATCCTATTTTGATACATGGGGGGAAAAAAAGAAGCAACTTGCTATGTGTTGGGTTTTTTGTATTTTTTTAGTGAAAATGCTGATGTTAGTCATTTCAATCAGAGGTTTGTTAGTCACTAACATATCACACTAATACAGACAACCAGTAAATTCAACACACAGACTTCTGCAAAAAACATTAGTGTTTTTGATGTTTAATACTGGAACTTCCTAACTTTCCTAAAGTGTAAAGGCAATAAAACATTGTTTGCTAGATCAAACAAAGGTATCATTTTGGCATAACTTGTAACTAGTATTAGAACACACATAACATACAATGAACTGATTACATGAAGTATTTTACTTACATGTTTTTGCTTAGATTGGTCACTACGAAAGTTTGATTTTTTCCAAGAGTAAAATGGTCATGTATTTTTTGTATCTGAAAATGGGTGAATGGAGGGTTTAACAGCAATATGAAAGGATGCTGCTACCAGGTAAGAGATGTTGCTACCTACTCTTAAACCAGGTAGTAAGTATTTGCACCTTGCAAAAAGAAAAGCTGATTTCAAACACTGGACACCTTTCCATCTGTTGACTTCATCTGTTGCAGGCAACATAATGGCCATTCTAGCTGTGAAGATTACAAGAAAACTGCAGACAGTGTCTAATATGTTTGTGGTGAATCTCAGTGTCTGTGACCTTATGTTTGTGCTTTTTGTCCTGCCTTTCAACATCTACACGTACATAGCTGATGGCTGGTACATTGACACCAATCTCTGCAAGTTTGTGGGCATCCTTGGATACACTCTCACAGGTAAAAACCATTCCAGATCATGTCCTACTTCAAAGAAACTGTCAGGGATGTGGCCAGAGGAGATGAAGTATTGCGAAAAGACTAATGTTACGTTTGCAAAGAAATAAATTCTCTTCATACGAGGATGTTTCACTATCCTGATACTTAAAACACCTGTCTAAATCCTTCAAATGAGATTTTCCACAAATCAACCTGAGGTTACAGAGATTATCAAACTGACATACCGGCTTTAATATTTCACCATTTATCCACAGGTACAACCATCATCACCATCACACTGATCGCATGGAATCGCTACAAGATGGTCACCGACCTGGCTGGCTACAAGACAATCTTTGTTCACTCCAACATCACTATCATGCTGATGTTGGCCTGGATTCTCCCGTTGCTGGGACTGACACCAGCCATTGTTGGAGCATGGGGCCAGTTCGGGTATGTCCCAATGCTGGTCACATGTAACTTGATACTAGACCATGACAGCCAGTCGTTCAAGCTCTTCCTCCTCATCATGAGAGCAGTCATTCCTAGTGTGCTCATCACATTCTTCTACGTCAGGATCTACAGCACAACTAGAGCCAGTCATCGTCGTATTGTGCGACCATCTATCCTGAATTCTGTCCTTGACCTTCACAATCAGCGTAATGAGATGCATCTGACACGCATGATGATCGCGATATTCATCGTGTTTGCCCTATCCTATTTCCCCTGTACGGTGTCCAGCATTATTGACTGGAATACAGTTCTGTCCAAGCAGTTCCACATGTTTTGTTCCATCACGGTGTATGTTGGCAGCGCAATCAACCCTCTCATCTATGGACTGATGAACTCACAGTTCAGACGAGCCTACTTCAATATTGTGTCCTGTAAGAAAATAAGCGCCAAGAAGGATGCAACAGTGAAGATGTCAAGCTGTGGTAACGGTCACAAGCAGCACTTGTGTGAGTTGAACCAGTTGTTACCTGGGCAGCAGGCTGCTTCGTTGTTGCTGGGTCTGAGTTTTAAGTCGGACCCTTCACCCTGTGGGACAGCAACCGACCATGGTACAGCCTCCTAACATTACGAACATATACTATTACTAAAGTAGAGGAAACAGACTAGTGGTTTGAATGGTATGTTGTAAAACTGCAAACAAAGACTGTGAGACTGCAGAAATGAACATGAAAGTACACTGATGCTACAAACAGTGAATGCAGCTAATAGATGACAGGAGTGATCCCAGTGGCTGAACTCTGTACAAAGAGGACTATAGTGAGAGATATTACTCCACTTCACAACCTCTCTTTCATCCTAAGGAGACAGGGTTGGTTTACATTCAGCCACAGTAATATGTTGTCTCAGTCTACCTTGGTTCTCACAATCTCATCATCAAGCATGTGTGTTTGTTGACATGTCGCAAATCATACCTAAGCTACTTGTCAAAGAGAATCACTTATCATACAAGCTGCTTGAGTTCCAGCTATATAGCAGCAGTCTGTAAATAGTCCAGTGATCAACAACATGAGCATCAATCAGGCGTAAATGGGAACCGATGACATGTGTCAACAAGGGTCAGCGGGTCTGACCACCCCATCCCGTTAGTTGTCTCTCGTGACAAGCATAGTTTTGTTTTGTGGCACTCATGCGTTGTTGGAGACCTATTCCACCCCAGATCTTCACAAGTTAGCTTCACACGTCATCATATATTGTTAGTAGTTACATTTGTATTATTATCAAATTGTGAATCAATGTCATCTGTGATATGGAGTGTTGTGTTATTTTGTAAAAGCGAGTGATGCATAGAAATGCCATTGCACATTGTGGTCTGTACTGCACTCTGTCATGAATCAGGACGCAGAAATATGTGCCATACCAAGCTGAAACTGTTTCAAAATTCGAGTGATCACATATTTCTCATCATACCCAAAAATATTCCAACTACATGACTGCAATCTGAAAAGAATCAAGCCAGTCATTCTAGTGAACAATATTGTAAAATACAGCCACTTTGTCTGCTGGTAAGATGGCCCACATCAACCAAACCCCATGCCTGAATGATTAGGTAGCATCTCATGACCAGTAAGGGTGATTTTTCCCAAACCACAAACCTGTATGCAATTGATACTTTAACTGCTTAGTACAAGAAGCAAGGGTGTCACTGTTGCATTGATAGTGAAACTGGCAGTCTCATAGTTACACGGTACACACGAGACAGAGGGAAGGGAGTGGTGGACAAAAGGTGGCTGCTGCAACCAGACTCTACACAGATATTTGAACAGACCTGATAAACATGAAATGTCTTTAATTACCAGTGTTCACAGAATCCACAACAAACACATAATACCAATATTAATAGTCATTCTGTATACTTTTCAAGCAAGCCTCAAACTTGCCAGGAATTTCAGCACCATGGCAGTTCTATTTGACATTATACAGGTATTTACCTGGAGTCCTGTATTTGAGGGTTTACTGGGGTTCTACACTACAGAATGGCCGTCCCAGATACTTAAATATTATTATCAATAATATGTTATAACATTGTTCCAATACAGTGAGTGAGTGAATGAGTGACTTTAATTTTACGCTGCACTCAGCAACATTCCAGCTATATGGCGGCGGTCTGTAAATAATTGAGTGTGGACTAGACAATCCAGTGATCAACAGCATAAGAATTGATCTGTGCAATTGGAACTGATGATATGTGCCAACCAAGTCCGCGAGCCTGACCACCTGATTCTGTTATTCGCTATTTACAACAAGCAAGAGTCGCCTTCTATGGCAAGAATGGGTTGCTGTGGGCGTATTCTACCCTGGACCTTCACAGGTCTCCAGTTCAGATGTCACTGTATTGTGTACCATGATCATCACAGTAAGCAAACTGCAAATGATAGCATAATCCAGCTAGCAGTAGAATCAGTGATAAAAGTCTTTTGACCTTTTCTGCATTCTTGTGGATGTGCTGATCTATTTCGTTTTGTCCATTGTAAATTTTAATGCTTAAGGGAAACAGGAATTTTAGTCCTGTAAATCCCTGATTATGGCACCAGCATATTTCTATTAGTGCCCCAGATGGCACCTTGTCTAAAGCTGACAACAGCAGTTTCGAATAACAGTTACAAGCTAAGTCAACCATAGCTACAGGACAGCAATCGCACACCTACAAGTAAACAGTCATCCATAGCTACGGGTAAAGTCACCTGTGGATGCAGAAACCAACAACCAGATCCTATTCCTAGATGTCCTTACATACCACGCCGCTTCCAACCAACTTCAAACAATTGCATACTGAAGACCTACCAACCAACCAATATGTTCACTATCAGTCCAACTTCACACCATAAGTAAAGTCAGGTATTGCCTCCACACTTACCAGAAGAGATCAGAACACATGTTCTACAAATCTACACAATGAAATCAACCACATCAAAGAAGTATTTGTGAAATGTAACAACTACCCATCCCAGTTAGTGAACAGGACAATAGCAGCAACTCTAGCACCATTAATTACCAAACCTCCTTGACCTGAATCTGCTCCTATATAGATTTCCATCCCATAGATAAGCAAACCTTCCCACCATATCAGCAGGTTCTTTAAGCAACAAGCATGCATAGACAGTACCTATTCAACCTTTGCCACAATCAACAACTACCAGCAGGCCAATGGAAGAAAACATCCACAAATCATAATACCCAACCCCAAAGGCGTAATCAACCCACCTGATTGAAACTGTGACTCTCATAAACAGGATTGACATCCAGGCCCCTCAACACCAGAATCAAGGAACATCAGACATGAAGTATCAAAACAGACCAGAAATCAGCCACATCAGAGCGAATAGCAACTCATCCCATCATTCACCATCACCATTCTTGCGAAGAACCATTCAGACTTTACCAAGCGCCAGATAACTGAAGGAGTCAACATCGAATTATACAGACAGTTAAAATAGATGAAGGTTACTTTATCTCCACTGTTTATGATGTGCTCATCAGTCAGCTCCAGCCTCCTGTACCAACATCTAGACTGTGTGCCTCACTGGCTTTTTCTATGTCTGTATATCCCCGCAACTCACCCAAATTTGTTATCGCCACATTGATCTTCTACACATTTTACGCCCTGTCTTATCATCCCTTGTTAATTAATCATCTGTTGTATAAATATCACCAGTTCTCTCCATGTATCATTCACACTTGAAAATGATACAAGATGCTGTATTCAAATGTTGTGTTCTAGTGTTAAAGAAGTTGTCAGCCATATATACTTGTTCTATATACATGAACAGTCACCCACACCTACAGGTAAACTGTCACCCACACCTAAATGCAAACAGTCACCCACAGGCAAACAGTTACCCACACCTTAAGGCAAACAGTCACCCACACCTACAGGCAGTCACCCACACCTACAGGCAAACAGTCACCTACAGGCAAACAGTCAGCCACACCTACAGGCAAACTGTCACCCACAGGCAAACTGTCACCCACAGGCAAACAGTCACCCACACCTACAAGCAAACAGTCACCCACACCTACAAGTACTGTAAATCGACAAAGTTTTGCGAGCAGGAAAGTTTTGCTAGTATTGCGAATGAACTGTAGGCGCAAAAATTTCCAGACGTAATAATTAACCTCTCTCGTTTTGTTCAGTAATTAACCCTAGTCTGTGTTTACGTGATTAAACATGGCGGCCATATTTGCTATTGTACTAATGAACACAAACAGATTACTAGGCACTGTAGTTTATAACACTTACAAAATTCAATCATTTCAGTGGCATAATAGCATTTGCAACAATACACATTCAGTACACAACAATAACAATAACAGTATCTCACTTCGTCACAATATCAAGAAGTTCGGAAGTTTGCCAGCCACGGATGACTTCCTCTTTCTTTGTCTTGAGAGCATCAAGGCTTGCAATGATCCCCCTCGCATTCATGACACTTATCCTCAAGTCTACACGCTTGTCAACACAGTCTTTCAAGTTTTTGGCAACACACTCGGCATACCACTGTGTAAAGTGGGTTTTCATGACAATCTTGAAGGAAGCATTCACGGACAAATCCATCGGCTGCAATTCCCCTGTACATCCAGCCGGAACGAATTTCCAAACGAAATGTCGCTGCTTCAACAAGTTCAAAAAAGAGTCGCAGCGATGTGCTGCAAACACATAAAAAATTACAAGAGTTTTCTGTCTAATGGGCAATTTGAAGTTCTTTTTGACTGATTTTGTATAAGGCACCAGTATGTTTTCAACGTAGTCCAGCATACTTTGCTCACAACTCCAGTGATTGGCTGTGTGTGTCACGTGCCAATCAGCTGGAAATTTGACCTGGGTGTGGCACTTGTCTGTCACTCCTTGATAGATGATTTGCGGTGAATTTTTGTGAATTGATGGTCGTCTTGACTGACTGACCATTTAAAGGTGTTTAATTCCGGATGTTTAAAACAAACAATGTGACACTGAGTTAATAATTAATTACTGAGTTAAGACAATGAACTACGTATGTCAAGGCATGTGTGCATAAGCACCCTTTAATCTTTTCATTATGACTGTAATCCCCACTTACACTCGCAAATCACGTGATCAGTCATGGTGGGCAGTGCGTGTGTATGTACATCGCTATTGTCTTTGGGAGGTGTGCTTTTTACAAATTATATATTGTCAACAATTCCACTTGGTTTTACAGGAGGTGGACTCACAAAACAAACAAGACGTAGAATTGACTGGGTTGTTTATCTCTCAAAACATTCACGACAGAGAACTTTGTCGATTTACAGTAAACAGTCACCCACACCTACAGGCAAACTGTCACCCACACCTACAGGCAAACAGTCACCCACACCCACAGGCAAACAGACACTTACAGGCAAACAGTCACCCACACCTAAATCAGCCATTTGGGAGTTATCATCAGGCCAAAAAACAAACAAAACAAAAACAAGAGTCATCAGACGGTGACATATCCCACCGGCCCCCACATGTTTGAAAGGACAAATCATCCGACAGTTATATATTGTGTTATTAGACCAAGTCAGAATTGTTTCCATGGAATTCATGAAAAATATAAATGCCATATATCTGTAATCAGAAAAAGTCACCATTTCAAGATCAATTAACGATGTGAGTAGCGAACTCAATCACTGTCAGCTCAGTGTCAACTCAGCGACTTAGCGGTATACATCAACCTTGTGGGCGGTGAATCAACATTGTTTAACCTCGTTGGCGGTGAATCAACATTGTTTAACCTCGTTGGCGGTGAATCAACATTGTTTGATAGTCATTGATTAATTAACAAAAGAAACACATTGTGTTTAAAAGCTTGACTGATACACAGATCTTCAGTTCGCTCTCGTCGCTATGGCAGGCAAACGTAAAGCTATCACCTTTGACACAAAGCTTCAGATAATCCAGGCTGTAGAATCAGGAGTAAGATCGAAGACAAACATCGCTCTCGACTTTGGCATTCCGAAATCAACACTCAGTTCCATTATTAAGAATCGCGACTCGATACCGGCAAAATGTGTCTCTAGTGATTTCGGCCCCGCCCACAATAAGTTACGAACTGCAAATCACCAAGATGTGGAAGATGCGCTCTACAAATGGTTTCAAGGAGCGAGAAGTGAAAACATTCCCTTGAGTGGTCCCATGTTGCAGACTAAGGCAAATGAATTGGCATCCAAGTTAGGTCATTTAGATTTCAGTTGCAACAGTGCTTGGATTGACAGGTTCAAACAGGCGTGGTATCGTATACAAATCAGCTCACGGGGAAAGTGCATCAGTTGACCCCAACCTCGTCAATGATTGGCTGAAAACTGTGTGCAGAGCAAAATTGTGGACTATGTTAAACGCAGTTAAGTGTTATATTGTTGAAATTGTTGTGATTGTTACACATGTTCTAGATAATGTATTTGAACAATGAAATCAGAATTTTAATGTCAATGTACAAGAATAAAAATACGTAGCCCATGTATATACGTGTCTCTTCATCTCCGCCAATATGGCGGTCAAACGTGAATAACGAACAACGGATATAGCGAACTAAATCCTTTGGTCCCTTGGAGTTCGTTATATCTGTGTTCTACTGTATGTCCAAAACATTTCCATAGAAACGGAGAAAATAATAAATCAGAAAAACATGTAAATAGCAAAAGGCACCACTTTGGGGTCTGCAACACATATCTACCAAGTAAAACTGACTGATATTAAGAACATTTTGAGTTCTGCTCCGGAAACGAAACACACCTCTCACTTTTGAGACTATGTCTGAAACGTTTCCATGGAAACCGAGAAAACAATAAATCACAACAAGAGTCATCAAAAGATGACATATCCCACCGGCCCCCACATATTTGAAAGGACAAATCATCCGACAGTAATATATTGTGTTTTTAGACCAAGTCAGAATTGTTTCCATGAAATTCATGAAAAGTATAAATGCCATATATATGTAATCAGAAAAAGTCACCATTTCAAGATCTGTCTCGTATATTTGCCAAGATCTTTTGAAAGATATGAAATGGCTTTCGAGCTGCGTTCTGGAAACAAAGTCGGCAACATGTTCATGAAGCCACGAAAATAATACATTAAAAAAAAAGGGAAATAGCAAAAGGCACCACTTTGGGGTCTGCCACACATATCTACCAAGTTTTATTTACAGATATTAAGAAGTTTTTGAGTTCTGCTCCAGAAACGAAACACACCTCTCACTTTTGAGACTAAGTCTGAATCGTTTCCATGGAAACCCAGAAACTAATAAATCACAAAAACCTGTAACTAGCAAAAGGCACCTATGTAGCTTCTGACTGGTATATTTACCAAGTCTTGCAGAAAAATAAAGAACGGATTTTGAGTTTTGCTCCGGAAATGAAGCCCATTACTCATTTTGAAACTAAATCTGCACCCTTTCCATGGAACCCGAGAAAATAATAAATCAGAAAAACCTGTACATATGAAGGCACCACTTCAGGTTCTGACTGATATATCTACCAAGTTTTGCAGAAAAATATTATACGGATTTTGAGTTCTGCTCTGGAAAAAAAATTAAAGGGTTGATTCCTGACATGGTGTAAATGATTTGATTCCTGACATATAGAATAAGGTTTGATGCCTGACATGGTTTAAAAGGGACGATGTTTTTACATGGTATACTTTGTTACCTTGCACATTACATAAGGTTTGGTTACTGACATGTTATAAATGGTTTGATACTTGACATTACATAGAGTTTGACTCCAGACATGGTTTAAATAATTTGATTCATGACATGGTATAAAAGGACCCAAGGTTTTGTGTGGCAAAAGTCCCTGCAGGGTCTACACAGCCTACATACATTTCACAGGATTTGGCTCAAACTTGGACACTGGATGAAACTTTAAACAAGAGTCATCAGAAGATGACATATCCCCCCGGGCCCCACATGTTTGAAAGGACAAATAATCTGAGAGTTACTCATTGTTTTTTCAGACTAAGTTTGAATTGTTTCCATGGAATTCATGGAAATTATAAATGCCATCTATCAGTAACCAGCAAAGTCACAATTTCAAGATCTGACTCATATACCTGCCAAGATCTCTTGAAAGATATGAAATGGTTTTCGAGTTGTGCTCTGGGAACGAAGCCCACCCCTCCATTTTCTGAAGTAGTTTCCATGGAAACCAAGAAAATAATAAATCACAAAAACCTTTTAGAACCAAAAGGCACCACTTTGGTGAGTGAGTGAGTGAGTTTAGTTTTACGTCGCACTTAGCAATATTCCAGCTATATAGCGACGGTCTGTAAATAATCGAGTCTGGAACAGACAATCCAGTGATCAACAACATGAGCATCGATCTGCGCAGTTGGGAACCGATGACATGTGTCAACCAAGTCAGCTAGTCTGACCACCCGATCCCGTTAGTCGCCTCTTACGACAAGCATAGTCACCTTTTATGGCAAGCATGGGTTGCTGAAGGCCTATTCTACCCCGGGACCTTCACGGGTGCACCACTTTGGGGTCTGCAACACATATCTAGAAAGTTTTACTCACAGATATTAAGAAGTTTTTGAGTTCTGCTCTGGAAATGAAACACACCTCTCACTTTTGAGACTAGGTCCGAAACGTTTCCATGGAAACCGAGAAAATAATAAATCACAAAAACCTGTAAGCACCACTATAGGTTCAGATTGATATATCTACCAAGTTTTGCAGAAAAATATTAAATTGTTTTTGAGTTCTGCTCCAGAAACGAAGCCCATCCTACCATAAGATTAACACCAAAATGTTCCATGGAAAAACAAAAAAAATATAAATGCCTAAAATCTGTAAATAGCAAAAGGCACAGCCATAGGCTGAGATTACTATATGTATCAAGTCTGGTCTAAAAATATTGAACGGCTTCTGAGTTATGCTCTGGAAACAATTGATTATGGACGGACAAGGCGTCGACTATATCCCCCGCATTACATGCTGGGGGCATAAAAATCCACATAAAATAATGCATTATACCAACAAAGTGCAAAAAAGTGTTTGGTTGTTTCTTTCAGAACAGTTAACTTGGTTGTTTCTCTCGGAACAGTTAACTTGGTTGTTTCTTTCGGAACAGTTAACTTGGTTGTTTCTTTCGGAACAGTTAACGCACCGTTTCATACACCAGTCCATGTCGTCTGTAATTCCTTCCAGACTCTTAAGAAATTATCACAATGTACAGTTCTATACACTGTTACTTCACAGGTACCTCACATCACCCGCAAGGCCCCTAAAATGATTAATATTAGGTTCCCAGACACCCATGTTTGCAAACATAGGTAAAACAATGATAAGGCCTCTATTATATTCTACTAATGTATACTTACGTTTATTTACCTGTGAAATCACATAAACAAAGTTAAACCTTCCCACTTTTACTTGAACGGAGAGGCATGTCTAGGCATGTTCTACTGTAAGTATTTTCTTCTAATTTTGCTATAAAATACATGTACCTATAATATTATGACTAATTGAACAACACTGTTTGTGGACTTCCTCGTGCCCACAGATCTTCCTAATTTAAAGTCAGTATCATATACAACAAAGTCAACACCAACACAGTGAGCGTGTTAGTTTTATACATCTCTCAGCAATATTCCAGCTATATGGCAGCGGAATATTAATTACTGAGTCTGGGTCAGACAATCCAGTGATCAACTGAATGAGCATTGATCTATGCTATAGGGACTTGATATCAACAAGTCAGTCTATCCCATTGGTCACCTCTCATGAGAAAAGCATAGGTTACTGAAGATCATTTCTACACTTGATCTTCATGAGCGACACATAAAGGAAAACATTAGTCTAACAGAGATGTAAGAACAGTGAGGTCACAACACATTACGCATTCACCTGGTATGAGTGTATTAGAATTCCTGATACAGTATGTCCATTTCTTCAGATCTGTTTCTCTCTTCTTGCAGGAGAATGACAAACCTTGATTGTTCATTAACTTGTTGACTGCCTATCACGATTATACTTACATCAATTCTCGCCGAATTTGACACTATATGATATTATGAGTATACATGTGATTGGCAGTCTACAAGTTAAATTGTTTATTAAATTCTAGATAGCAAATATGGGATATTGTTGAACACTTAAACAGATGCCACTTCTTACACCCACTCAAGAATCTGTATAACTTGTTTCTGCCAGATGTCTGAAGTTGTAATATTTAAATAACTGACAAATATATTTCAAGGATGGTCATTGTGGCTCTACTGACATTGAGATTGATGCTAATGTCAATTCCAGAAACAGCAGCACTATCTGACATACATGGTCCAGAAACAGACATGTACTACAGTCTGGAAATACACTTTTGAAATTGCAACATTCATCAAGTTTCTGGCAAAAGAAATGCAATGATTGTGGATTAACTGTTGCTTCTATACACAGGGATTTACATGATGCAAATTCCTGCATCCTACATGCACAAAAATTGACAATAGATGCAACAAAATAGACTAGAAGAATGAGTCCAAATACTTTTCATAAAATGTTGATCAAGTAACAATAAGTTATCACTGAGTCTGCTACTAGCCAGGTTATGATATCATTTGCAGTTGCCATGGTTACTGTGATGATCATGATACACAATACAATAACTGAATTGCAAAGGTATTATAACATGGTACTACTAATAATATTAAGTGTCTGGGGCTCCCATTTTGTGGTCCAGGACCCCTGAAAATTAAGAGTATCAGGCCCAGGGACTCTCAAATGGAGGACTCAATCTAAAAACCCTACATACATTTTCTTTAAATGACACTGGCTCTGAAGAAGCTACACTTGGTAGAAGGATCCAAAAATCTGTGGCTACGACAAGATCATCTATACCATCTTCCAGAGTTCCATCGAGACACAAATCATCCATACCATCTTTCTACACTCCACTGAGACTCAGACCATCTTTACCATCTTCCTAAACTCCCCTGAGACAGGAAAATATGGTTCATCTGCACCTTCTCACAGACACTTACACATGTGATAATGACAAATGAAGCACAAATAGGCCTTGGACAGAAATTTGAACAAGGCAATCAAGGGGGGCTACATTCTCGTTGAGTTCTGCTTTAGGTTTCTACTGTTTTCACTTTTATAATTATCCATCTTTGACCACCCGTGTTGAATGCGTTTAGGTGTCAAGTGTTGTCGGAGCTACAGATTATTATTTTAGGAAAATATCGTCACTGCAAAACAGTGTCATCAGTCATGGCCCCTGGAGGCTTCCTAATTTCTGATGTAAACAACCTCCGGGGGCACCAAGACAGGTGCTTCTTCCAGTGACACCATATTTTGATGTGCGAGTTTCAGGACGCGACCAACAAATCACGGAACGGAGCTGAGAAATCTCCGAAGATTGCCGAGCTTGTTTCAAGTATTACCAACATTGTTTCCGATAGGGGTGTTGTGTTTCTGTTATTACCGCTAAACTACCGATATCGCTGCAATTGTTTCGCGAGTGGGCTGCGTTGGTTTATATTTGAGATGCAATTCCTTCAAATTTGCCGTAATTCCTTCCATTACTTAGGGGGGCCTGAGATTGATGTAGTCAGTTGGACTGGAATTGCATGGATGAACCTGATGTTTCTGAAAGCTAAGTAAAGACTTGCTATGCTATGATAAAGAATTCATGAATTACAGTCTCAAAGATGAGCATACTTTAAGAGGAATGTATGAAGGTATGATCAAAATTATAGTTCACTTAGTTGCACTATTTGAGCACTGCACTTTATATGTTTGTACATTCAAATGACTGTAGAATTTTGTGTGTAATAGTTTCCAGGTCTGCATCCTGAACTAAACACTGAAATAAATTCATTAAACTGTGACAAGAAGTTCAGTACCAGAAGTAATCTTGTAGCACAACCTTTTTCACTGGCACTCTGTCATTCACAAAGAAGTTAAAATTTGAGCTCAAATTTGTTTTGTAAAATGAGAAGATCTACATTTCTAACACTCTACTCAATATATCACACACCTGATAAAGTTATCGAATGCAATAATAATTCACACATCCTTAGAACCTCCATTACTTTGCATGAGCATGACAAACATTACATAACCATCTTTATCATAACTTTTTGAAAATCCCCCCCCCAAAAAAAATAACTCCGCCTGATACAATGGCCTACATGTTTGTACTTAAACCTGGGGTTTCCGTTTTGAGTAAATATCCCTACTTCTTTACACCATCATGAACGTAACTGACAGTGACAGCATTTATCATGTTTATTATGAACATTGTTCATTGAACAGAAATATATCCATCACAATCAACGTCTGTATCATGGTGAATACATTAGGTGAAAACACGAAAGACGTCACAGCTGCATAGTTGTAAAGCTGAGTCGAAACGCGCAACACAAATAAAAGTAAACATAACGAGATATGTTTCCATGAACCAACACGAGAATAGTGTGCTGATACGACGTGCCATGTTTAGACAAAATGGACATTTATCCAAAAAATACGTCTACGTTTATAAAGCTATATAGGCCTGGCTTCAAATTAATTCATAAACAACTGAGAAAAGGCGCTAACGTGTTCGATGTTAGTGGATGTTAACACTTGAAACCTTCACGCACCTGTAAATGGCGAAAAAGACCGGAAGAAGGGAACTCTCACAAGGTGGCGCTGAAGAGGGATACCCCAGCACAGACGTTTTGGAGATTTTACATGCGCTTCCCGATATTCCTGTACGGTACGTACCTCAACGCTTTAATATTGCCGATTTCATGGTGTGTGTGTGTATTATGGAAATAATAACTGCGGGGAAGTATGCAAAAGATGAATTGTTATCTCCGTAATTTATGTGGCATTATTAGAAGTTTGAGAATCATATAAGGACAAACTTAAAATTGACAGATTACAACAGTTCATCTAGTTATCTAGTTTCTTCTGAATCGCCTTAGCCACCTTTGTTAAGCCTGTGAAGTGTCGAGGAAATAGTCCCTATCATGTTCCTTGAAAAGTTGACATTCTTTGGCAAAGATAAACTAAGTAATCGGTTGGCAGCTTCACATTTCTGTGTGTCTGTGTACAGTTTCATTTGTTCAACAACTTTCACAGTTAACTTCATTTTGAGAATTTCATTAAGTGTTTATCATTGTCATCCATGCTTCACTGAGTGATACTGTTGCAGCTCAGGAACATGGACTGGCACCACCAGCTGTTTGTTACACCACCACCACGCGTACGCTCAGCTGAGTACCTGACTCTCGCGCACTTAGAACAATCGCCACTATAGCACAAGAGGGTGGCTTCTGGGGACTCTGGGTAAGACACCATTAAGTGTTTTCATGTCGCCTGCATGATCTGTCATCAGTTCTTAAAATATCAGGCTGCACAGTACTTTGACATGTTGACTCAGCACCTTCTTTGCTTCCATTTTATGTGTACGATCAGTATATTGTAATGCTCTTTGTACATTTCGCTGTTCAAATCATATGTTAATGGCTGAACATGGAAGACGTTTAAATCTTGCACATAACAAACGTTTGTATCTCTGTGTCTTATTCCTTCAATCGATTCTGAATACCATTTTTGCCTTGAATGTCCATTTTATGAGGATCGGAGAGCATCTTTCATGCCACGTTTTTATCATGTCTAGCTAGCTCTACTGTTTACTTCTCAAAATAATACCGTTATAAACAATCTTGCTAAATATGTATTTTGAGCTGTGAAAAAACGTATGAAATATTTTGTATACAGCTGGTTTTGTGTTCACATCTCTGTACATTTATACCTTTGTCCTCATTCTGTCTCTTTTATGAATCTTCATGTCATTTCGTGAATCCATTTGACATGTCTGTGTATAAACAAACATCAACAGCAGTCTCAGGGAACATATCTGGATTTGCAATCTGCTCTGTAACATTGTCGGAACTGTCATTGAGCCAAGCAGGTGGGGTCAGCTTGCCTTTGCACCTTCCACATAGGATCCAACACTTTCAGAGCTTTGTCAATACCATCTGCAGACTTCATATCTCCGTCAGTTGTGGCACACTATATCAATACACCCTGTAGTGCAAGCTGACTTCCAGTGTCCTCTTCCATATTGAAGTCGGAGAATGGAGTGAAGTATAACCAGGACAATGAGAATGGAAAAACATAAAATACATTTGACAAATATTTAAAGGTCACATGCAACGAAAAAATCAAAGATAATTAAAACACAGTTAGCACTTATTCATGATATATAAAATGCATTGCTCATTATGAAAAAACAAACAAAATTATAAGTGTATAATCGCAAAACGAAAGGGCCATATTTTGTACTTGGGTTTACCTCCTTCGGAACGAAGCAGCCGGGATAGTGAACCCAGTCAGAACTGCTGGATGTGCACTGAAGTCTAAAGCAGCTTTTTCATTGGCCACTGGTTCATTTGCCGATATACTTAGCTGGCTCTTTGTTTATGGCTTATAAGCCCGATAGGTGTCAATTTCAAATTGCATGTGGTCAGTGACTGAAGTTGTGCAGTGCATATTGTCATTAGCAGACATACAGGCGTCAATAAACCAGACATTTAGTTTCCTCTGTGACAGAGTCTGCATATCCCAATCAACATGTGTTTTTTTGGTTTTCTTTATGTATCGACTAGATTATTTATTTGTTTGTGTACACAACCAAGATTAGACTACTGCTCCTGACCTCACACTCCAGGTAGCCATACTGTTTCAAGCTCCGCGAACCTATTCACTGTGCATGCATTATGAGTACAGCACAGCATGGCTGTTGAAACCACATTTTCCTCCAGTGCAGGAGAAAATTAGTGAATCATCTGAACTCTGATTTCGTGTTTTTTTTCAACGTTACAGGTTGATATGATAAGTGCATACCGAAAGGTGTCAGAATCTGTAAAGTTGTGTTTTATGTTGCATGTGACCTTTAAGGAAAACTTGAAGCCAAGCTGGGAAGGGTCAGTGTACTTGGAAAGTGCACAATTGCACAAATGCCAATTGTGATGCTTTCTGCCCACGTTTCTTCCTGCTTGCTATTGTTGATGAGTTGTATCAACCGTACATAGCAATGTTCAACTTGCATGGCTCAGTACCCCACTTTTCATTAACTTCCTTCTCTAGTTGCACCTTTTCTGCCATATCCTCAGTGTTGAGTTCAGTTACAGCCTTAGCCACCATGTTGGAGGTGCTCTGCGTACTGCTCCTACATGGGGATGGAATGTCCATGTTGGCCATGAGTAACCTTGCTCTCATATTTCCTGTGTCTAGGTGTGTCTTGTGGACCCGAGGCAAGTCTGACATCAGGAGCTGCTGGGTTTGACCCAGGTTTCCTAGTCTCAGTTTCTTTGCATAGCTTCATTTCAGATGCTACAAAGTCACATATCACACTTTTCAGTGATATTTTCCAGCATGCTTCCCATTTTCTCTCCTCGGCTCTCTGCAGTGGAGTGTCATCACAGTCAGTGGATGTTGAATTATGCAGCCTCAGTGCTGTGTTCCATACTTTGGCCACCTTTTCATTGTCGACTAGTCGCATACCCTTCAAGTCATCATTGCTGGGCCTTTGTTTCGTGCCATGCTAGCTGGCTGAAGTGAGACACAACAGCCTCACTGAAGTAGAGATGCCATCTCAGTCAGGAGTTGATAGGCCAGTGCTGTCCAGCCTCGACTTGGTGCCCTGAGGGAGAAGTCTTTTGCACTCAACCTAGAGACATACATGTATCTGGGTATCTGGGGTGGAGAGGCACTTTCAGACTCTTCAGATTCATGGGCAAGACCTTTGTTCCAGGGAGTCCAGCCTTTGCTGAACTGTGACATGATTCTCTTGTTGTCGCCTTTCATCGTGATTTTCTTGAAAAGAACTTATGAACTTGGCAACTCAAGACATACACATGTCCAGTGCCAGTGGTCCCAATCACAGTTAAGCCATACACACTGACTGACACTTCGCTGTGCATTGACTTGTCAGGTGAGAGGGGTCACACTTGGTGATTTGCTGCACTTAACTGGCTGAGCACAGCTACCTAAGCAGCCAATCAATTTAACAAGGAATGTCAGGAGTTTCCAGTGAAAAGAAATTGAACAGTTTCAGTTTTCATTTTTGTTGAAAAATATGAACTTTAATGGAATTATTTTAGTATAAAATGCATGAATGTATAGAAAAATTGATGAAAAATATTTAAATTGCTTTAAAAATAGCAGAATGTCTTTTGATAGCATATGCAATAACAAAACAGGATCACATGATTTTTGTCAATTTTTATTTGGTTTTGGGGTTATGGACAAATTAGAATTGTATTTGAAATGAATTCATGCCAAAAGTGAACACTCAAGTACTACAGATACAGCATGGTATAAAAGGGGTATAAATCAAGTTGTGTATGAGTTATGGCTTTACAATTGTCTGTGAGTGTTACATCGTGTCTGGCCTAGTACTGATGAAATTATATTTAATTTGCAGACTTTTGTGTGTCCTGATAGGCCTCAGACCACAGTTACCCCCTCTAACTTTATCCATTACATGGCCGGAAAGTAGGAGAATATAGAGCCTCGTGTGTATGGGCTGGTCTGTCAGTGCTAGTGTTTCTTGGATGACTTATAGGGGCACTGATGCGGAACGAATAATGTTTCTCACGAATGGTCTAATTATGAAACCAAGCAGCAAACTGGTCCGCACCCGCTCCCTCGACCGTGACGGACACAGGGACTGGGCTCCTGTCCACATTAGCAGAATTTCTTCATCGTTAAAAGAGAGGAGGTTGGATGCCCATCACATGCCGTTATATAAAAATATTAATGGTATTCCTTGTCTTATTGTAACAAAATATCCCAGCAGTGTAGTTTTTTTTCTGATGCCTGGGTGGTATAGTGACTGATCCAATTTGATCCTATTTCTGTGTTTTTACATCGATAATTAATCATGTCATGTGAAAAAATGATGTCTACATACATGTAGCAAGCCTTTTGTTTCATAAAAGTCCGAAAGATTGCAAATTTTTATATTTAGATAGTTTTGAGGGTTGGCCCAGCTGTCATAGCAAACATCATATGTAAATTTTGGTAGCTATGATCCTGGTTTATTATCTATGATAATAAAAACACACACTTGATTTATCTGAATTCGTAAACTAGTAACAATGACTTTGCCACTGGTAGAGAAATCTGAAAATTTTCTTACTTAAAAAAACTGATTATACCCATTTACCCAAGTACACAGCAAGTGCCTATATGTATTTCTTATGTAACAGCAAAGTTCTGTTGGTATCCTCAAAACAGTTTCGGCCCATAAGTGTTTTCAGGCTGCATGCAACACAGAGATTACATCCTCCTTGCTGTAACTCGCGTTTGATGGTGTAAACATACACATGTTATTTGTCATCATTCACTTGATGGTCAGTTATTGAATTTATAACGGGCATAATTAGTGGTAACACCTCTAAAATTACTTGACAAAGGTTCCCATTTGGCATTTCTCCTGTCTGGAGTAAATACTCAACATCATAAATTAAGGTCTGTAGTGGCAGATGTATTGCATGTTATGTAATATGTGCATGTAAGTGAAGAGGGTTTAGCAGCTGAGTTACAACAACAAACATTGATCGAAGGAGTGATCGATAACACACTGATTGATTAATTACTTTCACAGTTCCACATTTGTCAAAAAGGCAGTGTTTATGAGTGTAGATTTACTAATCTATACTGAATACACCCTATCATAAAGTACGACTGTAAAAGCAACATCCTTCCTACAAAGAATTAAACGCCATTGCCTTGATTGATTGATTATTGCTCATTATTGGCTAACTAATGGCAGACATCATATAGTTGGTTGCCAGCTGTGCTGTCCTGGGTGACCAATGAGATTATGCATACACCAGTGTGAAAAATTCTCAAACGATGTGTCACTTTTTCGCACATTGGACTGTTGCAAGACACAAGACATAGAGCAGGATTATTTATCAGCTGCAGAGGAATATTGTTCTTTTATGTGGATATATATACTATAACCAGGACATTTAGAGTAAAAAGTTTATAAACAATACGTTAGCACCCTCCTCAAGGGTGATATGGATATCAACGCTCGAGCCGTAAGGCGAGAGCGTTGAATCCATATCACCCGCAGAGGGGGGGTGCTAACCTACTTACACCACGTGGGCGCTGAATGGACTTGTCCATTGCTTGTCGCACGTGCCTTTCCTGCACCGCCAAGGTTATGTGTACACGTGGTTTGGGGAAATAAGTCAATGTGCAAGATGAATTCTGATGATGATGCAAGAAGCGGAGGCATGCCATATCAATAGCAATAGCGACTCAGAATTGTTGGAAGCATCTCAAATTATTCAAAAAGAATTACAAGAAATAGGTAAAACTGCTGAACGTTTTTATGAGGCTAATGATGGTGAAATTGGGAAGCGTGCGTTGGATGCTGTGCCTACTAACACCCAGCGGCTGGATAAATGGGCGTACAACACGTTTACTGCCTGGGCTATCGCCGTAAATAATCGGAGTTGGGGTGGACGAAAACCGGTTACTCTTTTGGAAAATATGGGACTTGACGAGTTGGCGTATTTGATGTCCAATTTTGTTCTGGAAGTCAGAAAAAAAGATGGCTTGCAATACCCGCCAAATTCACTCTTTCAGATAGTTATGGGTATACAGTCATTCATAAAGACTGTTTCTAAAGTAAATGTTGAATTTCTCCAGTCTGGTGTGTTCGAAGAATTCCGCCAGGTTCTTGACGGAGAGATGAAAAGACTGAGACATAAGGGATTGGGACAATGCGTTAAGAAAGCTGAAGCTATCAGTGTTGATGAGGAGGAGCTGCTATGGAGGAGTGGTCATCTTGGAGACCAGAACCCGCGAGTACTGGTGAACACCTTGCTTTACCTGAATGGCAAACATTTTGGACTTCGTAGTGGCCACGAACACCGAAAGCTAAAACACAAAAACTCACAAATATCCCTTAAGATGGGTCCTGAAGGACACAAGTACTTGTGTTACGGGAAGATTACTCCAAAACTGTTCAAGGGGGGCTGAAGCACAGAAGAGTTACCCCTAAAGAGATCGAACATCACACCAGTAGTAATCCTGCCCGATGCCATGTTCGTCTGTTTAAGAAGTACTTATTACTGTGTCCTATAGACGGCCATGATGACGCTTTCTACCTTCAAGCTCTTCAATCTCCGACAGATAAGTGTTGGTAAGTGCTTTGTGAGTTTACAACTTCCGGTTTTAATGTGACAGTGTAAGGGATGCCAATAGTCATCAAGATATTAAACTAAATATTATGATCAACGAAATGAAACCTGTTTCACTTTCAAACCAGACCACTCGTTCAAACCAGTGTATATACTTTATCCTATACAGGATAGTCAATGAATAGCAGATTTATTGTTAGAAATAAATGAAAATAAAATTAAAGATGATAATTATTGAATATATGCAGTACACCCAGCGTTCAGTATTGGATTGGTCAGTCTATAATTACCAATTCTCCCATGTTCCAGGTACAGCCGACAGCCACTGGGTCACAACACGCTACAGAAGATTGTCCCTGAAATGTGTCAGAAGGCTGGTGTGCAGGGCTACAAGACGAACCACTCACTTAGGGTTACCACGGCAACCCGTCTGTACCAGGCTGGGGTTAGCGAACCATTGATAATGGAACGAACTGGACACAGAAGCGTTACAAGTGTGTATTATTTTTCTTTTAAGCAATCATGTAAGTGGAGAAAGTCCATTTCTTTCAAACTAAAGTCGCATTGTTGAGCTTAACTACATATGCTACATTACTAATTTGATTGAATTTTCTTTCAAACAGGTGTGCGCAGTTACACCAGAACCAGTGAGGACCAGAAAGCCATAGTAAACGCTATACTGAATGACGAACAGCTGGGAGATACTGGCACGTCAATGGAGACCGCATCATGGCCAGACCAGGAACATGGCAAGGCCACCTCTGCAACCTCTAGCTCCACCGTCACGCTGTCGGCAGCACAAACCAGGCACCAGATTTACATTGACAACTGCGTTGTAAATTTCACAATGAAATAAATCAAAACATCCTTGTTCATGTTATTAGTTTAGATTGGCACCTGGACGGAATCGCTGTATTCACACCCTTTTGATACTTTTATAGAGGTAATTTTCAAATATTGTTTCCAGGCGAAATGTAATGATAGATACATTCCTGAATGATGTAATGGCCTGACATTGTTGGTATAACTTTCGTCTGTCTTAAATTTTATATTCGGATTTTTTTAAAATTTATTTCTTGTAGCATTCAGCAGAATCTGTATTGCAGAAAACATGCAAACATGCACTAGGTCGCACATAGGGTGGGTGTGAAATATGATTCACGTTTGCATTCTGTGCAATGTTTAGATATTAAAATCATGTTAGAAATTCTTTATAAGTATAATTTGTATGTTGTTTTTTTTATTTACTTTCAAAATGCATACGAATGTTGTTACGAGTGAGTATTTCCTGTATATTTATGTTATTAATTCAGTATTAATTATTATTGGGTCACAACATTTAGTGTTTTGATATGATGGGTGACATTTCGTTTTGGTAGCTGCTCAACACTTTTGGCACTCTGGTTTTCCGGAATTTGTCTGCTCCTAGATTTCTATGTTTTTACTTCCGGGAGACTTATTCAAGTGCATTCTACAGTGTTGACGATAGTCGTGTGCGCGCGAACTTTCGGGAAATGACTTAGTTTATATATAAAAAGGCGTGTTGCCATTTGGAGGGCGACACTCATACTCATTCACATTACTGCCAACGCTTGAAATCCTGAATCTACATTATCTGCTGTCGCACCGATCGCTGTGTTGACATTCTGCCATTGTTGTTCTCTCTCACACCAAGACTTTGGTGAGTTTGCTATATTGTATTTTGTGACCCATTGACTTAGATTTTGTCTCTCTTGAATTGTACCTGAAATCTGCATTGTTATATTGACTTGTGACTGTATACCTTGCTCTCGTGGTATAATAATAATAAAATTTGAACGTAAACAACTTGTCTTTGTTCTGTTTTGCCAATTTACAAGGGGATTTCTTAAACTGTTGTCACGGTAAATTCTTAACAGTAACAATGTGACAAGGAACTAAGTAGGGTTATAAAACAAAATATAAAGACATACAATGACTTTGGTTTTTTTTCAGTCCTAACGTTTTTTTATTACCACTGGCAGATGATTAAACTTCAGGGTATTTCATTTGTTTTCATAATAATGAAGTAAAATGACTTCATCTCTGTTGATCAATCTACACATAAACTATCAATTGCGCATATGGGTGGCGCAGCAGAGATCACAAACTAGTCACGAAATCTGGGATATCAACCGGAAACTTACAGGAATAGTACACCTAACTTTGTGTTGTATGGCGAGTTTGGCAGATTCCCCCTTGTAGATGTTATTAAGAGCAGAATGGTATGCTTTTGGGATAAACATTTAATCATAAAACCGTCAAAAGTGTGTTTCTTAATATATAAATTAACATTCAACGATTGTATATTTCGCAAATGTGAACATGAATGGATAATGTATCTCAAAAGCATTGTCGACGATCTTGGACTGAGTTTCATCTTGAAATCCCCAAAAGTTTGAAAGTTTATCTTGGCTTAAAACTGGTATCAAAAGTAAATTAAAAGCTATATATCAGCAAACATGGATTTCAACAATTGAAACCTCTTCCAAAGCAACCATTTATAGCATTTCCAAAACTCCATCTCTCAAATTTGAACCATACCTCAATTTTCTGCATTATAATAACTTGTTAGAATTCTGAACTTCCAATCATTTCCTTCCAGTCGAGACAGGTAGATGGCGACGAATCCCAGCAAATGATAGGATGTGTACTTTGCGTAACCTAAATGATATTGGTGATGAATTTCATTATTTATTTATGTGTCCCAAATTAGAATTAGATAGAGAAAAATCCATTCAGAAGTATTATTATATTAGCCCAGATATGTATGAAATGAATATCCTTTTTAATACCGATAACCTAAGAACTTTAAAGGTCACATATACTCTAATAGGGTACAAATACAAAATCACTTGCTGACATCATTATAAATGAAACCCCGTCATTAAAACTGCTCATTTCGATCCTTAATTACCTTAAATCAACCTTTTTGTCAACAGTGCACAATTCTCAGCCGCAAACAAAATTTCAACCAATGAGAGCGGCGCGTCTCCGTGACGTAATAGTGGGTATAGAAATGAGGGTCTGTGCAGTATTCATCTACATTTCAGGGGTTAAACTATTTCATTTACAAGTTTGTACAAACCTAAAAATCGCGAAAGCTGTTGAGAAAAATGAAAGCTATATGTTCTCACAATCTACTATCATTTAGTTTTGTCTCCTGCTTTGCCTAGTTTTCGAGTTACAACCCTTGTTTTCATAGACGATTCTGTCAAAATCACTTGGTGTCGCTAGGTTGTAATCCGTGTTAGGTGGTATAAACCTACACATTATTTATTATCATTCACTTGATGCTCAATTAATGAATTTATAACAGGTATAATTAGTGGTAACGCCACTTAGATTACCCGACAAAGGACCCCATTTGGCATTTCTTTTGTCTGGATCGATCAAAGGATTAACCGATAACACAGTGATTGATTAATTAGTTTTATGGGGATTTAAATGGGGGATTTCTAAAAAGGTAGTGTTTATGTATGTACATTTACTAAGCTATACTCAATACACTCTGTTGTGTCTGTGTCTATGTAAAACAACACCTTTCTTTCAAAGGATTAACCACCAATACATCGATTGATTGCTTATTATTGGTTAACTAAATAACTTTTTAAAAAGAATGATGCACATTATGCAATTAGTTGCCAGGTGTGCTGCTGTCTTGGGTGACCAATGATACTATTCAGCATTGTGAAAAACCTGAAACGATACATAACGTTTTCGTATATTAGACTGTGACAAGACACATCACTTGGGAAATCTACAGATGAATTATATATCACTTGTTTTTGTGGATATTGATAGATACATTCCTCGAAGAAGGTAATAGCCTGACATTGCTCCTGTAAATTTAATTTTAATACTTGCATTTTTGTTTTTAATAAGTTGTCATAGCTTTCAACAGAGTCATTGTTTTCGTCGTTAAATGTAATGATACAGACAACATACACTAGGACGTGCGTGCGAATTATGATTCCTATAGGAAAACTATGAAATGTCTACATATTACATTCCTGTTATACATTTACAGATCGCTGCTTTTTATTAAGTTTCAAAATGTATACAAGTATGATTATAAAGTAATTAGGATTATGAGACCAAGTATAAAGACGTATATTGACAAGTGTCTACATACTGGTGAGTGAACGTTACAAACCAAGTAAATTTAGCAAGTGAAGAAATTTATCGCGCAGTATTTTCACTTCGACCCCGACCTCGCTTAGGTTATGTCATGCAAACTCCTTTTGGTAATGATTCAAATACATATTTATGTAGTTTAGATTTTCTAACGTGATGTGAACAAACCATACATAATCTCATCAATTCAAATGGATTTGACTTCACGATTTTGAAAAATGGCGGCGCCCTGTCTTGGGAAGAATGTTATTTAAGTTTGTTTTCACCGACTTACAAAATCAAAATTGCTTTCTACTGGTAGTAAAATATGTATTTTATTGATGGACAGTAGGATTTTGCATGACATTGCTTATAACATAACAATTTCACTCTTGGAAGTGAGGTGGAGGTCAATATAACATTGCTTGCAATATAAATGTCACTTCGACCTCCACCTTGCTTCCTTGGAAGAAGTCCTTATGTTGAAAGTTGTGTCATGCAAAATCCCTTTGGCCATGATTCAGATGCATATTTAACTACCAGTAAAAAGTAGTTTTGATTTTCTAACTTGATGAGAACAAATCATAATCTCAATAATTCTAATGGACTTTAGCCCGTGACTTCAGGATTTTCAAAAATGGCGGCGCCCTGTCTGAGGATGAATGCTATTTACGTTTGTTTTCACCGACTTACAAACTCAAAATTACTTTCTACTGGTAGTAAAGTATGTATTTTATTGATGGACATTAGGATTTTACATGACATTGCTTATAACATAACATTTTCACTCCTGGAATCGGTCAATATAAGGGGTCAATATAAGATTACTTACGATAATATTGTCACTTCGACCACAACCTCGTTTCTGAGGAAGAAAGCGTTATATCCATGCAAAATCCTTTTGGTCAGCAATGTGTAGTAAGCAGTCTTAATTTTATAAACTCGATGAAACTTAAACTCCATTTTTTATCCTGGAAGCGTGGTTGGGGGGCGAACCATCCGATTTAGTATATACCACAGGCTTCCACAACGCTCACTTCGCACACACAAACAACCAATTTAAGCACAAAGTACGGGGTCTGGTGGAAATCTGTGCATAGTGACACCATCACCCGACCCCAAGGAAAATTGACGGCAACATAACAATTCGGCATGTCTTTGGTGACGTCGAGAAATCAGCAAAATGACGAGCTTCCTACACATTTTCTATACATTTAACTGGAAACTGTTCCTTCTATGACGTCACTGTAGGGCTCTGGCGACAGAGTTACGTAACCTGTCTGCGGTTTCATTTGCTGGCGAGAGAGAAGCAGACGGCTTTTTAGCAACTTTTGAGCGCTTGGTATTAATTAGCCACAAGTTTTTTTAACAAAAAATGGTGTTTCGTTTATGACTAACCATATGCAGTGATAAAAAGAGTACCAAAAAATTGAGATTAGTGGTCCTTTAAGAAAACTTTCAATTTTCTCTAAAATAATTTTTGCTCTATTTAAGAAATAACTTCAATAACATATATGTAATGTCTCTCAATGTACATTGTATCTATCATAGAGTTTCTATATAATTTGTGCAAATGTAAACACCATTCATGTACCTCTTATGCTGCAGTTTTGCAGCCTGAGTGAAAATAAAAGTTTCAGTTCAGGCATGCTGGGGCACAACAGAGGTCGTGAACCAGTGGAGAATTCTGTTGATATCATCCCAGAGAAAAACAATAGCAAAGGTAACAACCAGTCCACAGAAATTGCTCTGGATGAGTGCCCCATTCAGTGTGTTCCTCATATAATTATTTTGTTTATATTCTGACATTGTCGACTTCTGTGTGGGATATGCTCACTTCCATCAAACACCAGCAGATAAGTAAATGTGCTCTAACTTCAAAGTGTACTTCATTGTTGACGTCTGGAGCCTAAAAAATTCGAAAGGAGGGCTTCCTGAGCTGATAAATTCTCTTATGAGTGATAATAATTCCTGAGCATTAGGGGTCAGATTGGTTTGCTTATTTGGGAATACAATGCTTTTTGAAAAATACACTACAATATCCTAACCTATTTGTCTCTAGAATCATCTGTAATATAAACTAATTTCACTAAAATTGTTTAATATGATAAATTGAATATTTTTGTAAACATTTAGTCACCTATTATTGTAAAGAACCAAATTAATTAGTTATATTATGAAGGTTTTAAGAAGGAATTGATTTGGGTTGTATTTTTCTCAGTCCACCCTAGTGTGGACAACATAACCAACTATCTACAAGTTCATGATATTTTGTGAATACAAGAATTGCATGACACCATGGGTGTTGTGCCGGGAAGGCTAAAGTTTATTTTTCAGATGTCCCGGGAAGTCTGACATTTATATTTCGGTTTTCCCGGAAGAGCTAATTTCCAAGGAAGTAGGGAAAGCCAAAGCAAAAGATACGATGCCAGACAGAAAAATAATCCATGTCGGGAGTAGAGTTCTACCTGAATCTTGGCCACTTGGTTACTCAGACCAACGTTTAAAAATAGATTATAGTCTGGCCTTTCATACTGTTTGGAGACATGGTTTATGGATTAAAATGCTTGTAGTATCATAAGCAGCAGATGTTTTGAGATAATGTGCAAAAGGTACCAACAAATTAAATCCTGTATAGAACATGATGATTTCTATTGCACTACTCTTCCGCTGTGATGTTGGCGCTATATAGGCTGGAAATTCACCCCCTTTCTTAAATGCTCCCCACCTTAATGACCTTGAAACTTTTTTTTATGTTAACACATGCAAATGTACTTGGTGCTGTAAATTGTTCAATTTTGATGAACAGCTTAGCATTTACATTAATTTATTAGCACTATTGTATGAAGAATTACAGTTAGCATTGTTTTGTCATAACTATACTTTGACGTCATATGTTATTATTACACAGTGATATCTTCAGTGGGTGAGTAATAAATGGCTATAATAATAAAAAAATATAATTTTTTACTTTATTTTATGTTTCTAAATGTGTCCAAATATGGTGTCCATGTGAACTGATTTTATCCCCCCAGCATCTAATGCAGTTGTATGTAGTCCACGCCTCATCCGTCCATCTATCCGTCCGTCATCAGTTTGTTTCAAACTTGATAGATATAATAATCTGGACCTATGGTTGTGCCTTCTGCTATTTACAGATTTTTGGCATTTTTATTTTTTTTGTTTTTCCATGGAACATTTTGGTGTTAGTCTGATGGTTGGGTAGGCTTCGTTTCCAGAGCAGAACTCAAAAACTGTTCGATATTTTTCTGCAAAACTTGGTAGATATATCAATCAGAACCTAAAGTGGTGCCTAAAAAATTTGCTATGTACAGGTTTATGTGATTTCTTTTTTTCTTGTTTTTCATGGAAACGTTTCGGACTTAGTCTCAACATGGAGGGATAGGCTTCGTTTCCGGAGCACAATTTGAAAACCATATGATATCTTTCAACAGATCTTGGCAGATGTATGAAGCAGATTTTGAAGTGGTGCCTTTTGCTGTTTACAGATATATGGCATTTATAGTTTTGGATGACTCTTGTCTTGGTAACTTGTAAGAGTCTCTGAGTGAGGTGCGCTGTCTTTCTGTCTTAATATTGCGTTGCAGGTTTCCAAGTACCGTGAAGGTTATGCTCATTGGACCGAGAAGCGTCCTGATTTTAGTCTTCCCGGTCATGAGCCACACTGTCTCTGACCACAAACCCAAACAGACTGTCCTCTATTTGTCTACATCCAAATTTGCCTATTCACATCGTGATGGGAAAGATTATTTACGCCTCTGTGGATGATATGTAAAGCATACACTTAAAACAGTATTTTGGAAAATGCTGGTCATACTAGTGGCAGATAGAAAAAGTGTGTCTCTTCACACATCAGATTCAGTTACAATAATTTGAATCACAAATGCATACTATAAAAATATGGGTTATTCCTGCAGTTCTCATGAATAAATAAATATGTCAAATGTATTGTCACTTATGAACATTAGCTTGTAAGAACTCTAATGGAAGATGAGAAGAATACTAGTAATTCAGTCTATATGCTTGCAGGTATCATTGGGTAATATTTAATGTCTCTTTGCAAAAATTGGTAAATATATCGATCAGAACCTAAAATGGTGCCTTTTGGCACAGGTTTTTGTGATTTATTACTTTCTCGGTTTCCATGGAAATGTTTCGGACTTTGTTTTCTCCGGAGAACTTAAAACATTGATAATATCTTTCTGCAAAACTTGGCAGATATGTGAGGCAGACCTTAAAATGGTGCCTTTTGCTATTTACAGAGTTTTGTGCTTCACCATTTTCCCAGTTTCCGTGGAAACGATTTGGACCTAGTCTCAAAACGGATGGATGAGCTTTGTTTCCAGACCACACCCCAAAATCTTGTTAGTATCTTTCAGCAAAACTTGCCAGATATATGAGGGAGACCTTGTAGTGGTGCCTTGTGCCTTTTTCTGAATTTCCCCAGTTTACATGGCAACTGTTTTGACTTAATCTCAAAAGGGAAGGCTGGGTTTCAAAACTATTTAATATCTTTCAGCAAAACTTGACATATATTTGAGGCAGACCACAGAGTGGTGCCTTTTGCTATTTACAATTTTTGGGCATTTTTCTTTTTCGGTTTCCCTGGAAACAATTTGGACTTAGTTTCAAAATGGAGTGTGGGCTTCGTTTCTGGAGCACAACTCGAAAACCATTTCGTATCTTTCAATAGATTTTGGCAGATATATAAGGTTGATCTTGAAGTGGTGCCTTTTGCTATTTGTATTTTTCATGATTTTCATGGATAATCTGAAAAAACAACAAGTAACTGTCAAATGATTTGTCCTTTCAAACATGTGGGGACAGGGGGGATATGTCATCTTCTGATCACTTTTGTTTAGATTTTAGAAGATCAGTTTAAAAATTCAGTTTGTCCTGTGTGATTTCTTCATGATCTTTTTTTTTGGATGAAAACTTTCATTTCAGTCTTATCAAATGATATAACTAAATCAGTAAAAAGGACTTTTTCATCAAAGAAGTTTTTTATCAAGGACATTTTTATCATAAAATCCTTTAATGATAATTGATTATAGTTGATCATAGTTGATCATAGTTGATCACATCAGTTGCTGAAAGTGCAAACAGTCCGTCAGTCAGTCAGTCTGAAAGTGTTCAGAAAGTCTGATGTGTACATGAGTTTGTCTCTTTTGGATGAAGTATGGTGCTGGGAACGCTGTATCAGATGAATTTGGCCACATCATGTTATACACTCATGTATCATGTACATAATTATTAATTTTAAGTGAATTCACTAACAACAATTTTGTATTAACAGTTGCTTTCGGAGTTGCAAGTGTATGTGGCAGAGTGGTCCCATTATCAAGAGCTCTGATTTAAGAACGTATTAGATCATTCAAGTTCTTGCCATCTTTTCTTAATTAAGCCTCAGCTTTTCAGTCACCGTTTGCTCCAGGAAGACGTGGAGTGAAAACAAGCAATACTTATTATATGCCGTCAGTCACTTTCATTTTATATCAATATTTAATGGCTGTGTATACCTTCACACACTATGTTACAACAACCTGTGAAGATCATGGTTAAAACTGGTCTTGAACAACCCATGCTTAGGTGAAAGTTGTGGTGGCTAAGCGGGCAAGACAGCTGACTTTGTGTGCTGACGATTTGACTCTGAGGGTGTGAATGCAAATCTCGGATAGGACTAAATAGGAATTTATGCTTTACTAAGAAAATATAATCCCATTTATAACATATGTAACCCATGCATGTCTTAGAAGGCAAATAATGAGATTGGATGGTCAGGGTCATAGTCATGTTATTGTATTTCAGTTGTATAGATTGATACTCATGCTGTTGACCACTGGATTTCCTGGCCCATGTTCGATTATCTGCTAAGCAATGATATATAGCTAGGCTATTGCTGAGTGCAGCTTAAAATTCAAATCACTCACTAAGATCACGTTGTAGAGACAATGCGCTGCTCACCATGGAGCTTCATTGAAGGGACACAACCCTCCCATGACCATATAACTCCCATTCTACAAAAGCGTTCTCTGTAAGACAGCGAGAAGATCTGAATTTCCTACATGGTCCTGTGCCTTGCATACAAATACATTTTGTGATGCACCAGAGTTTGTGCATGAGCTGCTGCAGTTTTTCAGACCACTGAGAACTCTCAGATCTCAAGCACATCGCCTCTGTGTAATGTCTTTGAATTTTAGAAGTTGTATGGATGAAGGAAAACGAAGTTCTGTGGATAGTCAACATTTTGATGTAGGTACTAACACTGTTATCAAGCATGTGATATTTCGATGTAGGTACTAACACCTTTTTCAAACAAGGGCTCGATAACTGTGTTAGTACTTATAAAACATCGAAATGTCGCACCAGTTGCAATAAAGAGGTTGCCTATCCACAGAACTTTCCTTCATCCTCTCTGTGTCCAAATTAAAACTACAAGCTGTGGGTATCACTCTTTCTGTTACTCGACAGCAACAGAATGGAATCAACTTCCTGACATAGTGATATAACTACAGCTTAGGGAGAAAGCTTAGGGAGAATTAGTAGCAAAAGAGTGGTCAAGACTGGCACCTTAAAGAACAGAGAAGGCTGCTCAGTTTGTGGCGTTGTTTATTTGGCGAAGTGAGGTAGCCTTCACTGACCACCGTATATATACAACTCAAGCCATCATTAATTACATAACTGAAACTTTTTATAATTTATTATTATTCCACTACATTCCAGGTTGTCAGTTGTATATTGGTGGTCACCCTGGATGGTTGTGTTATTATTTCAGAATTCCGTTAAAGTAGGTTGTTATATTGTCTAACTGACACTTTGCACACCGTCGGATTGACCATGTGTGTCGACTGTATGATGTCAGATTAGCACACCTGGTGTTCCCCAGAGAGTGTGACCATTTACCCAAGTTTGACCAGATTGACTTGTGAAATGGTCTCAGATTTCCACCTGGACTGATAATGTGGTTAGCAAAATTTGTGAAATATAGAATGTCTTTTCTGTGATGGTCAGGAAGTGCAATTTCAACCCTGATTTTACTTTAGAAGTGTTGAGACTAGATCACAATGTAGGTAAGTATAAGGTCTACTTCCAAGTGAGAAATGAGTGGTAAAAGGAAGCTGGAAAGCCTTTGTCCTCAAACACAATTTAAGGACTTATATTGGCAATCATAAACGTTATTATGGGTCATCTTAATAAAAATGTGTGCAAGGGAGAAAGCAACAAGATTATGAATATAAGGGGAATTCATGGTCCAGTATGAAGGGCATAGGGAAAGAGTAATAATAGGGAAAGTAACACAGTCAGTATCGGTGGTGATTTCCAAAACTAGATAGTTTTAAGAGATCACTTGAATTTCTTTGCCTCTTAGCTAGGTCATTGTCGGGAATGTCTGGGTCAACAGATGGCTTGAATGGACCTACTCGAGGGGACTCTTTGTGATACACAAAGTTAACAGAAAGATGTTGTGAGTCTGAATGGCTTAGTTTCTTTTCAAGATGAATAGAGGAATTAGAGAGAAAAGGTTTGATGGCTGAATGAATCTTAAGAGGTACTACAGACATGACCACTTCAGCACAGGAAGGTCTTTTAGGAGTAGATGATAGTGGAGAACGTTTAGTTACTGAAGGAGATGGAAACTCATCAGAACAGATGCTGTGAGTTGTCACTTAGCCATTTCAGAGCATGATGAACAGTGATGACTTCCTAGAAGCCAGATATACATGGAAGGTTTCATGCCTTCTAGGACAGCCAAGCATTCGAGTTGGGTGATGCTCGCTTCTTTTCAGAAGCATGCAGGGCATGGCCTTCATAGCAAATGAAGATATGAACTGATGTTAAGGGTTTCTGTAGATGGACAAAGGCTAGTTGGCATTCCTCCGACCATTACAATGGAGTGTCCTTTTGGAGGAACATATACATAGTTGCAGCAATTTTTGAAATTTTTTTAACAAATTTTCTGTAATAACAAGCAAGACCAAGACTTCTGGAAGGCTTGTGTCATTTATGACTCCAATTTTGTCCACCTCCTTGGGCACCATTCCAAGGGCACTCACAACTTCAGGGCGATGTGAAACCAATTTACTGTGACCTGACAGCAGTTCTGCTTTTAGCTGCTCTTCAATGGGAGATCTGTTAATAAGTGCAGATGTTTGATTTTGGCAAAACACACTTTCATCTGTACCAACAATATCCTGCTCAACTAAATAGAAACCATCTTTAACTCCATCCAAAGTATATTGCCTGTCTGTATAGTCCTCAGGCAACAGCCAGACCCACGGGTTGAAGTTTAAACTATTATGCATGGGGTATGCAAAGTTTATCAGTTTTTTAGTGCCTCATGTTTTGCATACCTGGAGCCATATCCTGGCTATATCTCATGTTGCTTGGTGGGGTGAAAGTGTGGCTACTTGATGGATGAGGGCCTCTGCAGAGTGAACACACGTGAACCAGTTTGCAGTCAGATAGTTGGCATCGAAAATACACTGGTATATCACCGGCATATTTCCCTACCGTCTGCCGTAAAAGGACCTGGTGGGCCTCATGACCTTTGACTTGGGGATCCACCTTAAGCCCTGGTGGGCTGTTGTTCGCCCTCCCCTTGCATAAACTTGTTTCTGCCCAGAACAAACTATGTTTCTTTGCCCCACCACATGGTGCTTATTACACTGTTCATCTTTTCTCACCAGCTGATGTTCTCGGAGAAGCTGGTTGGAGCTCCCCATTGGAAGCGCTCCTTTGCCTGCACATCCCTATACTCCTCCAAAGTCCAAATGTTCAAACTGCAAATTGCAATCTTTATTAACATCAAGAGAGTTCATCCACACGAAATCCGTGATCTGACGAGCATTCCCTTTAATCATGTCTGTTGGAGTTACTTCCCTTTGCTGATTGATCTCAACATGATTGCATTGCGACTGCATGCTTTCAAGGTAACCTAGAACCTTCTTTATTACAGCTTTCAACAAATCCTTTCGTTTTCCCAGCTTCAAAGCCTGCAGTTCCGTTTCCACCCTCAAGCACTCTGTGCCAACCGCAGCTGACTTCTGTTTGGGGGGGTGAAAACTAGGTGTCCTCGATCTGCGAGGTGTCACCAACCACCTGCTCACCTTCTGTACGCCGTCCGTTGCCACATGACTCACGTTTCTGGGGCTTCAACACCTCCAAAACCTCACCCATCTTCTTTCCAGCACCCTCTCCTTTACCTCTATCCATGATTCCGGGTTACTAGATGATTCCACACTGCTTTCCCTTTTCTTTGATTATTTTAAATTTTGCCATGCATGCCATGCCACCATGCTTGCCAGTTTTTGTGACGTAATGAAAGGGGAAGCAACTCCACTCACCATGTGAAATACAATATTCCTTCCATTAATCAAAACCGAATTTAACCTGTTAAATTTCTATTTATCACAAGCAAGACAGAAAAAAGGGCCTAATATGATGGACATTTTTATGGTGAGGAATGTTGTTCACTGCTTCAAATGTTGTTTGTCTACCATCTTTGCTGAAAACATGACCAAGATATGTAAGTTTGTTTGCTTCAGATCTACACTTACATGGTTTCAAAGAAAAGAAACATCTAAGATGCTGTAAATGTCCCTGAAAGTTCTTGCTGTAGATGATAATGTCATCAGCATATACATTTCCAGTTCATAGCTTGAAGAGCTCTAGAAATTGCTTGTTGGAAAGCTGCAGGGGCATTTTTAAGTTCAAAGGGTAGAGGGCTGAATTCAAAGATACCATCTTGGGTGATAAAGGCACATTTGTCCTTTTTCTCTGGATGTAGTGGTATTTGCCAAAAAACACCTGCACAGTTTAGTACAGAAAATTGTTTGGCATGTTTTTCACCAGTTGCATCGACAACATCATCAAAATGCGGAAGAGGGAAAAATATTAGCTTCATGACTGCATTAAATTTTCTGTAGTCCACAGCAAAGTGATAGCTGTTGTCAGGTTTTTTTAACCGTGGCAACACGGGAACATCTTTCAGTTATTTTGGCTTCTAACATCAGCTGGATTTGTTTCAAACATTCTTCCCTGACTGCTGATGATTGTCGGTAGAACCATTGTCTAATAGGCATAGCATCCTTAGTTTCAATTTTATGTTAATAAAGAAACTTACCCAGTTGAGACCAATCCTGAGCAGAGACAAACTTTTGACATAGAAGGAAGCACTATAATTGATGTTTCTGAGCATCTGTGAGGTCTGAGTCACTGAGGTCAAAGGATAGTGGGTAGTTGACTCAGATGTGTCAACATTTGATGACAGAAAACTGATAGAAGGAGAAGCAGGTTTCTCCGTTGACAGGGTATAAATGAAAGAAGGGTCAATGACAGAAGCAGAGTTGACTGAATGGCTGTTTGGATTGAGAAATCTCATACAAGTTTTACCACTGATGTTAATTAGACATCGGGCACTTTGCAATTTAAGCTTCTGCTTGTCTGATGGACAGTGTGAAATGTGGACTGGAATATCTGCCTGAGAACTGCGTTGGATATTGACAGTCTGTAGAGGTCTAACAAGTTTCTAACAGGGAAACTGTTTGTGGTGACAGATCTTTGGTAACTCTGTACATCAGCAAAAAATCCATGCAAAGGATCACAGTTTACTATTATGATGTAATAGGGAAAGGACATGAAATGTTTGAGAATACTTAACATGCCCGATAGTCTGTTTTAGAGGCATTTGAGAAGTTGCTGAGCTGAAGGTGACAGAACAAATTTTATGGATGATCAACTTCTTTATTTTCACTATAGCGACGTTTCGGTATGGATTCTTATACCGTTTTCAAGCATATGGGAGGACAAGGTGTAACAGTTTATATACAGGTACATGAGATATTGCTGAGGAGGTTAACAATAACAACAACATAATTGAGGAGATGAGATAACAAAAACATCAAAGGATATAACTTGAGTGGTTGATATAACCCGTAATTAGTGTGAAGCCAGGGGTGGGGGATTACAGTGTTGAGGAGATCAATTAATAGAGGATTAGTGATGGAAGCCAGAGATTAATATTTCTTGATTAAAGTGTCGAATTGGTTAGGTAGAAATACACCCTGATCCCTGTTTATGGAAGGGTTGTGTCTGCAATATCAAGTGTAGCTGACCCAAGGACAGAATGTCTTTTGCCACCTACACATAATATCTCAGTTTAGTGAAACTATTGTAAATCAGATTCTGAAATTCCTATTTTGTGAAGGAGGTTCATGTGAAACTAATTGTAGCACCTGTATCTACTTACCAAAGCTGTAGTTTTAACCGGTTTGACCTTGACCTGGATGGTGTTTTGTTAAGGGAGGTAACTAAAGATACTTGTTCAGGATCTGTCATTTTGGGAACAGATTGGCAACAACTATCTACTGGTTGTCTTTGCTTAGAATTAGGGATAACTTTATTCACACTGACTGATGTTCTGGACATTAAGGGTTTAGGGGGGTTTAAAGGTTTTTTGTGGTGAAAATCAGACATGGGGTCCTATTGTTGATATAGCTTAGTGAAAAGAAGGAACGATTGGGTCCATATCTGGTAGAAGTCTGTTAACTGTGATGGCTGCCAAAAGTTTGGCAGGTATGTCTGCTTACATCCGTCTTGCACCCTGCTGAGGCGATATCTAGTCTCTGTTGTTTTCCATCCTCGATATCTCCAGGGTCTACGTTCCGAAAAGTCTCCACTATACCCTGGATGCATCTACGGCTCAGCCCGATAAATTTATTACCTCCCTTGGCTGGCTTTTTATCCAATCAAGTGCCTACGCTGGGAATTTGAGCGAACCAATCACAACTCACTTTCGCTTTTTAAATTCTCTAACCGATTAAACTTGGCAAACAAACCATGCGTAGGTTCTCTGAAAGTGTTAGATGGATTTCTTGCATATGTTTTAAAAATGGTTTCGGACCTCTAAAGTTGCATGTATGATTTCCCCAAATTGTGAGTCGCACGGCGAGCAAACCTTCGCAGTTGCAACTGCTACCTTTGTTGGCACTTGCAAATTCGGTTATAATGGCGACCACTCTGATTGGCTACTGTGAGAAAGCGGAGTCAGCAAAGGGAGGTAATAAAATTATCGGGCCGACCCGTAGATGCGTCCAGGGTATAGTGGAGACTTTTCGGAACGTAGACCCTGGAGATATCGAGGATGGTTGTTTTCTGACTCATAGACAAAACTGTCAGGTCAAAATGACCAGACCTGCCAAACCATTCCAGAAAGGCTAGCTTCACTTCCCTCTGGTTGGACTTGCGCTTTTCTGACAGTGACTGGTGCCAGTGTTTTAGTGGGTCTTCAAGGAGGAAAGGAAGCATCAGACAACCCTCTGGTGGGAAGTTTGTTGCAGCTTTGTCCATGATTCAAAGTCTGCCCACCATGTAGTGGCATCTTGTGTTCAAGTGTAGTGTGGTAATTGTACATGGGACATGGCTGTTGTTGCTGGAGGATTGATTGAGGCTGGTGCTGGCAAGTTCGAGGCATATACAGTAGTAGTTTATGTTGCTGCCTTGGCTGATGATGTAGTTGTTGTTGATAACGATGTATAAAAAGCCGTTGATGATGATGTTGACTTAGGTTCTAATGGTTTGTGTATTGTGGAGATGTTTGAACATTCACCATTGAACTCACCTTGGTAATTTCGGAGCCTCTCTCTGTAGTTCTCTGGTGTTCTGTCAGTCATTGACCTGGTCCAGGACGGAGCCTCTCACCAGTTTAAATTGCCTGATTGGGTCTTTTCCGCTCTACTGCTACTGGGTCTTTTCCGCTCTACTGCTACAAATTGCCCCCAAACTGTAGCGTCACACCCAAAGACCCAATCAGACAACTTAAAGCCCTACGTCATTGCTATCGAAATAAGACTTGCTCCAACATTCAGATGGTTCTGAAGACCCAACTTTAGACATTGGTATGATATAACATGATGACCTCTAGTTATGATGCTTGTGACTGTACAAAACAAATCAAAGATAAACAGGATTACACTAGTATCAGGTAAAGAACACGGACATGATACACCTTGAACATGTTACTGTCAACAAGGGGATGCCACGTCCATCTACCACCACCAGAACACTCAACAACCCTGTAGTCCATCATAGCATTTCTTAGAAATAATAGTCTTATGTCAGTTCGAAAATTGTTTAAGAGTAACTTGTTAATGGGTGGTTACCACAAGCTCAAACTCAAACTCAAACTCTTTTATTCTGAAAAGAAAACCTTGGTGGTAAAAGAGAAAAAATTCAAATCTGTACAATACATAATTGCAAGATGCCAGAAAGTACAATTATAGTTTCTCCAACTTAAAAATTGTGACTGAGTAAGATTTTGCTTCAAAAATATGTTTCTTAAGTCATTATATTAGGGAAAGATAAGTATTTGTCAAAGCGATGAGACATCTGAGCAATTACAGGTTCATATATCTACCAGATTTACAATAAATATACATGAATGCTTGAGTTATCTGCCTCTTCGGTGGAAACAATACAGGCAACAGCAACATCGGGGACATGTTGGCAATATGACCTCGACTACAAGTTGTATGTAAACTAGTACAGCTAATATATTATAAATCAAGGGGTGACAACTTGCTATTTAGCATTTACTTATCTCTCTGCCATATGGAATCACCTCAAAATGGAAACACGTATGTGAGATTGATAAATGAAAGTTATAATATTTTTTTAAATAAGTGGTTTATATTTTAACGTCACCATTACAATTGTGGTTGTGTACATGGAACAAAAATGCACCTTCAAAAACTTTCATGTGCTTTTATGTTCGAAAGTGCCAACTTGCATGTAAATTTCACGATGAAAAAAGAGCTTCGCAATATGCACATTTAGTTCTGAGGAATCGGTAACTGGGACATTGCCTATATAAAGCTATTTCGCTTTTAGATTGTCACTGGCATTTGTTTCAGCTAGGCAGCGACTCACTGCTGTATATCAAAACCTTGCTATTGGATGTCTGGAGGCTGGTGAGTCTTATTCTGCTGTTGCAGGTAACCTCAATGTGACCATCTGTCGTTTATCGGACCAGTGTCAATAACACAGTTCTATCTAAGGTCGCCCTCTAGGTGGTAGACCTCACATTACCACTAACTATCACAGCAACTGCGCCAACTGCAGTGCCTGGTTTGAGGAGAGTGTCAGTGCAAGCCATTCATAATGGTTTACAAGAAGCTCAACTTCGAACTGTAACACCATACTTTGTATTGTACTTGTTCTGTTCTGTGATGACCACTTTGACATTGATGGGTCCATTGTTGCAATAACGTTCGGTTCTCCAGTCTACAAAACTGGCAGTTTGTGTGGGTCAGTGACAAATCACTCTGCCTGGTGAGGGCGGCTAAATGGGTTTATTTGATCTGGAGGTACCTGATGAACGAGCGAGCATACACTCCAAAACGTTGTGTTTTCCACAATAAAGAAATGGACATCCATAAATCTGGCTTTTCTTCTCACACAAACCATGAAAGTTTTCAAATCTGATACTGCAAGTAGTAACAAGAAAGGAAGAGTATGCTCAACATTATATGTAAAGTGAGTACATATTTGAGTCAAGTTTGACTCATCTTTTGTCTCTAAAGCACACACATAACAAAGAGACGTTGAGGACTCTCACATGTGATTAGTTATGTCAAAAGTTCACGATGTCACACGGTAATGTCGACCGGTGATCAGGTTTCCACAAACCTGCAGGACTTCACAAACTGGCTGGTATGGGAGTAGATACATGAAATTAGTGTTGACTTGTACCTGACTGGCTAACATCTGGTGGGTTACATGAAACTTTCTTACATGGGGAGGGTAACATGTCACTTTCTAATGTGGGAATGGTTACATGTAACATTCTTTTATAGGGATGATGTCACATCACGTTCTTGTGTGGGGATGATTTCATGCCATGTTCTTATATGGGGATGGATTCATGTCAAGTTCCTGTTTGGGGATGGTGTAATGTCAAGTTCTCGAATGGGGATGGTGTCATGCCACCTTCATATGTGGGAATGGCTTCCTGTCACCTTCATAAGTGGGGATGGCTTCCTGTCAAGTTCTTTTATGGGGATGGTTTCATATCAAGTTCTTTTATGGGATGGTTTCATGTCAAGGTCTTTTGTTTGGGTGGTTTCATGTCAAGGTCTTTTATGGGGATGGTTTCATGTCAAGTTCTTTTATGGGGATGTTTTCATGTCACTTTCTTATGTGGGGTTTGTTATATATTAGGGTCTTGTGTAAGGATGGTTGTATGTTAAGGTCTTATGTAAGGATGGTTTATGTTAGGGTCTTGTGTCAGGATGGTTTTATGTTAGGATCTTGTGTCAAGATGGTTTTATGTTAGGGTCTTATGTAAGGATGGTTACATGGAACTGTTGGGGTTGTGGATGGGCTGTAAGTAATCATCATCGATGATTTCAGCGTACACAGCTTCGACATTGTTGGAGGCTGAGCTGGTTGTTTCTTCTGTGATGTGAGCATGATTCGAGACACCCATGTAGTCATGATCATTTGTCTTAGGTTCAAATGTGTCATATGTATTTGTGGTTGATCCAAAACTGTCAGGGTGGCTGGCAGGGTGGACCAGTGGACCAGGGAAGGCGGCTGAAGGCAGTTGCTTTGTTGTTGGCGGCGTAGAAACAGGCTTTCGTTTACGGCTAAAACAAATAATTCAAAATGAGTAGGAAATGATCACTTGAAAGCACAAACTCTTACAAGCATAACCACCCCTGTGTCTGTCTTACAAATCCTTTGTCTCGCCCCTGTGTCTTTCTGATAAATGCCTTGTCCCCCCTCTGCGTCTGTCTCACAAATCCCTTGTCCCACGCCTCTGGTTGTCTCACAAATCCCTTGTCCCATCCCTCTGGTTATCTCACACATCCCTTGTCCCACCCCTCTGGTTGTCTCACAAATCCCTTGCCCCACCCCTTTGGTTATCTCACAAATCCCTTAACCACCCCCTCTGGTTGTCTCACAAATCCCTTGTCCCACCCCTCTGGTTGTCTCACAGATCCCTTGTGCCATCTCTGGTTGTCTCACAAATCCTGTAACCACCCCCTCTGGTTGTCTCACAAATCCCTTGTCCCACCCCTCTGGTTGTCTCACAGATCCCTTGTGCCATCTCTGGTTGTCTCACAAATCCTGTAACCACCCCCTCTGGTTGTCTCACAAATCCCTTGTCTCACCACTCTGGTTGTCTCACAAATCCCTTGTCCCACCCCCGATGGTTGTCTCACAAATCCCTTGTCCCACCCCTCTGGTTGTCTAACAAATCCCTTAACCACCCCTCTGGTTGTCTCACAAATCCCTTGTCCCATCTCTGGTTGTCTCACAAATCCCTTGTCCCACACCTGTGGTTGTCTCGCAAATCCCTTGTCCCATCCCTCTGGTTGTCTCACAAATCCCTTGTCCCACCCCTCTGGTTGTCTCACAAATTCCTTAACCGCCCCCTCTGGTTGTCTCAAGTACCTAGTGTGTTACAAGCACCGATTCAAATGGTAGTCACAAGGACCTTAACTAACATATCTGAACATGCAAGAGTTTCGTCAACTCACAATTTGAGGACCAGCAACACGACGACAACCGTCAGGATTGTGAAGCCAAGAAGGATTCCGCAGACGACTCCAGCTATAGCGCCTGTATAACATATAGCAGTGTGTAAAAGTGGGTATAAACATCTACCAGTGTGTAAAGGTGGCTTCACAACACATAATAGTCATTAAAGGTGGTTGGACAACATTTAACGGTCTGTAAAGGTGGCTGTACAACTTATGCAGTGATTAAAGGTGACTGTACAACAGGTCTTCGTGTAGAGGCGCATGTACAACATATAGCGGTTTGTAAAGGTGGTTGTACAACATATAACAGTGTGTAGAGGTGACTGTACAACATGTCGTTGTGAGAAGACTTATGCTCCTTAATATGCAAATACACATTGTTCTACATTCACAACCTTGGTTCTACTGTAAAAACAAGAGTAAGTACAAGACTGGAGGTGAAATTCACAAGTTAATACTTTCCTCAATATAACACTATGAAAAGCCTCCTTCTTTCCTTGCGTTAAATGTTTTGATTTAAACGTGCGATGACTCTGATCAGTGTAGGAATTACCATATGCGTAAGTATTTTACCGAGGGATACAGCAGGCTCTCCCTGGCTGCCATCCTGAGATCCGGCACTGGTCATCGTGGGTGATGCTGTCGTCTTTGTGGGTCCGGCAACAAAAGCTGTGAAACACGGACACTGTTCATTAGGTTCAGTCACAGAAACCGTCCTCCGTGAGTGCTGTAACCTCAACCATATCCTAACTAGGACAACTGACTGGTCAGTGAGAGGTTTCAAATTGCAGTAACACCCAGAAACGTAGGTGTAAATGTTCAGAACGGGTATCTCGGTATCTCGGTGTAACTAACTGCAAATAGTAGAACATATTGGCCTTTCTTCATTAAGCAATTAACTTAATTTTGATAGCAACCTCAGGTGTTTCCCAGCCAGGAAGTAGAACTCAGCTGTCTGGCAATGCTTAGTTGTTGGTAAGATCTCTGTAGTACTCTGATGTAACTGATTTGGGTCAGAAATGCCTCGGAGGTAGATCGGTGCTGGTATTTGGCTACTGCTACTACCCCGAGTGTACAGACCTTATCTAGCTGTATCATACAAGGACTGTTCGTCAGCTCATAGGCAGTACTTACCAGGTGATGCCCCAGCTGTAGATGTTGTCTTTGTAGTTGTTGTTGTTGTTGTTGTTCTTAATGTTGTTGTTGTAGTTGATGATTTTGTTGACGTGTCTAGACAAGCAAACATATACATTCGTAGATGATTTCGTTGTTCCTCCTGGACACTACTGTCACAGGTTAAGCTCTGTTTAGCCATAAACCTTGCGCCATGCTATTAAGTAATATTTGTTTGCGAAAATAGTTCACCATATTTGTGATATGACAGGTACATCGTGTGATTTGACACATGTAGTACCTGCACATGTAGAGATAGGTCACATGTCTGCCCTCTATAACACTGCATGTGTCACATATTTGTTAAATAAATGCTTGTTGTATGATACTTTTGGGGGTATTGCACTTAACAGAGCAGTAAGTTGTTCACAATTTTTCAGATCGTGATTTTACAGAAAAGATTGCATTGAATAATTAACATTGGGTTACAGAAACCACCTGGTGTGTGTCAAGGCACTCCATGTCGGACAACATTCACTTGTTGGTCTAATCCACATGATTCCTCCCGAAGAAACACACCACCCAGTGCTGGGGACGTCTGTAATTCCAGTGGGAGTACTACTATGTTCTGATGGTGGGGTAGCCCAGTGGGTCGAACGTTCGCTCGTCACGCTGAACACCGATGTTCGATACCTAACATAGGCGCGATGTGGTGTTCCCCGCCATGATTGTGTAAACCCATACTCGCTCTCACTCTAATGGAAGTGACATACTGATGCAAACACTATTAGGGTATCGTTATTGTTCATAAGCATAGTTTACTTTACTGGCTTCATGTAACTGATGATACATCTAGCACTTACTGGATAGCCATTAAAAGATGTTACATAGACATTACTGGACATCCCCTAGTCATTACTGGACATTACTTAGACATTACTGGACATTTCCAGCCATTAGTAGACATTTCTAGTCATTCCATAGTCGTCTGTACCATATGATCGAGCAAAGAGATCACGGCTGTATTAGTCTGATATTGACCAGATGGCGAAGACTCACTCTGAGTGTACCATATAGACAAACATTGATGTTATCACATCGGTAATACGCCAGGATCATACATGGGCAGTCAGCAGGAATCCGCTTTATATACGTCACCCTCCATATTGTTACAATTAATAGTTGCATGCGACAGGCTGTTACAGTGAGGTTAGCATCAGGTTAAGGTCGACGTGACATTGTTTCTCATAGCTGTGATCAAAGTTATTGATCAAAAACGAAACACATAAATACGAACATGGCAAACGTGATACACTGATACGTGTTAAAGCCATACATATCTGCCAATCACATAGCATATCAGGAAACGTCAACAGCCTCAAAGCACCTCATGTCATTCGCCCGTACCCTTCCCGTCCAGTTTCTCCTTCCGTCTTTCTCTCCCTTCTCCTACTCACCCTCCTCTAGTTTGATCATCAGTCATGTGGACAAAGCGTCCGTGCAGAAGCTCCGTGGTTCGAATCCCAGCACAGGACTCGGGCATTTCATGGCCACCACACTTGCACGAATAACCCACGTTTCGTGTATTTCAAACATTTGCGGGTGGTATCTATCAACTTGTCATTTACATTACATGTCATGACACCGGTCCTTACCTTGTATGAATTTAGTCCCCGCACTGATACGCAATTTTGCGTGTCAGTGAGTAAACTCGGCGCAAACAGTTGTGAAGTGTGCATCAACTGTACGGAGATGCGTACCAGTGCGCAAAGAAAAAAAATGAAATGCTAAAACTTTCTGGTGCGCATAATCTTCGTGCTGCTTGCGTGACCTAGTCGTGAACATTGTGCATCCTACTCACAAACATTTGGGGCAGTGCGTATCAAAACGTGTCAACTTCCACTCCCGCGGCCATTTACACACAGTGGTCGGTTTTTATCAAGAACTGTGTGCGACGCGCTTGTCGCGACAGGTTCACGTCTTCTAACGCACAGTTCACGCCCTCTAACTTGTCGTGAAGTGGATGGGCAGGACTTATTGTGTTTTCCCGACTTGTTCACGTGGTCATGGCACAACGAGTTCCCGCAGAGTTTGCGCACGGGTCGAATAATTTGCGCATGTTATGAAAGTGATACGCATTGAGTCCGCCTACTTCATGCATTGTTGGCGCACAGATCAGGGATGACCGCGCATGTACATAAATGCGTGTCCATCATCAGTCCCCACATTCCTCTACTCGACCTCGAACAGTCAACAAGATGTCTGTCAAGAAGACAACCAGAATTGCATTGCCAGCAGTGGACAAACGATCTGAAGAAGAGACCGACAAGAACCAGCGACACAGAGAAGGGTGGATACACAGGTGGCCGAAAGGGAGAAGGATGTTTCTCCATGTTCAACCGACAGTAGCACTTTGCTGTCACCCTATCCCATGGATGTGGACACTTTGCTCATGACCCAAGACACTGAACGTGCTCATATCTTTAAGTCGTGCACATATATCTTTAACTTAGTACTTCTCTTCTCGCATTCCCTTCTATATTTTGTAGGTAAATGTGTTTGTGTAATTTTGAAATAGGAAAGAAGAAATAGCAGCACTTTCTGTGATATCTTTCTTTGCTCAACGAATTTAGAGAATGGCAGTGCCAGTGATTAACAGGTAACGTCATGGTCCACATGTGTGGTGGCTACAGGGTGTGGCTATTCTCTCTTGCCAAGGAACAACGCCAACAGTAGGCAAGTAATGCATGCATTCACACACACACGCACGCACGCACGCACGCACGCACTCAGATATAAATACATATATTCAAAGCCCCGTTCTTCCATGTTTCATCTAAAGCACAACTCTCGGCCCCGAAATCAATATACAAGAACCTATATCGAGCATCTACATGGGCCATGAGTAAGATGCAATTCTCAGGTTCTGTCTGTAGCCTCTCGAATCTTCCTTGTGGATAGACACCTGTCCTTTTCTGCAATAAAAGCTTGTTCTCTGGCGTTTGTCATCTTGTAGGTATTAATACAATACTTGAGCCAGATGTACATAAGTCGTGCGATAGCGTGCCATTGCATGACAGTGTGCACCACTTTTGGTCACTTTTGGTCACGCATTGCGTACAAGGCGCTTGACTTAAGCCCTTTCATGCGTACCATCTAAATTACGCATACTGCCATGACGAATGGAGGGGGCAGTGCTGATGCAGACTTCGTGCGTTAGGGTGGCATCGCTCCCCACCTTACTATTCTTATGACATAATGCTCCGAACTATTGTTCCGAAGATGCAGAGAAAATAGATACACGTGGCATTCAAGAGGAATTATGTAGTCTTACCCGACAACGACGTCAACCTAGACGTTGTGGGTCGGCTTCCGCTGATGCATCTACCGTCTGTCTTGTCGCAAACCTCGTTCACGTTGATGCAGTTGCAGCGACTGCTACACTGGTCCCCAAACCAGTGGTCCCCACACACTGAAAACAAGGAAAAATCTACATGTGATCTCCGCACACTGAAAACATGGAAGCTGCCTACATGTGGTCCCCACACACTGAAAACATGGAAGCTGTCTACATGTGGTCCCAACACACTGAAAACATGGAAGATGTCTACATGTGGTCCCAACACACTGAAAACATGGAAGCATGTAGGTGTCTACATGTGGTCCCAACACACTGAAAATATGCAAACTATCTACGAGTTGTCCCACACACTGAAAACATGGAAGCTGTCTACATGTGGTCCCAACACACTGAAAACGTGGAAACTATCTACGAATTGTCCCACACACTACAATCCTTTAACCCTCGGTGATAAACTACAGATGTAAATTTAAAGTGAATATATTTCTGTACATTGATAAAACAATTCTGTTTTATCTGTCTCAGGTACAAAACGGTTGGTGAGCATGGCGACTGTAAGGACGTGTTTATGTGTTTCATCGTATCGCCCAGCAGTGTCAGGCAACACTACACCCGATAGAATCAGGATGTGTGTTGTGCAGTGTCACAGGCTCCGTAATGTACTTGATATAATGCTGATGACATCACTGCTGCACGATAGCCTAGGTGTGTGGGAAGTCGCCTTTTTCTCATCGGCAATACTTTGTGATGTGGACATATTTCAGTAGCTCATCTTATTAGCGTCGTGTGGTGTAGCTGGACATTGATTGCAGCGTCGGAAGGAGGACTAAATACACACCCAGAACACAGACGCTTGCACGCATCATGTGAAGGATAGGGAATTTAAAGTGTATGTAGGTCAGGTGGGTGTTGCTGGACTGTTTCGTATTTTACGCTGTGTATAATTCAGGTATGAAAACGATGTGTAAAGTTGCTGACGGAATACCTTGTGTATAGTTCATGTATGAATTGTTTAATGAATGTGTTAGATGTTACCGGAGCTGAAACTGCTGATGGTGGTTAACTTCGCCAGATAACAGGTCCAACATGGCGGAGGCTGAAAACAGTAGTTTAGAATCTGACAGTGAAACTGATTACAAGAGGACTGGACATTCATTTGAAACCTTTGGCAACCGACAAAATCTCAACATTACAAGCAGCAAAACACATATTGGAAGATTCTTCAACATTTCCCGTGCCAAATCCGTTACCATCAACCAAAATGTTTCCGAGAGTGCTGATTCAGGCTGTGTATTTGACGAGGCGATTCATGGCACGGCAGTGTCACTCAGTCATGGCAACACGCGTGCACAGCGCTCAGGGGATGGCTATCAACATGGCTTATGTTTCGTTAGTGAAAACACGTCACATGACAAAGCTGTGCATTTTAGAATATTGGAGACATTTGAGGGGAAACACGGAAAATTCAGACTTGGATTCTTGAAAAGAGACCCAAGTTTCCTCCACAATACGTCTGTATTGCAGAAACCCCTGCTCAGTGTTAAATCCTGTGATGATTTCATAATTTGTGAACCTTTGATGGACACGTGCGCGTACCCCAATGCTGTGATATACTTCTCTTTCTCAAATGGAAAAATCACATTCTGTTCAAGTAAGGATGATAAACAAGTATTTCCCTATAAGCACAAGACAGACGCAGAGATTACACACATGTGGGCTTTCATTGAACTCCTTGGCCAGGTTACTTCGGTAGAAGTCGTCAACAACAGATTCCATGATGTACACGGCTCCAGCATTACTACAACGGAAACACAGGCAACTCGTAGGTCGACCTCATCCAGCCTGGGGACCAAGGGAGGGTACATGTGTTTTACGCAGTCACCAGTAGCACCTGGAGTGGAGGTTGAGTTCAAGCTAGCTAGCGTTCAGTTATCAGCTTCAGGTCACATGCGTGTTGGTCTGTGCACAGATGATCCAGCAATAATTCCTGTAGACACGATACCTGCCAGCGTCACAGCAGACAACCGATTCCGAATCATAGATTTGGGAAATGAAGATGCTACCTGTCAGAATGTTATCAGTCTTGTGCCGGTTGAGCAGAACGTATGTGTTTTCGTGAATAACACCAAGCAAGTGGGCTTCATTAACATTGGTGACAAATCTTACTGTCCTGTGCTGGAACTGTTTGGGAACACCAAGTCAGTAGAGGTGCTGGCTAGTGCTCCTTTCACAGAGCCGCAAGTTGTCAGTTACACAAAAGAAGTTGACACAGTAATCTGTCCGGCGGTGGCCGAGCAAGTGTCGGCCGTGGTTGCACTGTGGCTACAGAATCAAGTAGTGGTGAACCACATCAAGTCAGTAGCAATGGCTATAGCATGTTTATTGGACACATACGACCCGTGTACGCTATGGAACAGATTTGTTGATGCTACAGCATCTCTAGCTTCCAATATAGGTCTTGCTGATTATGTGTGTATGGTGGAACTCGGGGATGCACCTAGGATTGTTAGGACCGACGCACCTAGAGTGATAGACGTAGTTGTTAACTTTGCATCAACAGTTGTTCAAGTCAAGGATGCAGTTGGCCGTCTCACTGGGACGAATGACAAGTTGCAGCTTCTACGGTGCATTGTGGGAAAACTTCCACGATACGACATCCGTTATCCAAAGACAACAGCGAGTAGCCCGTCAGTCCCGTTGCCATTCTTGTTGGACCTGTCCTGTTTGCCAACTGATGTCAGTGTGCGTGACAACTGGATGAAGCAGGTGATCGTCAAGGTCCTTCTGGATACAGCTAATAAGATCGAGGCTTCAATGAAACCTTTGGAGGGTAGCATCAGAATGCTCTACACTCTCGGGATCTGAAAGTAGTGTGAGATGACATTGATGGATGGTTGATAATGACGTTGTAGAAATAATAGACCCGACTTGTGCTGTACAGATGACAACACAACATGTCCACTGACCCTTTAGTTTGATCGATTTGGCACGGAGTCATTGTCCTTGCGATTGTATTCAGCATGCATACAAGATTATTTTTAGGAAAATGAACTCCGACTGTGTTGAGAATGTTATCTGAAAGACACCATTGCGTGATAGTTTGTGAGATTGTCACTAGTTGTTATTAATAAAGGCCATGAATAGAATCCAGATGTTCTGACTGTTCTGACCTGTGAGAGCATTTGTCTGGAAGTTGTCCCTTTGAGGTGGATCCTATTACCGGGAACAGGTCATGCCGGCATTAAGATTAGTGTTATCAATGTTATATACCAACAATGTTACATATAAATATAAACCATAATAGTGCTGATGTTTTTGTCTGTCGCTAAAACCATTGAGCTTTTAGCCTAACCAACAGGTGGGTTATCACCCGGGACCTCCCAGTCGCTTAATCCCTTGAGCTTTTATCTTAAAGAACGAATAAACTCAATATTTGATGACTCTTTTTACTACTGCATATGAAAGACTTATGGTTAGCCATAAACGGAACACCATTTTATTTTATTTTTTAAATTGTGGTTAATTAATACCAAGCGCTTAAAAGTTGCTGAAAAGCCGTCTGCTTTTCTCTCGCCCGCAAACGAAACCACAGACAGGTTGCGTAAGTCTGTCGCTAGAGCCCTGCAGTGACGTCATAGAAGGAACGATTTTCATTTAGTTGTATAGAAAATGTTTAGGAAGCTCGTCATTTTGCTGATTTCTCGACGTCACCAAAGACATGCCGAATTGTTGTGTTGCCGTCAATTGCTCCTTGGGGTCGGGTGATGGTCTCACTATGCACTGATTTCCACCGGACCCCGTAGTTTGAGCTTAAATTGGTTTGTGTGTGCGAAGCGAGCATTGTGGAAGCCTGTGGTATATACTAAATCGGATGGTTCGCTCCCTACCACGCTTTCAGGATAGAAAATGGAGTTCAAGTTTCATCGAGCTTGTACAATCAAGACTGCTTACTACACATTGCTGACCAAAAGGAATTTGGATGATTATGACGCTTTCTTCCTCGGAAGGTTGTGATCGAAGTGACAATATCGTAAGTAATATTATATCGACCCCCGACTGGCTACCAAGAGTGAAATTGATATGTTATTAGCAGTGTCATGCAAAATCCTATTGTCCGTCAAAAAAATACATATTTTACTACCAGTAGAAAGCAATTTTGATTTTGTAAGTCAGTGAAAACAAATTTAAATAGCATTCATCCTCAGACAGGGCGCAGCCATTTTTCAAATTCGTGAAGCAACGGACTAAAGTTCATTTGAATTAATGAGATTATGGTTTGTTTTCATCAAGTTTGAAAACCAAAACTACTTTCTACTAGTAGTTGAATATGCATTTGAATCGTGACCAAAAGGAGTTTGCATGTCACAACCTCTAACATAACATAAGCGATGTCGGAGTAGAAGTGAAAATACTGCGCGATAAATTTCTTCACTTGCTAAATTTACTTGGTTTATAACGTTCACTCACCAGTATGTAGACACTTGTCAATATACGTCTTTATACTGGGTCTCATAATCCTAATTACTTTATAATCATACTTGTATGCATTTTGAAACTTAATAGAAAGAAGCGATCTGCGAATGTATAACAGGAATGTAATATCTAGACATTTTATAGTTTGCCTATATGAATCATAATTCGCACGCACGCCCTAGTGTGTGTCGTCTGTATCAATACACTTCACGACGAAAACAATGATTCTGTTGAAAGCTACGGCAACTTAATAAAAACAAAATGCAAATATTAAAATTAAAACAGGTTAAATTTGTAGGAGCAATGTCTGGCTATTTCTTTGTTCGAGGAATGTATCCGTCAATATCCACAAAAACGAGTGATATATAATTCATCTGCAGATTTCCCAAGTGATGTGTCTTTTAACAGTCTAATATACGAAAATGTGATGTATCGTTTCAGGTTTTCCACATTGCTGTATAGTCTCATCGGTCTCCTAAGATATCCCACCTGGCAACTAATTGCATGATGTGCGTCATTTTTTTAAAAAGATATTTAGTTAGCCGATAATGAGCAATCAGTCAGTGTATTGGCGGTTAATCCTTTGAAAGAAAGGTGTTGTTTTTAACATAGACACAGACACGACAGAGTGTATTCAGTATAGATTAATAAATGTACATACATAAACACAACCTTTTGACAAATCCCCATTTTAATCCGCATAAAAGTAATTAATCAATCAGTGTGTTATCGGTAAATCCTTTGATTGATCCAGACACAAGAAATGCCAAATGGGGTCCTTTGTCGGGTAATCTAAGTGGCGTTACCACTAATTATACCTGTTATAAATTCATTAATTGAGCATCAAGTGAATGATAACAAATAATGTGTAGGTTTATACCACCGAACACGGATTACAACCTAGCGACACCAAGTTATTTTGACAGAATCGTCTGTGAAAACAAGGGTTGTAACTCGGAAACTAGGCAAAGCAAGAGACAAAACTAAATGATAGTAGATTGTGAGAACATATAGCTTTCATTTTTCTCAACAGTTTTCGCGATTTCAGGTTTGTACAAACCTGTAAACGAAATAGTTTAACCCCTGAAATGTAGATGAATACTGCACAGACCCTCATTTCTATACCTACTATTACGTCACGCTCTGATTGGTTGAAATTTCGTTTGCGGCTGAGAATTGTGCACTGTTGACAAAAAGGTCGATTTAAGGTAACTGAAGATCGAAATGAGCAGTGTTAATGACGGGGTTTCATTTATTTATAACGATGTTAATGAGTGATTTATGCATTTGCACCCACTAGGGTATATGGGATCTTTAAAGGTCACATGCAACCAAAAAATCAAACATAATTAAAACACAATTATCACTTCTTCATGACATATAATGTACTTTGCTGCTTGTAAAAAACAAATAAACAAAGTTACAAGCATACAATCGCGATTCTAAAGTGCAATATTTTGTACTTTGGCTTACTTTCCTCGAAACGATACCCTCGGGAGACCGAACCCAGTCATAGCGGGCAGGTGTACACGACGGCTTCCGATTGGCTGGTTCATTTGCTGATACGCTGAGCGGTCATTGGGTGTACAAAAAGATGATCTGTTTGATGGGCTTGTTTAAAATATGACGAATCGCAAGAAAATAAGATTCTTCATGGAAAACGACTTCTTTCATTGTACTTTATGCGTCGTTTCAGTATGGATTCATATATCGTTCAACTTGTCAAACAAAATCATATACACTAGAAGAAGATGTTATCCATAAAGAATGTATATAGAGATGTTGGGTTTTCTTAATACATGTTCTCTGAATTTGCGTTCGATCCAATCAAAAATCATCTCAGTAGAGATGGTGAACTACCGCGTGGCAGGAAACTGTCATTCGTCCAAGTACAAAGCAGGTCTTGAAACTGATAAGAGTTTGCAGCAGTTTCCGTCAGATCCAGTCATCCGAGAAAAATGGATGTAACCTGTTTGCAACCCACGGACATAACTTGTCATGTGTACAAGTATCACACCTGCCTAATTACATAATGTGGCAGAGACAGGACTCGGGTGCACGAGTCACAAAGCAATGTATTTTGTTTATGGCCTATAGCCAGATAGGTGTTAAGTTCAAATTGCATGTGGTCAATGATTGAAGCTGTGCATTGCATATTGTCTTTAGCAGACAGGCAGGCAGACATATAGGTGTCAATAAACCAGACACTGAGCTTTCTCTGCGACAGAGGCTGCTTACAACAATCAACAAGGTTTTTAATGTAACGGGTAGAATATTTACTTGTTTGTGTACACAACCAAGACTAGACTACTGCTCACGACCTCATACCCCGGGCATTCATGCTGTTTCAAGCTCCGCGAACCTATTCCCTGCGCATGCGTTATGGGCGCAGCGCAGCACAACCGTTGTATCCACTTTTTCCACCAGCGCTAGGGGAAACCTTGAACCAAGAGGTGGTTTATTACCTTGGACCTCCCCAAGAGGGATGCCCAGTAACGCTTTCTCACTCCCACTACATGGATGACCTTGAAGTACTTGCCAATGGAGAATCTACACATTAAAATGTATTCTCCATACCAGGTCCTTTTCAAATGACACTGGGCTCCATAAATGCAACACTTTTCTTGCTCTTCACCAGATCGTAAATATTTCTCAATTTAGTGAGGGCGTGGTTTGATTAATCTTCTTCATGACAAAACGTGAATGATGTACACATGTATACATTTGTTTGTCTGATGACCCTGTTGTGACGTATGTAATAAAAATGATGAAAGCATGGAATTCCTCGGGTCTGCTGGACAGTACAGACAAGAGTGTCAGTCAATCGAGGTGTCAGATCAAATCGGTACATGCTCGTTTTTCTAAGGGATGGCTTTCTGAACTACAGCTGCATCGAGCTGTCGTGCCATGTGTAGATGAGAAAAGCAACCCTGCTGCGTCTTTAGCGTGGATGAGATCGACTGGCCTGAAAACTGAAATAGACGGCTGTGTGCTGCACATGACCACTCACTTCCCCGTCGCTATCGTCAATGTGTGACCTTACGTCCAAATGTAACTATGAAATGTCGATGATGTATTTGATGAGACTGTCCAACGCATTATCTGCCCATCGGTTATACAGACAAGGTATCGAAACAGAAGATAAAGAGAGAGTGTATAGCTTTACGCCACTGTTAGCAATATTACTGTGATATCATTGTGGGGGAACACCACAAATGGGCTTCACACACTGAACCCTGGTCTTCAGCGCGAACACTTTCATCACTATGCTCTTACGGTTAAGAATTTACCGTGACAAACGATGTAAGAAATTCGACAATCGTCAACACTGTAGATTGCCCTCGAATAAGTCTCCCGGAAGTAAACACATAGAAAACTAGGAGCAGATAAATTCCGGAAAACCAGATCCTAAAAGTGTAGACCATCTATTAAAACGAAATGTGACCCATCATAATTATTATTAAAAAAACCCATAATGTTGTGACCCAATAATAATTATTACTTAATTGATAACAAAATATACAGAAAATGCACACTCGTGACAATGCTACCCCACTGCCTCAGTATGTGTAGAGGCCAAATGACAATTACAAACTTCTTTGTACTAGACCCATACACAGACATATCCTACATCATATGTAGTTCAGATATATCATAGCCTGAATCTTGTCATTTTGATAAAACCAATAATATTATTTATAGCACTTTTCACTCCCCTTCGACAGTAATATGATTGACAAGATTAAGGATAATTAAGAGACCTCGAGACTGAACTTTTTCTCTTGCATCCCAAGTACACTATCGTTCGACTCAGATTGTACTCTATTTGGGTCCTCCGGATCTCGGGTAAGAGCTATCTGGGTTGTGGGTTGAGGGAACAAGCTTAAAGATACCTGGCCATTCTGTCATAAAGCACCAAGGCGTCTGTACGTCACTAAGGTAAGCTTAATGCAATGTTGAAGAATGGGGTTAAGGTTGACCTGAGTAAAGGTTGCTTCGTGAAAAGAGCCCCTTATGTGATGGCCGTGTCAGGACCACCCGAACACTTTCGGCTGCATTTGATCTTAATATGTCATCCATTTAACTTCACATCGCTCGCATTGAGAAGCATTACTGTCGGAGTGACAGATCGAATACCAGCACATTGACAGCAACATGTCCTCAGAGAGAAATCACGACACGAAGATCCTGATGGCAGGCTTCCAGTAACCTGTTGTAAATGTGACGTGCTGTGGTGACACTTGTGGTTGGTACGAGCTTCTACATTACCCCACACCCCATCCCACACAGTCCTGCTCCCTCGCCTACACTTGACGATGTACTTAACAGGCAGACAGGCTGTGTATTTCAATCAATATATTTTTATAATTTCTATTGATGTTGTGCACTTATATACAGTTACCACAATCTAGGTGTGCATTTACCGGTTTCTGGGATCTCTCTTCTTGGTGTTTTAGTTGGGGAATCAACACCACATCAACAGATAACAGGTGACAAAGAACGCGTGACTTTGTGGGAAGTCAGTTACCGAAATAGTCGGTTGTACAGTCCTCAATATATGCCAAGGACTCACGTGATAGATCCAGGCGGGATCAGCCATGCATTAGGCATGTATAATTGCCTGTCATCAATGCTCACTGAGGAGTGCAGTTACCGGGTTTGATATGTGACACTTACAAATCACCCATCAAGGAAAAAACACATCCTTGTTTGTACATTGTGTGGGACGGTATAGATAACCCAACTAACTGTCGCACCAGGTGTCATGTTACAGCACCTGCTTGTGCGTACATGTTGTGTATTAACACGTGATAAGGCACGTGACGTGCAGTATGCGTCATGCCTGGCTGTGCAGGTCGTTTATCCTACTGCACGGTGCATGGACTTGCAGTGGCTGTGTGTGGCATGAGTCACTACGTAAAAAGAATTACGTAATAATATAGCCACCAATCTGACCAACTCCCGTACACGTGTTCAGAGGTATTTGATATAAAAACTGTAGCACCATATCACGGCCAGGAGTTGCTACACCAATCCAATCCATGTATGGAACAAAGACGTTTTTTGTCAAGGAGATATTTTTGAAAACGAACAATACCATCCAACCATGGAGTAATAACGGTTATCAAACCAACCAACCGTGTTGAGTTGGAAATATTTAACCTACATAGAGAAGCAAGACTTATGGATGTCAACTTCGTTATTGTAAATAACACGACGTTTCTCAGTACGTGCTTGCTCCTTCAGTAGGTGAATACAGGGGAGTAGCAGAGGATGTGTACGCACACATACACGCACATACACACAGACAGATAGACAGACATGCATACATTGAGGTACTTCAAAGAAAAACGTGTAACAATACTGGGGAAATGATGAACACATAAATATGTAATACAAACATGGCCCTGTGGCTAGTCTCGTCATACACAAAGACAACATCGTAACACATGCGATTTAGTGTAGCACAAAGTTAACTTCCCACCATTACTTTAATGGGATTTGGTCAAAGTATCAAGTTAACTTAATTTTAATATATTGTCATGCAAAGCCGTGTAGAACGTTACAGGAATAGTTCAGTGGAGAATCTAAACAGAAAGGGAACGAAAAACTGTCATGTATTAATAGAAACTGCAAAAGACAGACTCATTGCATTGTGCATTGGTCGTTTGACGGCAATAATCATTGTCAAGATTTTGTAGATAAAGGTTACATCCCATCCGGTGGTGTTAAATCGTTAGTAGAGGGAGTGAGTGAGTGGTGACGTGGCTGCTGGTGACCTACAAGACTGACTGTCAGAATCAAAACAACGTATTCTGCCCCGCTAGTGGGAACATCCCGATGTACTAATGTTGCATGTAGAGCGAAAGATGGGTATAACTTACCGTCAATGACAACTCGACATAAAGCAAGGGTGTTGATTTCTGTCTGTGACAATGGTAGTATAATTGACACTGTCTGCCCCTGGACTGGCTGGTCGCAGCGAATGGTGAGAGGCGTCTGTGGAGCAGTTACAGATGATACGTTCTTGCACTGACGTCCATCGACAGACACGTCAAATTTGCGGAGACTAGAAGCATGCTCTGAAATTAAAGATTCCATTCGGTTCGAATAAGGTTTGTAAAATTTCAATCTGTTTACGTTATTCTTATCCGCACGGCATGTAATGTGGGGGGATATAGTCGACGCCTCGTCTGTCCGTAATCATTTTGTTTCCGGAGCATAACTCAGAAACTGTTCAATATTTTTAGACCAAACTTGATAGATATAGGAATCTCCGCCTACGATTGTACCTTTTGCTATTTACAGATTTTTGGCATTTATATTTTTATCCCCTCGGCATGCCTCGTCCGTCCGTAATCATTTTGTTTCCGGAGCATAACTCAGAAACTGTTCAATATTTTTAGACCAAACTTGATAGATATAATAATTTGGTTTTTTTCCATGGAACCTGTTGGCGTTAGTCTAATGGTGGAGTGGGCTTCGTTTCCGGAGCACAACTAAAAACCGTTCAATATTTTTCTGCAAAACGTGGAAGATATATGAACCAGAACCTAAAGTGGTGCCTTTTGCAATTTGCAGGTTTTTGTGATTTCTTAGTTTCTCGGTTTGCATGGAAACGATTCGGACTTTGTCTCAAAGGTGAGAGGTGTGTTTCGTTTCCGGAGCACATCTCAAAAACTTCTAGATATCTTTCTGTAAAACGTGGCAGATATATAGGGGAGACCCTAAAGTGGTGCCTTTTGCTAATTACAAATTTTTGTGATTCATCATTTTCCCAGTTTCCATGGAAAGGATTCTGAAAGAATTCTCCATTCAAAATGGAGGGATGGGCTTCGTTTCCGGAGCACAACTCTAAAAATATTCAATATCTTACATCAAAACTTGGCAGATATTTGAAGCAGACCACAAAGTGGTGCCTTTTTCTATTTACAATGTTTTGGCATTTTTATTTTTCCTGGTTCCATGGAAACAATTATGGCTTAGTCTCAAAATGGAGGGATAGGCTTCGTTTCCAGAGCACAACTGGAAAACCATTTGATATCTTTCAACAGATCTTGGCAGATATATGAGACAGATCTTGAAGTGGTGTCTTTTGCTGTTTACAGATATATGGCAATTATATTTTTCATGACTTGCATGGAAACGATTCAGACTTACTCTAAGAAAACAGCAAGAAACTGTCAGATGATTTGTCCTTTCAAATATGTTTGGGCTGGCGGGATATGTCATCTTCTGATGACTCTTGTTGATATGATCTACACACAGTCCTTTAAGTCAGACAGAACATCCTTGGATGTTCTGTTCCCTCCCTGACCGAGTTGGGTGTACGTCAGTGGTTACCTGTTTTATGGTATATGGTTAGTTTGCTGATGGTGAAGGTTCTGTTGAGTATGACTGTCCACACTGCATTTCTTCCAGACACGTCCGAGATGTCCGTGCACTTGGTGCTGGAGTAACTCCCGGATACCGGAATTCCAGAGTCGGATCCCCTCGGCTGTCTCTGCGTGGACAACAGCCCCCCTTCAGCAGCATTGACTGAAACATGTAGAATACTGAAAAATGTAGGGAAACATGTGTCTCATTATAGGATGTACCTTCCTTATGTCAGTCTATGCGTAGTGAATACAGGGCTATGATAAACTGATGTATTACTGTACTGTTATTGCATCGTGGAACGATTGCTGAAACGGGTGATGCTCCGTTTATATGGCCAGTGGATCACATTAGGGGAGGGTTGACATACTGCACGTGTTGTATCACGGGATACAATTTCTAATTCAACATATGTCATATTTGGGATTTCACTTTCTTAGTAAAGTACAGATTCTAGTACTTTTTGGTTGCGTCCCATCCGGGATTCGAACTCGCACCCTAAGGGTCGGGCACCTAATCGCCAGCAAACAAAGTCAGCCACCTAGCCCGCTCAGCCACCGCGACTTCCACAAAAATGAAAATCGGACAACTGGTATTCTAGACTGCGTACTTTGTGTACCCCTCTGATGAGTGTATATTGGCATGGCTCCCACGACCGAAAGCTATGATTACACGATACCATTTAGAAAGTGGTCACCACTAGGTGCCTGACTCTGAGGGTGCGAGTTCGAATCCCAGATGGGACTCAACCAAAAAAGTAGAATCTGTTCTTTACTCATTCTCTTCCTACGTAACCTCTGTTCTAATACGACCCTTTCATGGTGCGAGTGTTTAAGACTCCTGATTGGAGGCAATCAGATTTAGTAGTGCAATCAGCGACCTTGTTTCAAAAGTGATCGTTCGCAACATCTCTGATATTTCCGGATGCATTGTGAAAACTAGAACCTCATCCCGAGCGCGATACTCAAATGTTTCTTCTAGACAGAACTCAGTCATGTCATATTTGTTTCTCCACATTGCTTGCATTTGTAAAGTTGAACCTAAGTCTGATTGGACAGAAAAAAGGGAGATAAATCTGCTGCCATTTTTTGCCGCTAGGGGATTTTATGAGAACCGCGAAGTATGGCCGTATTAGAACAGAGGTTCGGAGGAATATATGACGAGTAACCTCTGTGGGAAGTGAATGGTACTTTACTAAGAAGTGAAATCCCAAATATGACATACGTTGCACTTGACCACTTTCTAAATGGCATCGTGTAGTCACATTTTCTAATTATAGAACTGAAATTTTGGGGGAATGGGTCACATTCGGAATTCGAACTCACGGTCCGGTGGCGGAGTGGGTTAGACCATGGACTTTATGAGTTGTCGACTAGGTGCGTCACTGTATGTAGACGATTTCTGTTCATCTGACATTCGTCAGTCGGCTGAAGAAAATTTGCAGCAATATAATTCGAACTGAATTTCATAGAGCTTAGTTTCGTTTCTTCTGTTGTCGTTGACCTGGAACCTCCTGAACGTGGTCTATCTTCGGGACTAGGGTTCTTGGAACCTGTTCCAAAATGTGCATTGTGACTCAGTGGACCTATTTAGCGACATATACGGACTCCTGCCAGACTACGAGTATCAATAAGGTAGACGCTGCACCCACACGTGTGTACTAGAAGTGTTACTGACAAAACGGTTGTGTAGAACATGCGATTTAGAAAGTGGTCACATGTAACATATGTCATGTTCGGGATTACTCTTTCATAGTAAAGTACAAATTTGGTTGAGTCCCATCCGGGATTTGAACCCTTCGCTCTCAGAGTCAGGCACTTAAAGTGCTATTTCGTGTTCTGGCGATTAGGTTCAAATCCCGGATGGGACTCAGCCAAAAAAGTACTAGACTTTGTACTTTACTATGAAAATGTAATCCCAAATATGACATATGTTGATATGTTTGTCGTCAAGACATATCTGAGTTATGATACTTGTTCCAGGTAGTTCTTCACTGTCTCATCTCTTTGACGAGTATGTTTTCTACATATACAGTGTATAACGAACGCTAAGTTAGCTCGGGGTGTGTTACCGCTCGCTAAGACTGACTATCGGCAAACGACAACTATGTGAATAACGACCAGTCATTGTTGACGTTTACCTCAGCTTTTTGGTATCCTTCTGTTTGACAACTGTCTGTTTTAAAGTGTACTATTAGTTCTATTGCACTGTGTATCTGTATTCGCCGGCTCACACCTCTATCTTCCTGGTGCGCGATCGTAACTTGCTGGTAGTATGTGAAGCTCCTTTTCATGGACGTGGGGCACTTATCATATTATACAATAGTGGCTGGTGTATTTAACAGAGCCCGGCATGCGTGAAGATGTCGGTATCGAATTTCAGCTTACTTCACCACTAAAGGGAAATGACAAAACAGAAAACGGAACAATGCATCATGTTCTAACATGTTTCGTACACTTGAACAGTCGTGACAGTATGTCTCCCTTGTCCAGCCAGGCGGGAAAACAACATTCTGTGCATGGATTGTATTTTTTTACAGTGCATCAAACTACATTCATATTACGCAGTGGACCTCAGCAAGATGTTCACAAGTTAAGCGATATTAGAGAAGAACTTTTGATCTTTCAAAAGAAAAAAAATAGTTTCGAAATCCTGAATATATTCGAACAGGAGTAATATATTTTAAAAAATCTTTGAATCTTGTGTTGTAGTTAACAAACCACTGATGAAGGGTAAATCCTGTCTGTAGCTCTGTCTGCAGACTGTGACTAGCAATCGGCTATCAGTCTTATCCTGAGTGGATTTTCCCGTGATAGTCCAGTAAGAGATGTAACCAAGGTTACCGTGTGTGTTGTGGTAGTTCTCATTCGTATTATTATATTATTGACGCCCATTCGTTTCTTACCAATACTTGACTGTCAATATATACAACAGCACTGTAGAATAGTGCAAATAGTCGACTGTATTACACAAATGTCAGTCACTGAAAGGAGGAAAAAGGAACACACACTCAAAAAACGACAATCCGTACAATCAAAGTTATAAAGCTCGCCGTTTGTTTGGAACAACCCGATAGGGGTGTAAGCTGAGCCGATACGTCTAAGCTCTCTTGTAAAAGCCCGATACTGTTTAATATGCAGTGCGTTAGTCTGAAAATGAAGAAAGTCTCAGGGCTCCATTTCATTATATTATTATTTTTTTGCTTACTATGAACCTTTTTCAGTAAAATATGTTCATTTCAGATACTAGTTGTTAGTCTAGTAATGCGTGTTTAGATAAGGAAAATATTCTAATATATCTTTCTAATATAATTTTGCATAACATAATGCTAATTGTTTATATATATCTTAAACGTGTTTTAAGATAACGTTTTAAAGTAATAAAAATATCCAAAAGAAGTTTATGTCTTCATGTATTATTTTACTGTCAATGTAAAAGCATTATTTGATTTATATGTTTAACCATAACACAGAAAACAATCAAAGACAAATATAATTTCTTGATTAACACGAAAACGGTTTATCGTATGTTCGCGCCTGTAGTGAGTATGCGTTTGTGTGTCTGAACATAGAAATAGAGTAACACAGGAATGCCAAAACTCGCAAGATTTGCGTCATACCAATACAAATAGGTTACGTAGGCGATACTTTGCCGAGAGTTTTGGTTCTGCACTTCCGGTTGATCGCTTGCAACGGTGCGACAATGGCATATTCCCTTGTATGGATTTGCTCGACGGAAGCGAATAAATAAATAACACCGATACCTATTTTCAATGAAATTTAAATGTCCAGAAATGACGTAAATACATCGGTGTAATAACGGTCGGATATATGCCTTGTTTATGAATGGACGTTTAACGGGAGACGTCATTCACAGACTTTGTTTATTTTACGTACTGCATAAATTATTTTATGAACTGAGTTTTGGTTGACTCGTCGTTCACCTTTATAGGTTCGTTTGAAATCATTTCGGCATGAAGTACATAATTTCAATTAAACATTTCTGCCAATTATTCAACTAATCGCATATCCTTTGTCCAACGATCTGAAGAGGTGATGTTTACATTCATCTGAAAACATTTAACACGCCCAGTTTATGTATTGTCAAGCAAACCCAAAGATAATTATGTGGTTGCAGCTTAGTTCATTCCCAAATCACGTGAAAATTTACAAGTATTTCTGGTACATTAAATAAACACATACATGCAAGTCTAAGGTAATTATGTCAAGTGACGAACACTTGTGTCCAGTTACTGTAAATCTACCTTGATGGTTAAGTTGGCAGTCTTTACAATGTACGACCTATTTGCTGTCACTGCGAATCTGAGCAGTAACAGTTGTTCCTTAACCAGTATTTACCGTAAGTTTTTTTCAGTACTTCACACTGGTCTCTAATATGTGATAAGACAGAGAAAAGAATGAATAAAATATATAATGTAAGAGACAATGATAATGGACGCTCGCTGATCCACCACAGATTACTGCTCATTTTACTTACAACTCTCTAACATGACATGAGTTTTACTGTAGATATCAAAGTGATCGTTCAGTTTCAAATATACAGCCAGAGATGATGAAATGTTGAACACAATGATGGATGAAGTTGAGGAGAGTGTAGAGATAGGTGATACATCAATTCAGGTGAAGTTTCTTAGTAATGAAATATGTGTAAAATATATATATTTGATAAAACAGAGATAAATACATATTTGATAAAACAGAGATGTGACAATTAGTAAATGACACATAGAGAAATGAACGTACAGACAAAATCAGATTTTTCAGGTCCTGATTTTCTTTAACATTCCAAGGTGTATAGTGTTATAGAACAACAACAATTTGTTCATGAGGCACCATTAAGTAACAAATTCAGAAGTAAAATATGTACTGATAAAATATTTCAGGTATCAACTTCCCAGGAGTGACTACAGTCTGAACATGTAGTAACCCCAGCACCATATTCCTTCTAATGAGTCACTAAGATTTGCATAGCACTGCAGTTTCCCGTGTGTTATCCCTGGGCGTGGGATTGTATGTGCGTAATGATCAGGGCGAGCATCACAGTTATCGTGTCCTTCAGTCTGTTGTCTGTTTTTCTCAGAGGTACAACATAGAGTCGTGTGACATTGTAAGTTATGTAAAATGAATATTAATCTCACATGACAATCCCTTCATTTATAAATCTTATACCAATGTTGATCTTGCTGGTGGAAAAGATGTGAATTTCATTTGTATATGGAGGTGAATAATGTACAGTTTCTTCAGTCAGTATATATTGAGGGTAATTTTAGAAATACAATGTACTTTCAGTAGACAAATAATCACGCTTTGATTGAATAATGGCAGCAATGCATGATCTCGTTATGTGTAATATCAACAAAAAGGCTGAAGATTTGTTTGATTGGCATTATTAGAAGCTGGTAAGTGATAAGAGGGTAAGATTCTTTATGGATAACAACTTCTTTATTGCATCATATGCAATAAAGAAGTTGTTATCCATAAAGAATCTTACCCTCTTAAAAAGGCTGAAGTAAAAATTGCCAAAAGACTCAAATGGAATAAACCGGTTGAATAGTTACATGAATAGTATATAACATGAACATGCCAAAAGTAATTACAAATTGACCATGGACAAAGCTCAGGGGGCTAAGAGTTAATGTTTTACCCTTTGTCGTAAACCAGTTCAGATTATACACCCTACTGTAAGATACATGCCTTACTTGTATAATGCATGTAAACACAGTACAATACACTTGGTGGAGGAAGTGGCACAGCCAACAACCCTGCAGAAACCGCCACCTGGCATAGTGCCAAACCTTTAATAATAAAGTAGTCACAGTTCTAGTGAAGAACCCAAACAAAAGATAACTTTCTTTTATTTAGACTTGAATTTGACGAAGTTCGCATGACATTCGATGATTGTTGAATCACGATTAGAGGTCTCTTTAATATTCATCAATGTATAGCTCCAGACAACAGTAACAGCCCAGTAACAGACAACAAAGCCTAGGCTGTATCAGAACCCGATATTCTATAATTATACTTTAAATACAACGAGTCATAAGTTCTTGACTTACCGTTTTAAAGATTCAAGAGTGCTTCGCGCTGGCTGTCAAAAGGCAAACGGAAGTAAACTACGCTCGGAGGCAGATATAATTGCTTACTTCGACAATTGTGGCAATGACTTTTTATCATGATGATGTTCATGACGTAGTCACTATATACTGCCCGCCAAGGTCAGCAGTAAGTCAGCACATGTATATACTGCCTGCCAAGGTCAGTAATAAATCACTATATACTGCCCGCCAAGATCAGCAGTAAGTCACTATATACTGCCGGTAACGTCAGCAGTCAGTCATTATATACTACCCACACTGATAGTCATGGTACCAAAACGTGATGGCGATTACTTAAGAGTTCTGTAAACATAAATTATAATAGAACATAGTTTCCATCAATTCACACGTGAAAGTCGCGGTGGCTGAGCGGGTTAGGCGGCTGACTTTGTGTGCTGGCGATTAGATGTCTGACTCTGAGGGTGCGGGTTCGAATCCCGGATGGGACTCAGTCCAAAAAGTACTAGAGTTTGTACTTTACTGAGGAAGTGAAGTCCCAAATATGACATGTTGTGATCTTGCACCAGGTAGAGTATTTGAAGAACGCGACTATAATCGTGAGAATAGTACTTCCATTCAAACTGTTAACTGTAGAACGCAACTATCTTTTCATATGTCATCGGACGAAATCACGGACGAAAGGATGAAAAACCTACTTTATATGGTAACGGCGCATTGAATAACTTAACAAATAGTGACCCATTCAACTCATTACACCTGTTCATTTTTAAAAAGTAACCGTTTTCATGGATTACCACTGTTACGGTTAATAAATTGCCGTGACAAAAGGTATAAGTAATCCCCTCTCAACCAACAAATATAACACAGACAAGTCTAAAATATTCAATGATATATCGAGCAAACAATGAGCAAGTTACAATGAATCGCAATACAAATTTTGAGCACAATGCAATTGAGTTACAAGTCAAAGGTAATGGATCACAAATACAAAATATCAACTCACCAGAATCTTGGCACTTTACAGTGAGATCAGATACACTAACTAAAATGTCAGTGGTCAGGCGAATGTCTTCTAGGTCAGATGATTTAGATTATGTTGACAAACAGTCGATGATAGACAGAGGTACACGACTGTTGTAATTCTGAGTGCAAGTCCGTGAGTGTCCGTCAATGCAACAACCAGCCATTAGATGATTATGCTGGCACAGTGTCGGGAACATTCGAACAAAATGTGGCTGTATCAGTAGTCATTCAAGAAGTTCACGAACGGTAAGTAAACAAAAGAATGCCAAGGGCGGGTAACTAGAGCGCTATCGGAAAGGCCTGAGGCTAATACTACTATTGCTATTGGACATACATGATGACCAAAAGTGACCCCACAATTTAAACTCAAAACTTTAAACATTGTGACCCAATCATACCTATCACGTAATCAGTGATAATGCAGATTTACAGAAAACACACTCTCCTAACACCACCTATTAATTTTCTCATAATATAATTTGTGTTGATGTACTTCTTTCCTATAACATTCTTTCCTGTAACGCTAAAAATTGTAGCAGGAAAGAAAAATCATACGTTTAAACAGGAACTATGTGTAATATAAACTTGTATATTATTAGGTGTGAACCTGTCACACTTTTGGTTCAATATATTATTATGTTTATACAATGTGAAAACGATGATAAGTGATATTTTTGTCCTCAGGCGGTTACAGCAGGGAATGGTAATTGTTACGGGAAAGAATATATCTGTCACTGTGATTATCATGTTCAAGGTTTTATTAATATCTTTCCCCATGTAAGACTAATCATTACACGAATATTACTTTCTACCGTATGTGTATGCAATGAACAGCATTTGCTGGATGTACATACTGATTTAACTACAATGAAATCCAACCTTTACAGTAAAGAATTTATTCTGTTTCTGTAAACAACGTGTATGTTACGGTAGAGAAAAAACAGCAGTTCACAGTCTGAGATGATTTTTGTATAAAACATGTATATGTCTTAATATATTCTTAGATGTAAGCCTGTGTAAACTCACACTTTTTGGTTCAATATAGTGATGATTACATAATGTGATAAACAGATTATTAAGCGACAGTTTTTGTCTTTCCTGTAACAGGCATATCTTTCCCGTAACAACAATATTTTTTTTGTATTTTTTCATGGTTTTAAATAGTGGTATTGATTTAAAAATACTGAATCAAGAAGTATGAATGTTTTCATTACCATTAATGTAACAAAATGTTTTCTTGGGTGAGGTTTTCAATCCAAAATGGAAACTTAGTTCTATGTTTGATTTGTTAGAAAGTATACATACACACTTATTTGAGCAAAGAAATCCATGCAAATTCAAACATTTATGCAGATATACATACAATCGAAGCTTGTCTGTCACACAATATTGCTAGAAATATTATTTTTGTATCATGTTTCATCATCTAAAGTGTTGTTGTGGGAAAGAAATGAACTTTTCAATCATTTCATTTTGTCATTTCATGAGAACCAAATATTGGCATATTTTGAAAACGACTCACATGGTAATATAAAGTAACCAGCTACGTAATCCACGAAACAAGGTGACGTCACAGTTTGTGGGCTCATGGATGGGTGATGATTGTCAACGGCTTCCGTAAACATACGTTTCATTCTCGAGTGGAATATTAGGCATTTAGAATTTGCTGAATGAATTATTAAAATATTCAGTGCATATACAAAATGAAATCATGCATGTAAAATATCAATCGCGACGCACTTCCATTACATCCACGAATTAAGGTTACGCGAGTGTATACATATATTCAGTTTAAGACAAGCTTGATGTAACTTAATGTCCTGCAGCAGCTTACTCGCTTGCTGGGCATAACCAACGCCAAGCAAGACTCATATGTTATTTGGTATCAATATGATTCTTTGTCGTCGAACTATTTCATCCAGCTATTGGCATAATTCAATCTACTGGAGCGGCGTTTATGTAAGCCATTTGGCTTGTTCACCTATCCAGATTTCTGCACGCTTTGGTGAAGTACGTTTAAAGGCGACGTGCAACGAAGGTTGAGACTCTCAACCTCCAGAGTAATGGCAACGTTTCGATTTATATAAGTGAGTCGCCGTATAACAATATTCTTTCATTTAGCTGAAAAAATGCCAATGACAATCTAAAAGCAAACCGGTCTTTATATAGGTAATGTCCCCGCTAATAATTGTTTATTACTGTACATGCATGTTGTGAACCACGTTTTCTCTATATTCATGTAAGTTGACGGGTTCCAACATAAACGCGCATTAAAGTTTCCGAAGATACGGTTTTGCGCTATACATTCGTTCCATGTCCACAAACCAGCATTATAATGGCGAAATTAAAACATTCAACCAACAGTTGAGATTTCACACATCAATAACATCTTTGCGGTTCTGTTTTGGGGGAATATAGCATATTCTAGCTCTGCAAGCTCGGTATGGTATAAGTTATACAACTAGTTTAGACCAGCTCTATCTGCTGGAGAATTGCATAATTTATACAACTAGTATATTGTATACAAGTCTATTATCATTCCTACGTCTGAAGGATGAACTAGTAGGAAATTGTATTCTCCAAGTGGTATGTAACGAAAGTTACCTGCCTGGGGTAACGTTCAATATTTTCAGACCCAAACTGATAGATATAACAATCTCAACCATGGTTGTACCTTTTACAGTTTTCACATTTTTGGGCATTTTTATGTAACTTTGTTTTTTATTTCATTATTTTCCATGGAACGTTTTGGTCTCAGTCAAATGGTGGGGTGAGCTTCGTTTCCGGACCATAAATCAAACAGCGTTCAATATTTTTCTGCAAAACGTGGTAAATATATTAATCAGAAGCTCAAGTGGTGCCTTTGGCTATGTACATTTTTTTGTGATTTATTGTTGTCTTGGTTTCCTTTCGGACTTGGTCTCAAAATGGGGGGATGGGCTTCGTTTCCGGAGCGTAACTCGAAAAATATTTGATATCTTTCTTCAGATCTTGGCGGATATTTGAGGCAGACCACAAAAAATAATTATTTATTTACATATATTTGGCATTTTTATTTTTCCCTGTTTCCATGGAAACAATTCGGACTTAGTCTCAAAATGGAGGAATGGGCTTCTGAAGCACAACTCGAAAACCATTTGATATCTTTCAACAGATCTTGGCAGATATATGAGACAGATCTTGAAGCGTGTGTTTCTTTTGCTCTTTACAGATATATGGCATTTATATTTTTAATGATTTCCACGGAAACGATGCAAAATTAGTCTAAAACAACATCAAGTAACCGTCAGATGATTTGTCCTTTCAAATATGTTTGGGCCGGGATGGATATGTCATCTTCTGAGGACTCTTCTTGGTTTGTTTGTGGTAGTAGTTATGTAATTCCTAATGAAACTATGTTCGTATGTTGCAGGTGTTGGTTACTTTGATGAGATATGTCAGGTGTGCGTGTTGTATGGCCGCATCCCGTCTGGGGAGCCATGAGAATACTCAATCGTTTGTATCTTAACATAAAGTCATCTGTACATAGTATAGCATTGGTGGGCCGAAGAGCCGTAACAATACTTCTGTTCATATATTGAAATGAAGTAATTACAATGTATGTGTGTATACATTGACCTGAAGAGCGTTATAATACTTTTGTGCACACATTTAGGTGAATGGGGTTCTACATACGTTGACAACGGAAGAGCCTCTATAATACCCGGGTTCAGATATTCATACTGACTGATTGTTTTCATCTCTTATTCGTGTATTTGTCATTGCAACATGAAACCAAAGACGGGCGGACACACAATACAGCGTGTCGCAATGTTGCGTGTCCCATGAATGTGTTTTGATGTTTTTGAGTGTAACAGTGTTAGGAGATTTAGCCCTGTCAGTCAGAGTACTATAGAAAAGTTATGTCAACAGTATATCCTAACTCTGCCAGCGAGGCTACATGTAAAAGACACCAGAGTTCTGCACCCTCCTATGTAACACCGATGGTCTGCACCCTCCCATGTAACACACCTCCTATGTGACACCAGTCTTCTGCACCCTCCTATGTAAGTGACACTAATGTTCTGCACCCTCCTATGTGACACCAGTGTTCTGCACCCTCCTATGTAAGTGACACCAGTGTTCTGCACCCTCCTATGTAAGTGACACCAATGTTCTGCACCCTCCTATGTAAGTGACACTAATGTTCAGCACCCTCCTATGTAAGTGACACTAATGTTCTGCACCCTCCTATGTAAGTGACACTAATGTTCAGCACCCTCCTATGTGACACCAGTGTTCTGCACCCTCCTATGTAAGTGACACCAGTGTTCTGCACCCTCCTATGTAAGTGACACCAATGTTCTGCACCCTCCTATGTAAGTGACACTAATGTTCAGCACCCTCCTATGTAAGTGACACTAATGTTCTGCACCCTCCTATGTAAGTGACACCAGTGTTCTGCACCCTCCTATGTAAGTGACACCAGTGTTCTGCACCCTCCTATGTAAGTGACACCAGTGTTCTGCACCCTCCTATGTAAGTGACACCAATGTTCTGCACCCTCCTATGTAAGTGACACTAATGTTCAGCACCCTCCTATGTAAGTGACACCAGTGTTCTGCACCCTCCTATGTAACACCAGTGTTTTGCACCCTCCTATGTAACGCACCTCCTATGTAAGTGACACCAGTGTTCTGCACCCTCCTATGTAAGTGACACCAGTGTTCTGCACCCTCCTATGTAAGTGACACCAATGTTCTGCACCCTCCTATGTAAGTGACACCAGTGCTCTGCACCCTGCTATGTAAGTGACACTAATGTTCTGCACCCTCCCATGTAAGTGACACCAGTGTTCTGCACCCTCCTATGTAACGCACCTCCTGTGAAAGTGACACCAGTGTTCTGCACCCTCCTATGTAAGTGACACCAGTGTTCTGCACCCTCCTATGTAAGTGACACCAATGTTCTGCACCCTCCTATGTAAGTGACACTAATGTTCAGCACCCTCCCATGTAAGTGACACCAGTGTTCTGCACCCTCCTATGTAACGCACCTCCTATGTAAGTGACACCAATGTTCTGCACCCTCCTATGTAAGTGACACCAATGTTCTGCACCCTCCTATGTAAGTGACACTAATCTTCTGCACCCTCCCATGTAACGCACCTCCTATGTAAGTGACACTAATGTTCTGCACCCTCCTATGTAAGTGACACCAGTGTTCTGCACCTTCCTATTTAAGTGAAACCAATGTTCTGCACCCTCCTATGTAAGTGACACCAATGTTCTGCACCCTCCTATGTAAGTGACACCAGTGTTCTGCACCCTCCTATGTAACACCAGTGGTCTGCACCCTCCCATGTAACGCACCTCCTATGTAAGTGACACTAATGTTCTGCACCCTCCTATGTAAGTGACAGCAGTGTTTTGCACACTCCTATGTAAGTGACACCAGTGTTCTGCACCCTCCTATGTAAGTGACACCAGTGTTCTGCACCCTCCTATGTAACACCAGTGGTCTGCACCCTCCTATCTAACGCACCTCCTATGTAAGTGACACCAGTGTTCTGCACCCTCCTATGTAAGTGACACCAGTGTTCTGCACCCTCCTATGTAAGTGACAACAATGTTCTGCACCCTCCTATGTAAGTGACACCAGTGTTCTGCACCCTCCTATGTAACACCAGTCGTCTGCACCCTCCCATGTAACGCACCTCCTATGTAAGTGACACCAGTGTTCTGCACCCTCCTATGTAAGTGACACCAGTGTTCTGCACCCTCCTATGTAAGTGACACCAGTGTTCTGCACCCTCCTATGTAACACCAGTGTTCTGCACCCTCCTATGTAAGTGACACCAGTGTTCTGCACCCTCCTATGTAAGTGACACCAGTGTTCTGCACCCTCCTATGTAAGTGACACCAGTGTTCTGCACCCTCCTATGTAAGTGACACCAGTGTTCTGCACCCTCCTATGTAAGTGACACCAATGTTCTGCACCCTCCTATGTAAGTGACACCAGTGTTCTGCACCCTCCTATGTAACACCAGTGTTCTGCACCCTCCTATGTAAGTGACACCAGTGTTCTGCACCCTCCCATGTAACTGACACCAATGTTCTCTACCCTCCTATGTAAGTGACACTAGTGTTCTACTCCCAAACTGCCTAAATGACTTGAGTGGCATACTACCAAGAGTTTGGCCCTACAGCAGACGTGAGTAAGCATGCTTACATATCTGACAGTTGGGTCCCGACCAAAACGTCTGACAGGCAGTGCAGGTTCCATCCGGGTATTTGTCACACTCTCCACGTGATGAACAGTGGCACTGGTCGGCACCTTCAAACAAACAGTGGAGGATTATCACTGTGGCCTGATGGGGCAGGTGGAGCACTCATTAACACTTCCTCGTCTGACAGGATATACACTCTAACACACTCGTCTGACAGGGTATGCACACTAACACACTCGGCTGACAGAATATAGACTAACACACTCGTCTGATAGGATAATACACACTAACACCCTCTTCTCACAGGACAATACCCAACAGCACACTCGTCTGACAGGGCATGCACACTAACACACTCGTATGAAAGGATAATACACACTAACACACTCGTATGAAAGGATAATACACACTAACACACTCTTGTGACAGGACAATGCCCATCTGCACACTCGTCTGACGGGAGATACACACTAACACTCTCTTCTGACAGGCTATACGCTCTAACACACTCGTCTGACAGGATATACACACTAACACGCTCTTGTGACAGGACAATACCCAACAACACACTCGTCTGACAGGATATACACACTAACATTGTCGTCTGACAGTATATACACACTATCACTCTCTTCTGACAGGACAATAGCCAACAGCACACTCGTCTGACAGGGTATACACACTAACACACTCGTCTGACAGAATATACACACTAACACACTCGTCTGACAGGATATACACACTAACACTCTCGTCTGACAGGCTATGCACACTAACACACTCGTCGGACAGAATATACACACTAACACACTAGTCTGACAGGATAATACACTCTAACACCCTCTTCTGACAGGACAATTCGCAACAGCACACTCATCTGACAGGCTATACACTCTAACACACTTGTCTGACAGGATATACACACTAACACTCTCTTCTGACAGGACAATAGCCAACAGCACACTCGTCTGACAGGGTATACACACTAACACACTCTTCTGACAGAATATACACACTAACACACTCGTCTGACAGGATATACACACTAACACTCTCGTCTGACAGGCTATGCACACTAACACACTCGTCGGACAGAATATACACACTAACACACTAGTCTGACAGGATAATACACTCTAACACCCTCTTCTGACAGGACAATTCGCAACAGCACACTCAACTGACAGGCTATACACTCTAACACACTTGTCTGACAGGATATACACACTAACACTCTCGTCTGACGGGATATACACACTATCACTCTCTTCTGACAGGACAATAACCAACAGCACACTTGTCTGACAGGGTATACACATTAACACTCTCGTCTGAGAGGGTATGTACACTAACACACTCGTCTGACAGGATATGCACACTAACACGCTCGTCTGACAGGATATGCACACTAACACACTCGTCTGACAGGATATGCACACTAACACACTCTTGTGACAGGACAATACCCATCTGCACACTCGTCTGACAGGATATACACACTAACACTCTCTTCTGACAGGCTATACACTCTAACACACTCTTGTGACAGGATATACACACTAACACACTCTTGTGACAGGACCATACCGATCAGCACACTCGTCTGACAGGATATACACACTAACACTCTCGTCTGACAGGATATACACACCATCACTCTCTTCTGACAGGACAATAGCCAACTGTACACTCGTCTGACAGTGTATACACACTAACACTCTCGTCTGACAGGCTATACACACTAACACACTCGTCTCACAGGATATGCACACCAACACACTCTTGTGACAGGACAATAGCCACCAGCACACTCGTGTGACAGGATATACGCTCTAACGCTCTCGTCTGACAGGATATACACACTATCACTCTCTTCTGACAGGATATACACACTAACACTCTCTTCTGACAGACTATACACTATAACACACTCGTCTGACAGGATATGCACACCAACACACTCTTGTGACAGGACAATAGCCACTAACACACTCGTCTGACAGGATATACACACTAACACGCTCTTGTGACAGGACAGTACCCACCAGCACACTCGTCTGACAGAATACACTAACACTCTCGTCTGACAGGATATACACAATAACGCTCTCTTTTGACGGGATAATACACACTAACACACTCGTCTGACAGGATATACACACTAACACGCTCTTGTGACAGGACAGTACCCACCAGCACACTCGTCTGACAGAATACACCAACACTCTCGTCTGACAGGATATACACACTAACGCTCTCTTTTGACGGGATAATACACACTAACACACTCGTCTGACAGGATATACACACTAACACGCTCTTGTGACAGGACAGTACCCACCAGCACACTCGTCTGACAGAATACACCAACACTCTCGTCTGACAGGATATACACACTAACGCTCTCTTTTGACGGGATAATACACACTAACACACTCGTCTGACAGGATATATACACTAACATTGTCGTCTGACAGTATATACACACTATCACTCTCTTCTGACAGGACAATAGCCAACAGCACACTCGTCTGACAGGGTATACACACTAACACACTCGTCTGACAGAATATACACACTAACACACTCGTCTGACAGGATATACACACTAACACTCTCGTCTGACAGGCTATGCACACTAACACACTCGTCGGACAGAATATACACACTAACACACTAGTCTGACAGGATAATACGCTCTAACACCCTCTTCTGACAGGACAATTCGCAACAGCACACTCATCTGACAGGCTATACACTCTAACACACTTGTCTGACAGGATATACACACTAACACTCTCGTCTGACGGGATAATACACACTAACACACTCGTCTGACAGGATGTACACACTAACACGCTCTTGTGACAGGACAGTACCCACCAGCACACTCGTCTGACAGAATACACTAACACTCTCGTCTGACAGGATATACACACTAACGCTCTCTTCTGACGGGATAATACACACTAACACACTCGTCTGACAGGATGTACACACTAACACGCTCTTGTGACAGGACAGTACCCACCAGCACACTCGTCTGACAGAATACACTAACACTCTCGTCTGACAGGATATACACACTAACGCTCTCTTCTGACGGGATAATACACACTAACACACTCGTCTGACAGGATATACACACTAACACGCTCTTGTGACAGGACAGTACCCACCAGCACACTCGTCTGACAGAATACACTAACACTCTCGTCTGACAGGATATACACACTAACGCTCTCTTTTGACGGGATAATACACACTAACACACTCGTCTGACAGGATATACACACTAACACGCTCTTGTGACAGGACAGTACCCACCAGCACACTCGTCTGACAGAATACACTAACACTCTCGTCTGACAGGATATACACACTAACGCTCTCTTCTGACGGGATAATACACACTAACACACTCGTCTGACAGGATATACACACTAACACGGTCTTGTGACAGGACAGTACCCACCAGCACACTCGTCTGACAGAATACACAAACACTCTCGTCTGACAGGATATATACACTAACGCTCTCTTCTGACGGGATGATACACACTAACACACTCGTCTGACAGTATATACACACTAACACGCTCTTGTGACAGGACAGTACCCACCAGCACACTCGTCTGACAGAATACACTAACGCTCTTTTCTGACAGGATATACACACTAACACTCTCGTTTCACAGGGTATACACACTAACACACTCTTGTGACAGGATAATACGCACTAACACACTTGTCTGACAGGACATACGCTCTAACTCACTCGTCTAAGAGCATATACATACTAATCACTTGTCTGAGAAGATACACACACTAACACCCTCGTCGGACAACATATATACACTAACTCGGCTGAGAGGATATACACACTAGCACACTCGTCTGACAGAATACACTAACACTCTTGTCTGACAGGATATACACACTAACACTCTCGTTTCACAGGGTATACACACTAACACACTCTTGTGACAGGATAATACGCACTAACACACTTGTCTGACAGGACATACGCTCTAACTCACTCGTCTAAGAGCATATACATACTAATCACTTGTCTGAGAAGATACACACACTAACACCCTCGTCGGACAACATATATACACTAACTCGGCTGAGAGGATATACACACTAGCACACTCGTCTGACAGAATACACTAACACTCTTGTCTGACAGGATATACACACTAACACTCTCGTTTCACAGGGTATATACACTAACACACTCTTGTGACAGGATAATACGCACTAACACACTTGTCTGACAGGACATACGCTCTAACTCACTCGTCTAAGAGCATATACATACTAATCACTTGTCTGAGAAGATACACACACTAACACCCTCGTCGGACAACATATGTACACTAACTCGGCTGAGAGGATACACACACTAGCACACTCGTCTGACAGAATACACTAACACTCTTGTCTGACAGGATATACACACTAACACTCTCGTTTCACAGGGTATACACACTAACACACTCTTGTGACAGGATAATACGCACTAACACACTTGTCTGACAGGACATACGCTCTAACTCACTCGTCTAAGAGCATATACATACTAATCACTTGTCTGAGAAGATACACACACTAACACCCTCGTCGGACAACATATATACACTAACTCGGCTGAGAGGATATACACACTAGCACACTCGTCTGACAGAATACACTAACACTCTTGTCTGACAGGATATACACACTAACACTCTCGTTTCACAGGGTATATACACTAACACACCCTTGTGACAGGATAATACGCACTAACACACTTGTCTGACAGGACATACGCTCTAACTCACTCGTCTAAGAGCATATACATACTAATCACTTGTCTGAGAAGATACACACACTAACACCCTCGTCGGACAACATATATACACTAACTCGGCTGAGAGGATATACACACTAGCACACTCGTCTGACAGAATATACACAGTAACACATTTGTCTGACAGGATATAAACACCAGCACATTCGTGTAACAGAATACACGTCTATACACATTTGTCTGACCCATTTGTCTGACCCATTTGTCTGACCCATTTGTCTGATATGATATACACACTAACACACAATGAGCTACAGTACCACAATGATTTGTACCTGTGTACACTGTATTGCAGAATACCTTGTATCACAATGACTAATGTTTGTTTAAACCGAGGTACACAACGATTAGTACCTGTCTACGGTGAGATACAGAACACAGATCACAACGATTAGTACCTGTCTACGGTGAGATACAGAACACAGATCACAACGATTAGTACCTGTCTACGGTGAGATACAGAACACAGATCACAACGATTAGTACCTGTCTACGGTGAGATACAGAACACAGATCACAACGATTAGTACCTGTCTACGGTGAGATACAGAACACAGATCACAACGATTAGTACCTGTCTACGGTGAGATACAGAACACAGATCACAACGATTAGTACCTGTCTACGGTGAGATACAGAACACAGATCACAACGATTAGTACCTGTCTACGGTGAGATACAGAACACAGATCACAACGATTAGTACCTGTCTACGGTGAGATACAGAACACAGATCACAACGATTAGTACCTGTCTACGGTGAGATACAAAACACTTTGTACCACAACGGTTGTTACATGTCTGAATACCTCGTTACGCAATGACTAGTACCTGCCTACAGTGTGATACACAGCGCCGTGTAACACCAGCATCCGGACCTGTCTGCAACGAAACACAGACTACCGTGAAACACCAGCATTCTTAGATGCTTTGTCTCCTCGTGGAGGTCGACAACCTTGAGCGTTAAGCTTTGTAGACATTAACCAACTATGTCTGTACACATCCCATCTCATCGCCTAATACGACAACCGCGTTTATAGTGTTGCTATGATGATGATACGGAAGCTCTTATGTTTCTGTGTTACAGGCAGTCAGAGCTCGACATCCCCAGAGCATGATTTGCTCTCGACATCTCCAGTACATCATCTGCTGTCGACATGCCCAGTGTACGTACATGATGGCCTGCTGACACACAGCCTCCTTACCTGACACGCTGTGTAGAGTGAAGGCAAGCAGAATCGCCCAACACCATCCCGTACAGGCGAGGGTATCCATGACTGTGGTGGTCGGAAGTCAGCCACCGTGTGACACATACCAAGTGTGTGTCACGCTCCGCTGATCTCATCGTCCTTCCGTGTCCAGCTGGCCATTGTGTCAAGTGAAGCAATGCACAGAGCTTACAGGATGGTTCAGTGCTGAGGTATGACAATACACAGCTACGTACTAACATGAAGAATTTACTACACTGACAATCTATGTGTTGTGTACATACACTTAATTTGAATATAGTGAAAACGGCTGTCCCTGAAACAAAATGTATTCATTGAAGTTTTAATTTACTGATGACATGTACCATGGAAGCTTTTTTATCGCTAAATGACGTCATGTTTTAAACGAATCAGAGCTAAGAGAAAACAGCCAACAGTAGGTAACCCCACCCCACCCCACCCCCACCCCACCCCACCCCCGTAGGCACCCCCAGTACGTAAACCCCCAGAAGCCAAACCCCCAACAGGTAACCCCCAGTAGGCAAACCCCCAGCACTTAAGTCCCCGGCAGGCAAACCCTCAGCAGGTAAACGCCAAGTAGGTAAACCCTGAATAGGCAAATCCCCAGCAAGTTAAACCTCCAGCAGGCAAATCCCCAGGAAGTAACCCCCCAGAAGGCAAAGCCTCAGCAGGTAACCCCCAGTCGGCAAACGCCCAGGAAGTAAACTCTAGTAGGCATACACTCAGCAGTTAGCACCCGCAGTAGGCAAACTCACAGCAGGTGAACCGACAGTAGGCAAATCCCCAGCAGGTAAACTACCAGTAGGCAACCCCCAGTAGGTAAACCCAGTAGGCTCTCCATGTACGTATACCCCCAGAAGGCAAACCCCCAAAAGGTAACCCCCAGTAGGCAAACCCCCAGCATTTAAATCCCCGAGAGGCAAAGCCCCGGCAGGTAAACGCCAAGGAGGTAAACTCCCAGTAGGCAAATCCCCAGCATGTTATACCCCCAGCAGGTAGTGTACAAACCCCCAGTAGGCAACCCCCCGGTAGACAACCCCCAGTAGGCAAACCCCCAGCATGTTATACCCCCAGCAGGTAGTGTACAAACCCCCAGTAGACACCCCCCAGTAGGCAAACCCCCAGTGGCTAAACTCCCCAGTAGGCAAAACAACCACCCTGACTCCCCAGCACGCAAAGCTTCCCTGCAGGTAGGTGTTCGGAAAGAAAGTCACGGGGGGAAAACGGGTGGATAAAATATCACACTTTGCTAGGACAAATGGCACAGAAAAAAGTCACAATAATTGTTATCAATATGTTGAACTGTGATCACAAATCGCAGAATCAAGCACAGTTCCGCACAGCAGACCAGGTTTATCCTTCTCATCTAAGTCCGAGCAGGAATAATATAGACACTCCCCCAGTAACGAGTTTTAGACCGCACTCAGTAATAAGGACATATCATTGCATTGTGACTTTTTCCTTTAACTGTCAGGGCATATATTCATGTTTCACAAAACATCCATTGCTAGTTCATTTCGCAAAACAAACAAAATATCTTAATCAAACACGCAATACCTAATGGCGCCATTTGGGCCATGAAGCTATCATATTGTGGTGTTTTCAACATTATTTTTGATGTTTGACGTGAACGGCAACTGGATATGTCTTATGGAGGTTGAATATCGTGGGTTTTGGTCATACTGTATATTACGCAGTTATCTCCCTTTAGCTTGCTTCTCAATTTCTTCACGGTATTTTGGCCACGTAAGCTTTTATCTTGGGGCAAAGCAGGGCAAGAAGTATCTCCCATTATCATATTTAATTTGGGTATGCTGTTTTCTAGGGTCAATGCTGATACCCTCTGGAAGCATGCTATATAACATTAATTGAAATAAAATCTTGTAATTATTAAAACCATTTTATTTTCTTTTGATGAATCAATATTAGTTCTGAAAATCCTATTTGTTAGAAGTTAAATAATGAGTGAAATCCTCCATACTGTCTTAAAAGATGATTTTGCTGCTTTATTTCATATCAGTACTGAAATACTTTTATAACAAATCACATACTGAATAATACCAGTAAACTATTAACTTTTAAGATAACTTTTATTGACATATTACGTTTTACAGACAGTGCTGTAAAATTAAAATCGGGACAAATTTTGCAACAAAATGATAACAAATTAGTAGTTTCTTAACATTTTGGTATTTATTTATCCAACCCACTTCAAGTCAAAATATGTTGTGCTTTCGCATTGTCCCAGTGTCGCCACATCTGAATTGTGTAAGTGCGCATCATAGTGAGATAATTGAACACCTCGACGATGTGTCTGGAAAGGCGACATACTCA